>NC_090329.1:97323592-97680519 GCF_035084215.1 Heptranchias perlo | reverse complement strand
ACAGGAAATTATTTTCTATGAAAAGATCTTTACTGAGCATTCAGTGAGGTTTCACTCATTAAAACCTACCACAAGTCGTACCGATCTCCCTAAGTTTAGCCAATGATAAACAGGAATAGAGGAAGCAATAGTTTGGGATAGGCACATTTTGGGGAGAAGTATGTTTTTGGGAAAGGAGAAAGGCACTAAATTCTACCACAAGTCAAATATAGTTACTCCTGGAACATAATTCAACTTTGATAGTATGATGTTAAATATTTTATTTTTTTGTCACGCCACTGGTGATCCATATATGGAATGATTTGTCTAGTACCAGCTGGTTGTTCAACTAATAATTAGGATTTATATTTTGTTCTTTAAGTCTGCTACAAATACAAGCACAACACTGGTATTAAAACCAGGATTTTTGACAGCCATTTTCATTCTAAAGCAAAAAAAGAACAAGACATTTAAAAGACAGAACAATAGTTTCCACAGCAACAGGATGCGATTAACTTTGCTCCAACATTACCATTGTGCTGAGAACATTCTCATGTTAAGGAGATAAAAAAAACAAGTAAATCCGAGTTCAGATTTACTTGTTTTTCTCCTTAATGTGAGAGGGCTGCTTAAAATTAACAAAAATATAAGAAAATACAAAGTGTTTGAGTTTTAAAAACAGAAATGATCAACAACTCCCCCCTCAAAGATTTGAGTAGATATTACTGGCTTAAAAAAAAGGTAACTTACAGCACCCCATTTACAATTTGACAAACCTTTATTTAGTATTTACAAAATATATAGAAATTGAAGGGCGGGCGGGTGGGCCGCAAGGCGGGAGGGAGGGAAGTGCAGATAGTGAGAGAGATTCCGCGCACTAGTGCAGCAGGGTGGGGAAAGAGGTGGAGCAAGAGAGAGTGAGAGGTGGAGCGAAAGAGGGGAGAAAGAGAGGGTGGGGGGGGGGGGGGGGTCAGAGGGAGGGGGGTGCGTAGCGTGAGACAGCAAGAGAGAGAGGTAGGGGGCGGAGAGCGCAAGCCACGAGGCGGAGAGAAAGGGGGTAAGAAAGGGTAGAGTTAATACAGTTATTCTCCACCTTGATGCCATTATTCCCCCCTCTACCTTGCTTGAACTGTATACTGCAGATAGTCTCAACTTCCTGTGTGCAATACCACAGGAGATCGACCAGCGTGCATCATAGTTTCATAAATTGTTTGTGTCAATATACATTATATGTTATGATAACTCCATAAAATGTACTTTTAAAAATACCCAATATAAAAAACACTTCCAGGAATGGTGAATGCTAATTCCATTGTTTCGATGGCAACAGCCGAAATGTCTTTCTAACGATTTCTATTGTTGTTATCGATCACACAGCTGGAAGTGCCAGACAGTCGTTGTAAAAATTGTCATCGGTCTTAGTAATAGACATCTCTATTTCCTTGCAAGGTCCTCCCTCTTCCTAGTCTGATAATACCTTGGCAGCCTCCAACAGAGTGCCTCTACAAGAAAGAGAGATTACCGACCTTTGATACAGTTTTCATTTTTCTTCAAAGAAGCATACTCCACACATCAAGCTCCCACTGTACCAACCCCATTGATCTTGCCGCACACAGATATAATTCCTCATTTCATATCAGGGAGGCAAAAACAAAGCAGAGCATAAGGGGCAGCAAAAGGCTTCTTGTACCATGCAAAAGTAGGAATCATATGGGAACGCCCTGGACATTACTGCATCATAATGTCACACAACATTTTTATATAGCACACACCACTTTGGAAAAGGAATATTAGACCGGCCTCACTGTCTTTGGGTCAGAGAAGGGAAAATATAAAAACAGTCACGGCTCCCACCTTTGACCACTATCCAGTTAGAAAGTGCAGGTATGGATATTGGGCAAGGAAATAATTGGGAATGACCATGACGTTACTCTTACTGCAGTCTTCAGGAGAGGTGGCTTAACCAAGAAAACTCCAATTTGAGAGAGAAAAATAAGAACAATAGTGACTGATGACAACATGTATTTCCACTCTTCAACTATGGCTTCTGGTAATAAACAGTGAGTAAAATTTTCACACAGGCCATTAAAACTAATGGGGGAGGATACCACAACAAACTGATGTATCCAAAGAATCTAGGTCAGTAAATATGAATATAAATAAATATGAAATGAATACCTAACTCCAGTGTTACAAATTCAGGTCTGCCACAGATATCTTCTCTGGTTCAGTGGTGTCACTCGCTCCTATAAGCAGATCTAACCTCCCTTACGTAACAGGCTCACCTTGCTCAATATCTACTTGTGTAATAGCATAATCCAGAGGATATAACAATGCACCCCTCTTGACATACAAACTGGAGATCATGTCCTTCGCACGTCTTCAATTATACTTCTTCAATCTTCCAGTAGGTGGACTATTTACACTTCATTCAGGAAAAGAAAAGCCTTGCATTTATATAGCCCCTTCCACGACCTCAGGATGTCCCAAAGCGCTTTACAGCCAATTGAGAACTTTTGAAGTGGAGTCAATGTTGCAGAAAACACGGCAGCCATACTGCACACAAGGTCCCACAAACAGCAATGTGATAATAACTAGATAATCTTGTTTTTTTTTAAAAAAGTAATGTTGGTTGAGGGATAAATATTGGCCAGGATACCAGGGAGAACTCCCCTGAAGACATCATCATCAAAATAGTGTCATGAAATCTTTTACGTCTACCTGAGGGGGCAGACGAGGCCTTGGTTTAACGTCTCATCCGAAAGACAGCAATTCCGACAGTGCAGCAGTCCCTCAGTACGAGAGATCAGATCAGAACAAAACATTAAAATGTTTTCATAGAATCATAGAAAACTTAGGGCACAGGAGGCTGCCATTCGGCCCATCGTATCCACGCAGGCCGAAAATGAACCACCCCTTATTTCTCAGGCAGTAATTGAACATATAGAGCAACAGTTATAATTGGACGGATTTAACTGAAAATCAGTACAATTTGATTTTGCATCATATAAAATAATGAACACGCTACCCTTCCCACATCAGTGAGTCATCTTGTTTGATTTAAAACCAAATAACTTCTAACCACCTTCCTGCATCTTAACCTCGAGTCTAGACAAAAGCCTACCCTAGCATCTTATGGTTGAAATGCATGACTGTCAGTGTATGTTTCTGTTTATATTATTTGTTTTCGTCTCGTTTTAACAATCAGTGGGGAGGTCCTACGCCAGACAACCCCTGCCGAGCGCCCAGAACTAATGGGTGTGAGAGATTTATTGATTACTGAGACAGGCTAACAAATTGCTTATTGTCTTTGGAGAAAATCTTCAATACCTTTGCTTTTCAAAAAAAAACTTGTGTCAATACATTTTGCTTTAAAACCCCAACATTTGAATGAAATTCTTCTCCAAATCCTTTCTATGGAAAAATGGTCAAAAGATTCCAAGATGTGGTACCCAGAAAGCAAAACTAATCTATGCTCATTGTGTATCCATATTTAATGAATGCATGCATGTAACATAAATCTCTAACTATCCCAAATCTGGTTCAGTACAACTTTATGGGGATACCCCTTGTTTAAAAATAAAGGTTTGATTGTTCAAATTACATGCAAATTGCCACTTGTTCACAGATCAATTTCTCTTTTCACAGGTTCCTTTGTTTTAATGTAAGACCTAAGCCATGGTCACAACAAAGCAACCAGAACACGAGGAGGCAAACAAAAGTTTAAATATACAATCAGCCTGCAATCAATGAAGATCCACATATAACAAATGTTTAGAATGCCAACAAGGTACTCATTATACAAGCGGCTGGATATACTACTTTCCCAATCAAAGGTATCTGCAATGCTACACGGGGGCCATCTAGTGGTGATATGCTATCTTAATTCAGTAACATTTCCTGAGCAGAGGAACCAATGCCAACTAATCATGTCATGATGTAACTGCAAAGTAGTTACCCAAACTTCTACTAACCTGGTTACAAGGGATGGTGTCAACACAAGAGGAAAACATGAGGGTTTTAATAACCAAAAGTAGGTAAGTAATTAACTCTGCATTTTGTTATGGTGCCAATTCTCCTTTATTAAATATAACCTTCATATCCTGTTCTGCCCCCTTCTCCTCCTACCCAATTTACACTTCTAATTTTTCCTCTCTTCATCTATTCATTTAGGATCAAGGCAACCCGGGACTCAATATGTATAACAAAAGTATACAATGACTGAAGCAAACAAAGGCTGAATCAGTAAATGCACCCTGTTGTGTAACATAGTGGTAACATAGCGGTTATGTTACTGGACTAGTAATCCAGAGACATGAGTTCAAATCCCACCATGGCAGCTGGGGAATTTAAATTCAGTTAATTTTTTAAAATCTGGACTAAAAAAGCTAGTATCAGTGATGGTGACCATGAAACTACCGGATTGTTGCAAAAACCCATCTGGTTCACTAATGTCTTATTAGGTCACCTGCTGTCCTTACCCAGTCTGGCCTATATGTGACTCCAGGCACACAGCAATGTGGCTGATTCTTAACTGCCCTCTGAAATGGCCTAGCAAGCCACACAGTTGTCAAGAAGGTGGCTCACCACCAACACAAGGGCAATTCGGGATGGGCAATAAATGCTGGCCTTGCCAGCAATGCCCACATCCTATGAACGAATAAAAAAAAAATCCACAAAGAGATGGGAGTACTTTGCACAGAAAGTACACCCTAGCACCTTAAGAAAAAAAGGTTTTTTCAAATTATTGTGGATAACCAGGAGCAACTAGCTGCTCATTTAAGTTTCACTGGAAATAAGGATGTGAAAGAATGATGCAGTGGCATTTTCCACATGCTACTTATTCCATGGAGTGGCAGGTGAGGGAATTTGAATTCATAATTTAAAATATTGCAAGTGTCAACTGGAGAACACACCAAGAAATCAGGTAGTATCTCGCAATAGAAAGAAATTAACCAGGTGGCAAACTAACGTGGGTCTCCCCTACATGACTCCAAGAGGCTGATTACAGAGCAGCATTGACAAAAGCTTAATTGGAATGAGGAACACAGGAACAGGAATAGGCCATAGAGCCCCTTAAGCCGGTTGCACCATTCAATTAGAACATGGCAGATTTGTACATCAACTCCATTTATCTACCTTTGTTCCATGTCCCTTGATACCCTTACCTAACCAAAATCTATTCATCCCAGTATTGAAAATTTCAACTAACCCAGCATCCACAGGCATTTGGGGGAGGAAGTTCCTGATTTCCACTATCCTTTGTGTGAAAAAGTGCTTCCTGATTTCACTCCTAAAGGCTTAGCTCTAATTTCAGGATTGTGTCCCCTTGTTCTGGATTCCCCCACCAGAGGAAATAATTTCTTTGTATCTACCCTGTTGAATCCCTTGATCATTTTAAAAACCTCAATTAGATCACCCCTCAACCTTGTAAACCTAAGGGAATACAAACCAAGTTTATACAACCTATCCTCATAATTTAATGCTTTAAGTCCAGTATCATTCTGGTGAATCTGCGCTGTACCCCTTCCAAGGCCAATATATCTTTCCTGATATTGGTTCCCAAAACTGAACACAGTACACTAGATGGGTTCTGACCAAGACTCTGCACAACTGAAGCATCACTTCCTTACTTTTGAATTCCAATCCCCTTGAGAAAGAGGCCAACATTCCATTAACCTTTCTGATTACGTTTTGTATCTGTGCACTAGCTTTTAGTCCCTTTCCTCCTCCACAGCTCCTAGACTAACACCATTAAGAAAATATTCCGATTTGTCTTTCTCAGATGCAAAGTGGATGGCCTCACACTTCCCCACATTTGAACTCCATCTGCCATAGTTTTTTGCCCACTCATTACTCTTTCTATGTTCCTTTGCAACTTCCTGCTCCCACTCTTACAACTTACTGTGCCTCCCAACTTAGTGTCATTTACAAACTTGGATATACAACTCATTATATATATAAATAAACAAAATCTAGAAAATTTGGGACACCTAAGATACTTGCATCAAGTGTCCTTTATTTGCAGGTATCTTTATTTTCAAAATGGTCATTGTATGTACAGTAAACCAGATGAGCCAAATATCCCGGGATTGGTTGTATCTCCTGCAGTGTTCCTTCTTTTTTTCGCCCTCACCTGGGATCATGCCTAATTCTGAAGCCCTGCCAGTAGGATGTGATTTCAGTTCATTTTGTTGGGTTTCTCAGTTCATTGTCATCCCGGGATCCTTTTCCATTTAGGGAGGGATGTCCTGATCCTGGGATCTGCTACGTTGGCAGCCTGCACAGGGCGAGGTGGCTGCTGTAGGGCTGGAGTGCCTGGGAGATCCCAGCCAAACTGGGGGGATTAATGTCCTGCAGACCCTTGCCTGGGTCCCCCTTCCTCCGTGTGCTGAAGCTGCTAATGTTTGATGTGCTGACGGGTGGGTAAGGGGCTGTTAGCAGCTCATCAGTTCCTGACGTGTTGGTGGAGTAGGATTGCCAACTCTGGGTTGGAGGCATTCCTGGAGGTCTGACCACATGGCATCTGCAAATGTTATTGGATTTACCTTCTAAATGTTGGGTCCCCTGTAGTTGAGAATCTATATTTGTGGTTTTGCAGCTGTTGTGAGAGAAGTTCCAAGAACCAGGAGGTCACCCGTGAGCAGGGAAACTGAGGGCGGGGAAAAGGGGAAACCATTCCTTTCATCTCTCCCCTCGAGCCCCAATTTCCCAGTCTCCCTCTCCCCCCAACTCTTGAGCCCCCCCCACGATTTCAGCCCTCCCTCCAATTCTATAATATTTACTACACCATACTCTTTAAGTTAAATTTGTGCTTCCAACTCACTTGTTTTAGTTCTTAAGCTATCTGCATTCATGTACAGAACACTTATCTAGGTAACTGTTCCCACCCTGCTCATATGTCTCTCAGGTCTTTTTCTTACACTTTTTGACTTACAGTGCGGATTTTCCTATCCAAATACTGCAAGAGCAGAGAACCATTAAAGGCAATAGGGCAACAAGATTTTAAAAAGTTAGACGATGCAACCAAATTTTGTTTCCTCAGTACATACCTATTAATTCCATGGGGTGCTGCAATATGAAATGCTCACACAACCGAATGAACATGTTTGTTACTTCTTCAGTGGGGCACTCAGCATGTCTAAACAAAACAAAAATGAAATCTAGTCACATACACATGTAATGCTGCACTAGTCACACTGACAACTGCACAAACCCAAGACTTAGGTTTTTGTTTTTAAAAAGTAAATGCGGACAAAAGTCATGGGGTCCAGAATCAGTATACTAAGTTTCAACTGACAAGATTTTAGTTACACTGTTTACACATTTATAATAAGCAGCATTACACATACATTCAAAGGCTTCCTCAATCGACCAGTATTTAAGTATATTAGCTAGCACTTCATTGTAACAATCCATTTCTGAAAGTGCAGAAGCTTGAATTCAAAGACAAAAAAAGGCTGGATTACAAACAAAAGCAGCTTTGGCAAAGAAAGATTAGAAAGTACTGTTCTGCACATATAAACCTGAAAAACAAACTTTTTTTGCATACAGTAGTTTTGGTCCACATCCCATTTGTACTGGAACAGAGAGACTGCAATCTGTTTGCACTCAAATGGTACTACACCATTGCATGAACAAGCAGTTGATGGAAGCTGTTGATGACTTGAAGTCTTGAATGTCATTTAATATTTCAATCAATAACTGCTAACAGAATCATAAACTAATTCTGCCAACTCCAACGTCCATTTGGAATACTAAAGATTTCAGACTACACAAGGAGTCAAAATCGATGCTCACGTCAGGCCAATTCCTGCTGATAAGAAAAAATTACCACTCTCTCCCTCAACAACTCCCATCTCTTGGAGAGAAGGGGAATTCAGCAAACAAGCTGAAATATGACAGACTTTGAGTAGTACCGCTGAAAGAAATTAGAAATTATGTGAAGCAGCCAGCAATTGGGAGGTCAGCTACTAGAGATAAATGTCTCACTCCCTCATTTAAATACTAGGTACAGGAAAGAAAAAAAGTTGTTTGGTTTGAATACTCATCATAAGCTTTACTTTAATAAATCCCTCATCGCCTATCCTCCCCTACCATGTTCCCCAATCTCTCTCTCTCTTTCCACTTCCCTCTTCATTTCATGTTTCCATTCTCTCTGCATCCCACACCGCCCCTCCTTATTCATCTCTCGTTCCCACCATTAGGAACAATGGAAAATGTTTCTACTTGAAGCATATTCTAATTCAGCATAACAGCACAAGCACCATCTGATCTATGAATGTGCGGTCATCTCCCAAATCCTTGCCCACCTCTTCCAAAACTCCCTGTTCAAATCCCTTCAATCTGCCTTACACCCTACTCTCAGAGACTGCCCTGGCCAAAATCACAAATGACATCTTCTGTAACTGTAGTGAATTATCACTCCTTGTCCTCAACATTCGACATGGTTAACCAACCACCTTCCTCTGTCACCTCTCTTTTGTTGTCCAGCTTGGTGGGACTATCTTCACATAGTTCCATTCCTGCCTGTCCGAATGCAGCGAGGGCAAGGCCAAAGAATGGCTTCTCTTCCTGCCACCACATTGTCACTTCAGGAGTTCTCTGAGAATCTATCCTTAGTCCCTTTTTCTTTTTTGATCTACATGCTATCAGTAACATTATCCGCAAGCAACAAATCAGTTTTCACATATATGCTGGTGATAGCCAACTCTACTTCACCACCACTTCCTACAACTCCATGATCCATCTCTGTGCTATCAGACTGCCTTTCTGACGTTAATTTGTGAATGAGTCCACGTTTTCTCCAAATGCACAGCAAGGCAACAAAAAACACTGTTTTGGACCATACCATATACTCCACTCCCTTCTCACCAACTCCAAACCCACCCATCCCCTCTACAGCCACTTAGTCAGGCCATCAACGACTGTGTCAGCCTGTTTGACCCAAAGCTGAGCTTCAGACCCCACTTAAACACCAACTTGTCCAAAACTCAGCTGCCCTGTATTTTGTCCGACACACCCACCTACACTGGCTCCGTCTCCCAATGCACTGAAATTAGAATCCTCATCCTCAAATCCCTCCACAGTTTTGCACCCCACGACATCTCTGCAAACTCATTGTATGTCCCCTCTCTTACCCTTCAATTTTCCAAATCTGGCCTGTGTTTCCCCCACCGCCAGAGGCACAGTCTGCAGCCTTTTCAGCCGTATTCTGAAACTGCTTCCTTTAACCACTTCCCCTCTCCCTCTGTTTTTCACACTGTCTCTCCACCTTTAAAAGTCTTCTTAATACCTATCTTTTCAACCAAGCTTTCAGCCTCCCCACCTAATTCTCTATGACTTTTTTCCCCCCTCTGTACATTGGGACATTTTTCCATGTTACAAGTAACTGCTAACATAATGCAGAGCTCCCATTAGCTTATAAAAATAACTAAGGCACCTAAAGTACTCTTCTTGGTTCCTGGTGGACCACTGTGCAGAGTGTGCTGGTACAGACTTCTAAATCATTGAGTCAGAAAATTGAAAACACTTATTTTCTTGTGACTGTCTGGATATTATCCAACTATTTTCTTTTCATAGGTTTCTTTAAATTCACTTTTATTTTTCTCAGTTCACTCAATATTTGATTATTTTCAATTTGTTTAATTTATTTCCCTACTTGTTCTTCCTTTCCAACACTCAAAATGCCATAATAGCAACATTCATATTTCAGTTTTTGTCATTCAATATAGATTCTAGAGACATTGTAACAGAAATGCAAATCTGCAACATTGCAGACAATACTGCATGGAATACTGCACAGCATCCACCTCTGCTTATGTAGCACCACCCAGCAGCAGGATTAAGTATTGCAGTATTGTAGTACAGTTTACCAGGCTATCAATGCATCAAAGGGAACAAAACAATAAGGAAAGCATAAGGAACAATAGTTCTTCTGCTTTTACAAGAGGGGGTACAATGGTCCAGCACACTGATGTTTGATTCTTCCATGCTACCAAGTTTCTGATCTCAACCCTGGTATCTTTTTGGTATGATTTGTCAACCATTTGATATTTTACTTTTATTTTGAGAAATTTAGTTAAGAAGCCAGACGCCTGGCACATTTATCATGCGAATCATGTGCAGTTCTCATAAATTTATGTTAGAAAATGACAGATAATTCTAATTAGCAGAAGCAAATGAGTGAAAATCAGGCACTTTCCCACTGAGAGGAACAATTAGAGAGCAAGTCACCGTCAAGCACCTCCTGGGAGGCTGACTGATTCAAGATGGCCCTATCTTCCAGGTGCAGAACATGACATGGAGACAAGAAGAAAATACATTTTGAAAAGAAATGAATGTAATGCCCTAGTTTACATATGGCTTCTGTGGAAGATTACTTTTTGTCTGGTGCAAGTATCTCAATTTGAGAATTTGTTAAAACAGGAATGGATAAACACCAGGATAAGAGACACCCTAGAAATACCAAAATCAAACAGAAATCTCAACTTACATGACCTTTTATTGGTCATAATTTCTAAAATAGCTAATTCAGTAATCTTCTGCATGATTTTTCAAATTGAATAACCATTTGAAATTCTACTTTTATTTTGAGAAGTTTAGTTGACCATCCAGACACCTGGAACATTTATCACGCGACCCATTTGCTGTTCTCATTCATTTATTGTCAAAGGCTAAAGGTGCAAAAAAAAACCTGATAATTCCAATAAATATACGAGGGTTTTATTTCTCCAGCAGACTGCTAAAGCAGATAAGTCATGATGTGGAGATGCCGGTGATGGACTGGGGTTGACAATTGTAAACAATTTTACAACACCAAGTTATAGTCCAGCAATTTTATTTTAAATTCACAAGCTTTCGGAGGCTTCCTCCTTCGTCAGGTGAACGATGTGATTTTCACATCGTTCACCTGAGGAAGGAGGAAGCCTCCGAAAGCTTGTGAATTTAAAATAAAATTGCTGGACTATAACTTGGTGTTGTAAAGCAGATAAAGTACTACTTACCCTTTGCACTGTAGTTTGACATATTTAATTCCTTCTTTCTCGATTTCAGTCCTGTCATAAAACCTGCTTGTGTTCGTTAAATCAACTAAGAGTCCCATGTTCACCTAAAAGAAACACAGATCCAAAATGTAAAAAAAATGTTGCACTCAAATTATTCGGGTGTTACACAACTAATCATAAACTGTTATGCTTTTCACAAACACAATGCAGAGTTTCTGCCCACTGTCACTGTCCAACTTCAGCTGCATGCTAAAACATTTCTGAAACAGAAGTGATTGAAGCAGAGACCACTGACTCTTTTATGGGAAAATTGTTTAAACAGTTGAAGCAGAGAAAGATACAGGGCTTTGCAGAGAGCGGGGGCCCGTAGAATTAGTTTTTGATTGTTCCAGCAAAGAGCCGGCAGACAAGATGAGCCAAATAGCCTCCTTCTTAGTTATACAAATCCTCAAGATACAGGAGCATCAGCCATTACGTGCACTTGTTTTGCAGTCCCTATTTGCAACTTCCTACAAGGGAAGATATGCCTCCATGGGGCAAGCATAAAATGTTCAGCATCTCAGTTTGCCACAAGCAAAATACATCGCCACTTCCACAAGTGAATGTTGATCATGCTGTCAAAGGTAGGGTTAACAATACTTGTGGTGCGTACTACCTTCAGTGGCATCAGTACTGCCTTTTGTACGACACCACTATTCTGCCAATAACAACATCTTTCACCTTGATAAAAATGCAACCCAAATATTATTTTAAGTGTGTCGAATGTGTACACAGACAACAAACAAACTGTGCCGAACACCTGCGATTGCTATGTAAATAGGGTTGTAGTCATTAACATTTTCACCTAAGCATCAGCAAAGCTACACAATATGTTGTAGTTAATTAGGAGATTCAAGTTTTAGATTTAAAGTTAATGCTGCAAAATTACATCTCCAGAACTAGAATGTCTGCACGAAAAGCTACCTCAAGGTGGATTCTCTCTAAACTGCCAGTGGCAAAAGTGAACAAGTGCTGCAGCGGTGACTGGATACTGCCATTTTAGTCTAACTGTAGGGGACGCTGAGCTGGCCTAAACTGACCTTGTCTGAACAACAGGGAAGATCTACAGTCAGAAACAACGTCATCACCATGACTTTTGAACAAACAGGTGCAATCTTGTGTCTGCAGTTATTTCATTGCTCCCTCTAGTGCTGTGAAATCCACCACACAATGTGAATAGGCCAAATTATTAAGCATCAGCAGCCTGGTGTATTACAGAATCAGCAGAAAATATTACTTAACTATCAGAGTGATTAACTTTCCACTTCCACTGATCATACTTTAAGGCATAGGGCCGGAAAATGGGCTGAGCAGCACATGGATGTCGCCCGCCACCCATAAGCAACTAACTGACCCACAAACTTTTTGCGGTCTTCTGGGCGCCAACTTGCTTTAATTGTGAGCTGCAAGAAGTACATTAGTTGTTCCCGGGCTTCTCTGAGCTGCGAAAGCACGAAAGGAATCCTTTGTCCCCTCCACCAATCGGCTTGAAGCAAGCTGCGCTGTGAGAACCAGGAAGTGAAGCTCATTCACAAACTGCGCAGACTACGAAGTGCTACACAAGATTTGTAAATGTACTATAAAATCAAATAGTGAAATAAAGAGGCTGCGAATAAAAAAGATGAGGCAAAGAAAAAGTTCAAAAAATATTACATTTTAAAATTTGTAAATAAATATCCAAAAACTATTAAAATCGGGAATCATAGAAAGGTTACAGCATGGAAGGAGGCCATTCAGCCCATCGAGTCCATGCGGTTCGATGCAAGAGCAATCCAGCAAGTCCCACTCCCCAACCCTATCCCCGTAGCTCTGCAAATTTTTTCCTTTCCAGTTTCCTTTTGAAAGCCATGATTGAATCCACCTCCACCACCCCCTCAGGCAGTGCAATTTAGATCCTAACCACTCGCTACGTAAAGAAGTTTTTCCTCATGTCACCTTTGGTTCTTTTGCCAATCACCTTAAATCTATGTCCTCTGTTTCTTGACCCTTCCGCCAATGGGAACAGTTTCTCTCTATTTACTCTGTCTGGACCCTTCATGATTTTAAATACCTCGATCAAATCTCCTCTCAACCTTCTCTGTTCCAAGGAGAACAACCCCAGCTTCTCCAGTTATCCAAGTAACTAAAGTCCCTCATCCCTGGAATCATTCTAGTAAATCTTTTCTTTTTTTAAATTCGTTCATGGGATGTGGGCGTTGCTGGCACGACCAGCATTTATTGCCCATCCCTAATTGCCCTCGAGAAGGTGAGCCGCCTTCTTGAACCGCTGCAGTCTGTGTGGTGAAGGTTCTCCCACAGTGCTGTAAGGTAGAGAGTTCCAGGATTTTGACCCAGCAATGATGAAGGAACGGCAATATATTTACAAGTCGGAATGGTGTGTTACTTGGAGGGGAACGTGCAGGTGGTGTTGTTCCCATGTGCCTGCTGCTCTTGTCCTTCCAGGTGGTAGAGGTTGTGGGTTTGGGAGGTGCTGTCGAAGAAGCTTGGCAAGTTGCTGCAGTGCATCCTGTGGATAGTACACAATGCGCCGGTGGTGAAGGGAGTGAATGTTTAGGGTGGTGGATGGGGTGCCAATCAAGCGGGCTGCTTTGTCCTGGATGGTGTTGAGCTTCTTGAGTGTTGTTGGAGCTGCACTCATCCAGGCAAGTGGAGAGTATTCTATCACACTCCTGACTTGTGCCTTGTAGATGGTGGAAAGGCTTTGGGGAGTCAGGAGGTGAGTCACTCGCCGCAGAATACCCAGCCTCTGACCTGCTCTTGTAGCCACAGTATTTATATGGCTGGTCCAGTTAAGTTTCTGGTCAATGGTGACCCCCAGGATGTTGATGGTGGAGGATTCGGCGATGGTAATGCCGTTGAATGTCATGGGGAGATGGTTAGACTCTCTCTTGTTGGAGATGGTCATTGCCTGGCACTTGTCTGGCGCGAATGTTACTTGCCACTTATCAGCCCAAGCTTGGATGTTGTCCAGGTCTTGCTGCAAGCGGGTACAGACTGCTTCATTATCTGAGGGGTTGCGAATGGAATTGAACACTGTGCAATCATCAGCGAACATCCCCATTTCTGACCTTATCTTGGAGGGAAGGTCATTGATGAAGCAGCTGAAGATGGTTGGGCCTAGCACACTGCCCTGAGGAACTCCTGCAGCAATGTCCTGGGGTTGAGATGATTGGCCTTCAATAACCACTACCATCTTCCTTTGTGCTAGGTATGACTCCAGCCACTGGAGAGTTTTCCCCCGATTCCCATTGACCTCAATTTTACTAGGGCTCCTTGGTGCCACACTCGATCGAATGCCACCTTGATGTCAAGGGCAGTCACTCTCACCTCACCTCTGGAATTCAGCTCTTTTGTCCATGTTTGGACCAACGCTGAAATGAGGTCTGGAGCTGAGTGGTCCTGGCGGAACCCAAACTGAGCATCAGTGAGCTTGTTATTGGTGAGTAAGTGCCGCTTGATAGCACTGTCGACGACACCTTCCATCACTTTGCTGATGATTGAGAGTAGACTGATGGGGCGGTAATTGGCCGGATTGGATTTGTCCTGCTTTTTGTGGACAGGACATACCTTGACAATTTTCTACATTGTCGGGTAGATGCCAGTGTTGTACCTGTACTGGAACAGTTTGGCTAGAGGTGCGGCTAGTTCTGGAGCACAAGACTTCAGCACTACAGCCAGGATGTTGTCAGGGCTCATAGCCTTTGCTGTATCCAGTGCACTCAGCTGTTTCTTGATATCACGTGGAGTGAATCGAATTGGCCGAAGACAGGCTTCTGTGATGGTGGAGATATCGGGAGGAGGCAGAGATGGATCATCCACTCGGCCCTTCTGGCTGAAGATGGTTGCAAACGCTTCAGCCTTGTCTTTTGCACTCACGTGCTGGACTCCACCATCATTGAGGATGGGGATGTTTACAGAGCCTCCTCCTCCCGTTAGTTGTTTAATTGTCCAACACCATTCACGACTGGATGTGGCAGGACTGCAGAGCTTTGATCTGATCCGTTGGTTGTGGAATTGCTTAGCTCTGTCTATAGCATGTTGCTTCCGCTGTTTAGCATGCATGTAGTCCTGAGTTGTAGCTTCACCAGGTTGGCACCTCATTTTTAGGTACACCTGGTGGTGTTGCTCCTGGCATGCTCTTCTACACTCCTCATTGAACCAGGGTTGATCCCCTGGCTTGTTGGTAATGGTAGAGTGAGGAATATGCCGGGCCATGAGGTTACAGATTGTGCTGGAATACAATTCTGCTGCTGCTGATGGCCCACAGCGCCGCATGGATGCCCAGTTTTCAGCTGCTAGATCTGTTCTGAATCTATCCCATTTAGCACGGAGGTAGTGCCACACAACACGTTGGATGGTGTCCTCAGTGCGAAGACGGGACTTCATCTCCACGAGGACTATGCGGTGGTCACTCCTACCAATGCTGTCATGGACAGATGCATCTGCAACAGGTAGATTGGTGAGGACGAGGTCAAGTAGGTTTTTCCCTTGTGTTGGCTCGCTCGCCACCTGCCGCAGGCCCAGTCTAGCAGCTATGTCATTCAGGACTCGGCCAGCTCGGTCAGTAGTGGTGCTACTGAGCCACACTTAGTGATGGACATTGAAGTCCCCCACCCAGAGTACATTCTGTGCCCTTGCTACTCTCAGTGCTTCCTCCAAGTGGTGCTCAACATGGAGGAGGACTGATTAATCAGCTGAGGGAGGACAGTCGGTGGTAATCAGCAGGAGGTTTCCTTGCCCGTGCTTGACCTGATGCCATGAGATTTCATGGGGTTGGGATTTTCATGCACCCTCTCTAAGGCCTTCACATCTTTACTAAAGTGCGGTGCCCATAATACGCCAGTTATGGTCAAACCAGTGTTTTATGAAGGTTCATCATGACTTCCTTACTTTTGTACTCTATGCCTCTATTTATAAAGCCCAGGATCCCATATGCTTTCTCAACCTGCCCTGCCACTTTTAACAATTTGCGCACATTTACCCCCAGATCGCTCTGTTCCTCTACCCTTTTTAGAATTGTACCCTTTAGTTTATTTTGCCTCTCCTCATTCTTCATACCGAAAATGTATCACTTCGCATTTTTTTGTGTTAAATTTCATCTGCCATATATCCACCCATTCCACCAGCCTGTCCATATCCTCTTGAAGTCTATCACTATCCTCTTCACTGTTCACCACACTTCCAAGTTTTGTGTCATCTGCAAATTTGGAAATTGTGCTCTGTACACCCAAGTCGAAGTCATTAATATATATCAAGAACAGCAGTGGTCCTAGTACACACCCCTGGGGAACACCACCGTACACCTCCTTCCAATCCGAAAAACAACCGTTCACCACTACTCTCTGCTTCCTGTTACTTTGCCAATTTTGTATCCATGCTGCTACTGCCCCCTTTATTCCATGGGCTTCAATCTTGATGACAAGCCTATTATGCGGCACTTTATCAAATGTCTTTTGAAAGTCCATATACACCACATCAACCGCATTGCCCTCATCTACCCTCTCTGTTACCTCATCAAAAAATTCAATCAAGTTAGTTAAACACAATTTGCCTTTAACAAATCCGTGCTGGCTTTCCCTAATCAATCCACACTTGTCCAAGTGACTGCTAATTCTGTCCCGGATTACTATCTCTAAAAGTTTCCCCACCACCGAGGTTAAACTGACTGGCCTATAGTTGCTGGACTTATCCTTACACCCTTTTTTGAACAAGGGTGTAACATTTGCAATTCTCCAGTCCTCTGGCACTACCTCCGTATCTAAGGATGTTTGGAAGATTATGGCCAGTATTGCCTCAATTTCCACCCTTACTTCCCTCAGCAACCTAGGATGCATTCCCATCCGGACTTGGTGACATCTACTTTAAGCACAACTCGCCTTTCTAGTACCTCCTCTATCAATTTTTAGCCCATCCAGTAACTACATCTTCCTTCAGAGATTCTGGCAGTATCTTCTTCCTTGATAAAGACAGATGCAAAGTGCTCATTTGGTACCTCAGCCATGCCCTCTGCCTTCATGTGTAGATCTCCTTTTCGGTCCCTGATCGGCCCCACCCCTCCTTTTACTACCCGTTTACACGCCTAGAGAAGACTTTTGGGTTCCCTTTTATGTTTACCACCAGTCTATTCTCATACTCTCTCTTTGGCCCTCTTATTTCCTTTTTCACTTCCCCTCTGAACTTTCTATATTCAGCCTGGTTCTCACTTGTGTTATCAACCTGACATCTGTCATATGCCCCTTTTTTCTGCTTCATCTTACTCTCTATCTCTTGTCATCCAGGGAGCTCTGGCTTTAGTTGCCCTATCTTTCTACCTCGTGGGAATGGAATGTAACTAGGCTGTACCTGAACCGTCTCCTTAAAGGCCGCCCATTGTTCAATTACAGTTTTGCCTGCCAATCTTTGATTCCAATTTACTCAGGAATAATGAGACTCCACATTTTTTAAAGTTGATTTCCAGTGCCAGAGAGGCTGTTTGGCAGTCATTAATACATACCACACCGTTAAAAGTTAGCCTGCGATATCTTTAACGCAAAACTGTCAGGTCAGCGGGGAATCAGGAAGGGCACGTTCCAGATTTCCACGTTTGACTACGCATGTGCGGTCGCTGGAACTTGCTCATTAATAACAGTGAGCACTGTTAGCCTCACCATTATTTTATGAGCAATTTCCGGCCCATTGTATTTTTTAAGTCAACAGTGGAGCAGAGAAATTGCTTGAAGATGAATTCATTCATTTTAAGAGTTAAAAACTGGGAGTAGCACAAACCGGGGATTGAACCAGAGACCTTCGTGGCCTATATTAGGGTTGCCAACCCTCCTGGATTGTCTCAGAGTCTTCCGGAATGGGACACAGGTCTCCTGGGCACTTCAAATTTCCACAGCAAGGCCCCCCGATCCATGATGTCACCGGCTACCGCCACAGAGAGGCTGGTGCACCAGGAACAATCAGGTGCCAGGAGTCAGGAGGGGAAAGAAGGGAAGACTTGGGAATGAGGGTCAGGGGTGCGTGAAAGGGATACTGGGGAATAGCAGTAAACAGTGAAAAATTCTTACCATTGATGGGCGAATGGGGAACAAGGGGACGGAGATTGAGAATTCTCACTGAAGAACCAAGGGGGAAGGGAGAAGGAAGGTTCTTGAACTGAGAGCTATTACATCATGGGTGCTTCACCGCAAGTGGCTTTAGATGTAGAGACGAGAATATCATTTAAAAGCGAAAGGGATAAATATTTTAAAAGAAGGAATATAAAAAGATCTGGGGAAATGGGGTTACAGGAGAACACACCAGCATCGACAGAGGCACTAGGGGCCGAATAGCCTCCTCCTATGCTGTAATTTCTATCATTCTATGAAAACTCTCGTTTATTGAGTCAGAAGCCAGGGAGTGGTTTAGAACTGTTGGTGCTGAGCTGAATTTAAGACGACGTTCCCTGTGAGAAGTGTCCCAAACATCATCCTTTGTGCGATCTTTCGGTTTGGTTCAGGTCAGCCGATTTTGACGTGTCAAGTCCAAGTACAGATCGGATCTGACTGAGGCTCCCAGTTCAGAGTTGTCACCTTCACATGCAGAGTCCAAACCATAGTCCAAGGAGATAGAGAGAGAAATGGGGCCTGTTAAGGGTGGCATCGACTGTGGAGCTTAACCACACCTTGTGCAGTGCAGGGGGATTCTGGCTGTAATTACAGGGCTAATATCAGTGGGTTATAGGATTACTACTAGTTACTGTTAACATGTAACCGGTAGTAATAGGTGCATCGGTGAGTTATTGTATTACTGTTGGTTATGAGGGGAATCTGAGTGTTATCAATCTTACTATGGACTATCGGTGCAACTTCAGTAACTTACTATTAGTTACTGATGGAATCAAAGTTCCTCCCACCTCTGGTTTCCCCCGAGAACCCCAACCCCACCCCTTCGATTTGCCCTCTTCCCCGCCTTCGGTTTCCCTTCTTCACCTACTCATAGGTGCCCTCCTGGTTCTTGGAACTTCTCACAAAACAGTTGCTGGTGCAACACTATGAACAAAGATACTCAACTACTGAGGAGACAAACTTGATAAGGTAAATGCAATAAAATTTTCAAACGTCATGTGGTCTGAAGTCAGACATCCAGGAGTACCTCCAACTAGAGTTGGCAACCCTCTGCCTCAACTACTCATTCTGACTTAACCAGCTGAGCCATAAGGAACGTTGTCTAATTTTACAAACAAAACTAACTATTAAAGTGTATCCATCACCTCCTCCAGTAGCTCATTAGGTAGCGAAGCCAATCAGACCAGAAAGTCTCAGCTTCAATTCCTAGGTTGTATTATGATGTGGAGATGCCGGTGATGGACTGGGGTGGACAAATGTAAGGAGTCTTACAACACCAGGTTATAGTCCAACGGTTTTATTTGAAATCAAAAGCTTGCGGAGGCTCCCTCCTTAGTCAGGTGAGTGTAGGATTAAGTTAGTTGATCTTAAGTTAGTTGATCTTAGATGGGATAGCAGGAGATTGCCCCAGCGTTCCTCAGCTAAGGGAGAGCAAAATTTGCCATGGCTTGCTCTCCTGATCATTATCCAGTTACCCTTGGTGGAAAGAATGTGTGAACGAAAGAAAGAACTTGCATTTATAGTGCACCTTTTACGACCTCAGGACATCCCAAAGCGCTTTACAGCTAATTAAATACTTTTGATGTGTAGTCATTGTTGTAATGTCAGGAAACGTAGCAGTCAATTTGCACACAGCAAGGTTCGACAAACAGCAATAAGATAATGATCAGATAATCTGTTTTACTGGTTGATTGAGGACACTGGGGAGGACTCCCCCTTCTCTTCTTCAAATAGTGCCATGAGATCTTTTACGTCCACCGCAGAGGGAAGACGGGGCCTCGTTTAAAGTCTTATCTGAAAGACGGCACTTCCAACTGAGCAGCACTCCCTCAGTAGTGCACTGAAGTGTCAACCTAAATTACATGCTCAAGTTTCTGTAGTGGGACTTGAACGCATATACTGCTTGAACATTTCCCTTGTGTGCTGGTGACCAGAACTGGACACAGTAGTCATAGTGCGGCCTGTACAGTTTAAGCATTACTTCCTCTGACTTGTACTCCGTTTGGCTATATAGCTAAACATTCTATTTGCTTTGTTGATTGCTGCTCCACAGTGGTCAGACCAGTTGAACATCAACGTTGGCTGCTATTTATTATAGATGCCAAGCTTTGATGCATGGTAGCGCTCTCACTTCTGACTCATAAGGTCATGGATTCAAGCCCGACTCCAGAGGCTTGAGCACATAATCTAGGCTGGCACTTCAGTGTGGTACTGCAGGAGTGCTGCATTGTCAGAGATATCAACTTTCAACTGAGTCATTAAACTCAGGCCCCTCGAGTGGGTATAAAGGATCCTATATTACTATTTGAAGATTAGCAAAGGGAATTCTCCCCCCCCCTCACCAGGGTCCTGGCCAATATCTATCCCACAACCAACACCACTAAGTCAGAGTATCTGGTCATTGATCTGATTGCTGTTTGTGGGACATTGCTGTTCACAAACCGGCTACCACATCTGCCTATGTTACAACAGTGATTACACAACTAATGAAGTACTTTTGAAGTAAAGCTGTTTGCGATGCCACGATGACGTGAAAGGCTCTATATAAATGCAAGATTTTTTCTATTAGGTTCCCATACAGGAAATCCTCAAGTTTACCTCTTGGTAAATTCTAGTGTTCTATTTGGCATCTGTATGAGACCAATAGTTCTGTCGTCATTCTTTTGAAAATGAGTACCAAGTTAGTTTGTTCCCAATCCAGCAGGACCTGCCAGCCTTCTTCAATTCCCTCAGGACTATCAGCACCTTAACAAATCTCATCCTTAGTCTCTTACTTGGTGGATATTGGAACTGCAGTTGCTCTCCATTAAAGTTATTATTCAGTAATTTTTCTGTTGTTAGATAAAACCACAGTTCTCATTCAGTATTTAATATAAAATGCAATCCCATCAGCTTAATCTGCAGCATTCCACAACAACATATTCAAGATTGACACTTAGTTACTTACCTTCAAACTCTTTAGATAGTTTGAAAGCATACTAGGATGGAATCGATTCTCTTCAGGAACTTGATCATCATACCTTGCTCCTAACATGGTTTTCAAAGGCAAAAACTTTCCTGTAAAGTAATGAGAAAGCCAAATTAAGTCAAAGAAGCACACAAATAGATTTTATGAAGTCAACACTTTAAGTTATCAATGATGATGTTAACTTGGGGAGGGGAGGGATAAAGGACCAGAGATTTTTGTTAGCAATTTATCCTCCTCCAATGTCTCTCCTGTGTTTGTAGACTTTAGTTCATCTAAAACTCTGCTGCCTGTATCTCATCCCAAATTCTACTTGTCCATCACTCCTAACCTCAATGACCTACATTGGTTCCTGACACCCACAATGTCTCAAATTACAAGTCCATATGTTTAAATTCCTCTCAATCTCCTGCAAATGCAATAGGTTCTATTCAACCACAAGTAGTTCTGTGTCAGTCAAATTCAACCTATTTATGTTGTGGGGCAGTTCCACAAGAAGCTTGTGCGGGGGGGAGGGGGAAAGAGAGAAAAGAGAGAGAAAAGAGAGGGGCACCTGCGAGGGGGGGGGGGGGGGGGGAACAGTGGCACTCGTCTTCATTCTGGTTTTTTTTAAAGTTAAAATCTGAAAGCAAATACAGCCTCGGAGGGAAACAGATGGGAGAGGAAGATCGGAGACAGAGAGGTGGAAGGAAGCAGGTTGATGGGGAACCTTTAACCTTTTAGCAGCCTCTCTTGGTGGAAGCAAGTGGGAATGGGGGAGGGTGATTAGAGGGTTACAGGTGAGGTGAGTGAATGCTCAGGACCTACTCCTCCCTCCCCAAAATGCCACCTGCTGCCATTGGTAGCTCCTTTCCCCAGTGGCCATTATTGGCTCTTTTCACCGCCACATAAGGTACTACCTCCCACCCAAAAGGAAAGGGAAAAAAAGAGGAAGGAGAAGCCAAGCGTTAAGGGGAGAGAAGAGAAAGAGGCAGAAGGAAAAGAGAATCAGCAACCTGAAGGCATCAACAACTGGCAAGAGTGACCAAATTCTCTGACTTACCATGCCCAACACAAGGGAGATCGAATAGTATGTTATAAACAACTTGCATTTATATTGCGCCTTGTACTTAGGAAACCGTCCCAAAGCACTTCACAGAAGCATAATCAGACATAAATTCACACTGAGCCAAAGGAGATATTAGGAGGGAAACAAAGAGGTAGGTTTTCAGGAGGGTCTTAAAGGACAAGAGAGGGGTGAAGAGGCAGAGGGGTTTAGGGAGGAGCTTAGGGCCTAGACAGCTGAAGGCACGGTCGCCAACAGTGGGGCAAAGGGAGTGAGGAATGGGCAAGAGGCCAGAGCTGGAGGAACGCAGGTCCTTAGGGCTGGAGGTTACAGAGATAGGGGACAAGAGGGCGGGGCCAAGAAGGGATTTGAAAACTAGAATGAGATTTTCAAACTGGAGGTATTTGGAAACCAGGAGCCAATGAGCACAGCAGCGATGAGTGAGTGGGTTAGGATGCAGGCAGCAAAACTTTGGACGTGCTCAAGTTTATAGAGGGTGGAGGATGGGAGGTCAGCCAAGGGACCATTGGGATAGTCGAGTCTCGTGGTGATAAAAGCACAGCTAAGTGTTTCAGTAGCAGATAGGCTGAGACAGGGGTGGAGACATGCAATGTTATGGAGATGGAAGTAGGCGGTCTTTGTGATTGAGTGTGGTTAGGCCGCAGCTGGAGTGTTGTGTTCCATTCTGGGCACCACACTATAGGAAGGATGACAAGGCCTTAAAGAGGGTGCAGAAGAGATTTACTAGAATGATACCAGGGATGAGGTGCTTCAGTTATGTGGAGAGACTGGAGAATCTGGGGTTGTTCTCCTTAGAACAGAGAAGGTTCTGGGGAGATTGGATAGAGGTGTTAGAGGTCATGAACTGTTTTGAGAGAGTAAATAAGGAGAAACTATTTCCAGTGGCAGAAGGGTCAGTAACCAGAGGACACAGATTTAAGGTGATCAGCAAAGCAGCCAAAGGCAACACCAGGAAATCTTTTTATCCAGCGAATTGTAATGATCTGGAATGCACTGCCTGAGAGGGTGGTGGAAGCAGATTCAATAATAACTTTCAAAAGGGAGTGAGATAAATACCTGAAGGGAAAACATTTACAGGGTTATGGGGAAAGAGCAGGGAGTGGAACTAATTGG
This sequence comes from Heptranchias perlo, assembly GCF_035084215.1. NCBI lineage: Eukaryota > Metazoa > Chordata > Chondrichthyes > Hexanchiformes > Hexanchidae > Heptranchias > Heptranchias perlo. The sequence continues at coordinate 97,657,260 of NC_090329.1, read as the reverse complement.
ATAGTTCTTTCAGGGAGCCAGCACAGACACGATGGGCCGAATGGCTTCCTCCTGTGCTGTAACTACTATGATACTAAGAGGATATGGGGTCGTATGCTCGACTCGAAATCAAATACGACACAGAAGGGAGGGGGATTGTATTGGTGGCGAGGGAACAAAGTATATTGTTGAAAAGTTGTTTTGTACTATAAAAGGTGGCAGTTTGGTGGTTCAACAAACTGCATTAAGGGAGGCTATGAGGAAAGAGCAGGGGAGTGGAACTAATTGGACAGCACTTTCAAAGAGCAGGCACGGGCACGATGGGCCAAATGACCTTCTTCTGTGCTGTACTATTCTAGGATTCTATGAGTGCTGGGTGTTGGGTTTATGTCTATAGTCCTTACACTGAAGTACTCGCTCTCCACTGGGCTGCTGATAGAAGGGAGGGGGGTCAAGCAGGAAACAGACACTTCTCCGCAGGAAAGGATGCAACACCACAGGAAAGCAGTGTCTACAAAGAACCACATGTATTTCAAAAATTAAAAGATATCTATAAAGGAGTTGGTGGTCTGTGTAGAATGACACTGCCAGAGGTCTTTGAGCGATTTGCCCACCCTTGCGCTCAGTTGTGTGCATGACGCTCGAGAAAAAATTTTTACAGCAAAAAAAAATTGTTTACTGGTGGCGCTATAACACAACGTGCATGCTAAATAGCAGAAGCAACATGCTATAGACAGAGCTAAGCAATCCCACAACAAATGGATTAGGTCACTAAGGCTTCTTCGGCAGCACCTCCCAAACCTGTGACCTCCACCACCTAGAAGGACAACTTGGTGTTGTAAAATTGTTTAGAAGGACAAGGGCAGCAGGTGCATGGGAAAACAGCACCAAATTCCCCTCCAAGTCACACACCATCCTGACTTGGACATATATCACCATTCCTTAATCATCACTTGGTCAAAATCCCGGAACTCCCCACCTAACAGAACTGTAGGAGTACTTTCACTGCACGGACTGCAGAAGGCGGCCCACCAGCACCTTCTCAAGGGCAACTAGGGATGGGCTATAAATGATGGTCTTGCCAGCTTTGCCCATATCACAAGAATGAATTTTTTAAAATTACTATCCTGGTGGTCCCATGACTTTGATTAGATCTGTGTTGTTCAGGGTTGCAGAAGGGTTGTCATGAGCCATTTAAATAGGGGGTTATCACTTGTCTGTAGCAGCCATCCTGTCACATTTCCAATGCCAGGAGCAGCACCAGGCATACCTGAAAGTGAGTTGCCAACCTGGTGAAGCGACAACACAGGACTATATGCATGCTAAACAGCAGAAGCAGCATGCTATAGACAGCTAAGCAATCCCACAACTAACAGATTAGGTCAAAGCAAAGGTCGAATATTGGGAGGATCATTAAGTTCACAGGATAAAAGCGTTGTTACGGCTGCTTGGGAACCTTGCACAAATTTTTATTATCCCGTTTCTGTGATTGGAGTCAGGCTGCACATTAACTGAGTGGTATTTCTTCCTATTTACGAAGGCTTCTGGCTTGTCTTCTCATGCCCTGATGGCAGCACGTGCAGTCTATTATGCCCTGTATGCGAGGGAATGTAACCACTGCATCTCATCCCTGAGCTCTCTCCTGCTGGTTGTGGACGTCAAGTGGGGAAAGTGACGTACTGGTTTGTTCTGGCAAGGAGGGCGCTGGGGACCTACTTAATGCAGCTGTGCACTGCAAGCTTGGATATGCGGGAAATGTTCCCTGTAGCAATGGCAATGAAGATAAGGACCATGGTGACTTTGAAAGCCAATGGCAAAGCTTGGCCACCTGGTCCAGCAGGCAGCAATTCTTGTTGCAGAAGGCTGCAGGCATCTGCAACAGCCTGCCTGGAGAAGCACAACCTCCTGATGCACTGCTCCTCAGATAGATCCAAGAAATTGATTCTTTGCTCATAAGCCCTGTTGCTGGGTAAGGTCTCCTACAAGCAGTACCCCACACCTGCTGTCTTCTAATAGGGCCACCTGTTGGTTGTGCTAGCTGCTGAGGTTGCTGCTGCTGTTCTTGTTCCATCTTTTTGTCTATCCAATCAAACTGGCAATAATGTCACCCATGATAAGTAATTAAAGTTTAGGAACATAGGAACATGAGTAGGCCATTCAGCCCCTCGTGCCTGCTCCGCCATTTGATAAGATCATGGCTGATCTGTGATCTAACTCCATATACCTGCTTTTGGCCCATATCCCTTAATACCTTTGGTTGCCAAAAAGCTATCTATCTCAGATTTAAATTTGCTGACAGTAAGTACGGCAAAATAATCTTAGAGAAGCAATCTGACAATCGAAACAGCATAATGGTTCACATACAAACCAAGCGTATTCCCATAAGGAGGAAAGAAAGATAGGACATCCAAAGCTAGAGCTCCCTGGTTGACAAAGGAAAGAGGTTAAAATAAAACAGAAAAAGAAGATTTATGACAAATGTTAGGTACAGAATACAGTAGAAAACCAGATAGAATACAGAGAGTGCAGGGGGGAATTGAAAAAGGATTCAAGAAGGGCAAAGAGAGAGCATGAGAAAAGATTAGCAGGTAACATAAAAGGAACCCAAAAATCTTTTATAAACATAAAAAGTAAAAGGCTAGTTAAACGAATGGTGGGGCCAATTAGGGGCAAAACAGGTAATTTTCTTGTGGAGGCAGAAGGCATGACTGAGGTACTGAATTAGTACTTTGCATCTGTCTTCACAAAAGAGGATGAAGTTAATGTCGCAATAGGAAGAGGAGGGGAGTAGATAAAAATAGATAGAAAGGTGATGCTAAATAGGTTGACATTGCTCAAAGTTAACAAGTCACATGGTCCAGATAGGACACATCCTAGATTGCTGAGGGAAGCAAGGGTGGAGATAGCAGAAGCTCTGACCACAATTTTTCAATCCTCCTTGGATATGGGAGTGATGCCAGAGGACTGGAGGATGCAAATATCATACCCCTGTTCAAAAAAGGGGACATGGATAAACCTGCTAACTACAAGCCAGTCAGTCTAACATCTGTGGTGCTAGAAACCACTGTCAAGAACAAAATTAATTCTCACTTGGAGAAGCGTGGGTTAATAAGGGACAGGCAGCAAGGATTTGTTAAGGGCAAATCGTACCTGACTAACATGATTGAGTTCTTTGATGAAGTAACAAAGGGTTGATGAAGGTTGTGCAGTAGGTGTTGTATATATGGACTTTCCAAAGGCATTTGATAAAGTACCACATAACAGACTTATTCGGAAAATAGATGCACATGGGATTAAAGTGACAGTGGCAGATGCAAGGTAATACGAATAAGTGTGAAGTGATGCACTTTGGAAGGAACAATATGGAGAGGTAGTATAATCTAAGTAGAACTATTTTGACGGGGTGCAAGAGCAGCGGGACTTGGAGGTATATATTCACAAATCTTTGACGGTGGCAGGGCAAGTTGATAAGGCAGTTAAGAAAGCATATGGGATACTTGGCTTTGTAAATAGGGACATTGAACACAAAAACAAGGAAGTCACGCTAAACCTTTACAAATCACTGGTTAGGCCTCAGCTGGAGTACTGTGTACAATTCTGGTACCACATTTTAGGAAAGATGTTAAGGCCTTGGAGAGGATACAGAGGAGGTTTATCAGGGATGACAGACTTCAGTTATGTGGAGAGATTGGAAAAGCTGGGATTGTTCTCCTTAGAGCAGAGAAGGAGAAGGGGAGATTTAATAGAGGTATTCAAAATTATGTGGGGTTTTGATAGAAACTGATTCCTCTGGCAAGTGGGTCGGTAACCAGAGATCATAGATTTAAAATAATTGGCAAAAGAACTAGAGGGGAAATTAGGAGAAATTTTCTCACACTAACTGTTGTTAAGATCTGGAACGCACTACCTGTAAGGGTGGTGGAAGTAGAATTTATAGGAACTTTCAAAAGCCTATTGGACATGTACTTGGAGAACTAATTTGCAGGGTTATGGGGAAAAAGCTGGGATGTGGGGCTAAATTGGACAGCAAGTTCAAAGAGCCAGCCAGGCACAACAAGCTGAATGGCCTCCTTCTGAGCTTTCTCATTCCATTATAAATACAATTTGTAAAGTAAATAGATAGTTCTGTAAGTATTTATTCAAAAAATAATTTTCCAATAATTGATATTTCAGTTTGTTGCTGCTGATAATTAAAGCAGAGACAACGTTCACAGAGAAATGTTGTGTAAGAGGTTAAAAACCCATTTGGGGCATTTGTGTTGCCTGTAGAGCAGTCTGGGCTGTTTCCATAGTTAAGTTTTCTTCCTTTTGGCAATTTTCAATAGCAGAATTCCTCTACTTCAGACATACTTTTTCCCAAATTTAACATAAGCAAATCTCACTTTACAAATAGTTTTGTTCAGGTGATCGCTAATATATGTAGAGATAACATATCACCATGGTTGCTTTGAATTCGATGCTTTGCATATGATCTCAACAGCAAAACAATCTCTTCACAAATGTGATGTGCAGAAAGAAATGTGTAATAATCCGGCATTACATTGCACGAGAAAACTCAAACGCGACTGCATTTTCTCTCATCTCAGGTTGTACATTGCTGAAGAAGATAGCAGAGATTCTTACAAATCAAGTAATTGTGTCAGGCAAGTCTTTGCTAATGCACATGGAGATGTCACTCAATCTCTCATAATGCAATGAAATCTCTTAAAACATCTTGTGTATACTCTCTGATGCTGTTAGGATTAATCAAATTCAGCACCAATTTGCAGACCTTTATCACCTCCGTGCTAGTCATTGAGATGCAGCAGCAAACTGATCACGGATACATAAACGTTGTTACGAATTCGGCTCTATCATAAGTTCTCTCCTTCAGTGGCATCAATCGCTCTTGAATCATAAGGTGCCTTGTTCCACAGCAAGGTGAAACGTATAGAGCAATCGGAATGATGAGAGTCACTTAATTCAATCAGCACAAGTTATACTCATGATAGAATGTAAAAAAAGAACACAATGTTATCCTCTCCCCCCATCCCCCAATTTCCGTGGGGCATCTTACATAATATAAGCTTTCCAGCTAATCCTGACATATTTCTAAGCTATTCGCCTCAGCAAAACCTCTGACAGATTTACCTTTAATAAACGGTTGATTGCCCTTGCAGCTTTACTGTTTCAAGAGTTCCCCTAGAGAGGAAGTTGGGTCATTTTTCCCCTGACCCTTTTGGACCTGTGGGCTGGCCAGTAGAGCTGCCAACCAAACCTGTCTGGGTAGAGCTCCATGCAGAGCTCAAGAGACTGAGGCATTCGAATCTCTACAGTATGAATGTACGCTGAAAAAAATTTTTACAAGCCCCCATTGTCTGAGGATATATGCTTTGTCTGGCTTCTGATTTGCATCCCAGCATAGAGCTGCCCTGAGAAACTAAACCCTTTAAAAGATAGCTTTAGCTTAGGAGCACATCTTAAAAACTCATATCTACATCCTTTGTGTGGAAAAATTGTCAAAATATTCAGAAATGACATATACTCCATTAATACAGGGTTCAGTTGCCTATTACCAAATCTGATAAGCTTCCACCATGTCATGTTCATTTCAAAGAAAGTCTCAGTTGTAAGTACTAAACTGATAAGAATAGAAGCTGTGTAATTCTGTTACAGGTAATCCATGATCTTGGATATGCTTGATGTTGCCTCAACTGCTATTCGATTGTTGAATTTAAAGTTCTCAGCTATCACAGAACTCATTGCAAACAACTGCGTGCAATAGTTTTCTAGATTGAGAAACTCCAATTGCAGCAATTCCCAAACCTTTTTTTATAGACTAAGGAACAATAGGAGAAACATTGAAGCAAGCTTCCCACAACAGTCGCCAAAGGTCGCCAAAGAACAGTGAACAGCTACAGTGATTCTCTGACTGTCATGTAAGCCGACAAGGACATGAGTGAGTTGCTCAATGTTGCTCGGATAAGGGACAGCACACGCCGTCATTGGGCTTGCCAGTAGCAAACCACATCTTTGTGGTGTGCTGGACGCGTCTGTCTGTGCGAGAAGGTTTTTCTATCCTTTGCAATTTTAAGAAAATCACTCTGGAACCAGACTCGGGCAGTGGAGCAGAGATGAACTGAATAACTGGGGGCATACAATGTTTATCATAGTTTGAGTCAGGGTTACATACCATCTCATGAAGAGCAGAAACAACAGCTAAAGGCTGCTGCGGTGCTGAATTTGTCATGTCCTTGAGAAGAGATTCTTTGCTGTCACAGTAACTTCACATTATCCAGTAAGTATTTAATTGAGGCTGTGGCTAGTGTATTATCTCAGTAATAATTTCCATATGTCCCTAATGTACTTGTCAAATTGAATAGAGTATTTGAGGAGACACAACAAAACCATAGGCACATTCTGTAGAGCTGGATGTGTCACCTGCCACTTAGTAATTGACTGCAATGGATTGTACAGTATTTTGATTATTCCAGGGATATCTCCAAGGCTAGCTCCAAGTTTTATAATTAGGACATTACTGACAAAAGAAGCCACACAGGAACTGCTGTATTGCTCATCAGCAAGTCCTTAAAAATCATGAAAAATAGAATGTTCTCACGAGCCATTCATTTTGACAGAATTTTCCCCAACATCAGTGTACATTCAAAAGAGGGCTTGGCTGTTGAGGTCATTTAACCCAGCTTTGATGGTTTTCATGCATGACATTACCATAATTTTTATGACCTACAAGCAATTCTTCAAAGCATAACTGAATATAAAGTATAAAGTGGTATGTACGAGCTTTCAATGACCACCACCATCACTGGATCTGTGTATCGAAGCACCACATATCCAAAGTAGCTACCAAGTTATGGGATGGAACCTTATTGTTAATGTCAATTTTTTCCAGGTAAAACACCAGGAGTTGTAGAGTCTCCACTGCTGTTTCTCATTCGCAGTCTAGTGTCCAAATCTCCAAGTTCTTAAATATAAACCAAAACCATCAGGTGACAAATGCAAAAGTAAAAATTGTTTCAGAAGATCCTCACTAAAATATCTCTTTCCCATCTCCAGCTTTGTGCTTTCATTGCCACTGCCGGCCTCCAAATGTGGTAAGCTGAAAAACAATTTAGGCATGTTATAATGAATTCACTGTCATCATTTAACAGAGGCTCTAATTTTATGAGGGATGCATAGGCATCAATGGTAACCTCTTGAACAAAAGTAGTCACTGTCGCTGGCATGGTGAGTTCCTGCATATGCCAATTTAGCCTTTCTATTGAAAATGTAGGTGGGCTATTCTTCATTGGAGTGGATAGCTTTGGCAAACAGGATTGCAGCGTTTATCAACCTTTTCTTCCTTATCAAGTCCTTGACATGAACCTACATTTTCAAAAACATTACATTGAAATGGTTCAACACACTGTCCAATGCAGAATGAGGTCCTTCGAAGAATGTGACGTTATATGTCTATGGCATAAAATAAATGCACTTTTCACATTTATTATTTCAACATCAGGCTTGTCCTTAATGTGGAAGAAACTTGCAGTCTTAAAAATATTTAATTTTGCAAAATACTCAACGAGACGACTGGCTCGTCCAATGATTCCTGAATTCTTTCAAGTGAGAGCTGGGCCTGTTTTGGCTTGGGCAGAGATCACCTCATATAAGAGGCAGGTACTGTATAACATTAATCAGGGCCAGATTAGTCTCCTGGATTAATTTCAATTGCCTAAGGGGACGGAGAGGAATTTTCCAGATTTTTTTCCCTAATTGCATTGGGTTTTTAAATCTGGTGTTTTTTCTCTCCGGGGAGATTGCACTGCATCCAGGTGTGTTTGGGGTGTATATGTTGCACAAGACATCACTATTGTATGGGATAGGCTAGGCGGACCAGTAGGTCTTTTCCTATCAGTCATTGTTCATATGTTCATCCGTTTAGTCAAGGTAGCATGCAAGTGATTTACAGCACAGTAACCGATTCCAGTAGCTACACCTCCTCTCTCTAAAGCTTCATTCTGTAGCATCTCGAAGATTTTTCTTTACCACTTTTCTCTTTTGGGTCATTTCTAGCATTATACCTACACTTAAACATAAATTCCTTCTTTTGTGGACAACAGTGGTAACATGGCTAGTCATTTCTTCAGTGAGCTGGACAATCCATGCCTCATCTGCTACTGCCTCCAGACAAAACCCGAATGGTTTGTCTTCCCACTGTTTTGCAGTATAGGTTTCTCTGAATTCTCCCAGAGATTATCAACTAAAATTGGAAATCCTTTTTCCCATACTTCCACTGCTGTTTGATATTTGTTAATACCCAGGATTCTCAACAAGGTCAGAGCAGGAACACTTCTGCCTTTTCCCTGATGCAGTGAGTAAGACACAGTCAACAACTGTGTCAGCAATCCAAGAGGTTTAGGAAAGTTTGAATGCTCGACATAATTAGGTCCAAATTCAGCCATCCCAACTCTTTGTTTCTTGGTTTAAAAAGGTACAAAAAGGAATTGCAGACTGTTTACTGCATTGCAATCATAAAACTTAGCAGGAACGGCCAGAAACATTACAAAATGAATGATCGACAATCACAGTCATCAATTCTTCACAGTAGTCTTCAATCTTAGTCTGTAGCCATATTTGCCATTAGTTCCTGTGTTTTCTGAGTGGCTTGCTAGGCTACTTCAGTGGGCAGTTAAGAGTCAACCACAATGATGTGGAACGGAAGACACATGTAGGCCAGGCCGGGTAAGAACGCCAGGTTTCCTTCCCTAAAGGATATTAGTGAATCAGTTGGATTTTTACAACAATCCAACAACTTCATGGTCACTTTTTGCTGATACCTGCCTTTTTAAAAAAAATATTTCCAGAATTTTTTTTAAAAACTGAATTCAAATTCTCCAACTACCATGGTGGGATTTGGATTTACATGCTCTAGATTACTGGTCCAGTAACATAACCACATTACCATACCCTAATGATTTATAATTTTCCATGCAAGGGAACAGTACTAATAAGATGCTTCAGCACAACCAACGTCACCAGTACAATTTGGTCATTACTGATTGCTAACTACAGCAGAAGAAACCCTATTATTTGGTTTGTAAAGCAGCAAAGGATTTCTTTGCAATGTTTCTCAGAAAATGGGATGATAGATCTGTATTCCAGTAGACCAACATAACTGTAAACTGATGAGCAGACTTTCCAGTTGAATCACTTGCACTTCGCTGTTCCTCTCAACGGCAGTATTCGGTATAACAACTTGCATTTATATTGCACCTTTGACATAGTAAACCGTCCCAAGGTGCTTCACAGTAGCATTATCAAACAAAATTTGACACCGAGCCACATAAGGAGCTATTAGGACAGGTGACCAAAAGCTCGGTCAAAGAGGTAGGTTTTATGGAGCATCTTAAAGGAGGAAGAAGTAGAGAGGCAAAGATTTAGTAAGGGAATTCCAGTGTTTAAGGCCTAAGCAGCTGAAGGCATGGCTGCCAGCATTGGAGCAATTAAAATTGGGGATGCGCAAGAGGCAAGAATTGGAAGAGCAGACATCTTGGAGGGTTGTGGGGCTGGAGAAAGTTAAGAGATAGGGAAGGATTTGAAAACAAGGACGAGAATTTTAAAATCGAGGCGTTCCCGGAACAGGAGTCAATTAGGTCAGCAAGCAGAGGGGTGATGGGTGAACAGAACTTGGTGCAAGTTAGGATATGGGTAGCAAAGTTTTAGATGAGCTCAAGGTAATGGAGGGTGGAATGTGGGAGGCTGGCCAGGAGAATATTGGAACAGTCGAGTCTAGAGGTAACAAAGGCATGGATGAGGGTTTCAGCAGCAGGTGAACTGAGGCATGGGGGAGACGGGCAATGTTACAGAGGTGGAAGTAAGTGGTCTTGGTGACGGAGTGGACATGTGGTCAGAAGCTCATCTCAGGGTCAAATGGGACGCCAAGGATGTGAATGATCTGGTTCAGCCCCAGATAAGGGAGAGGGATGGTGTCATAGACAGAGACATAGAAAACAGGAGCAGGAGTAGGCCATTCGGCCCTTCAAGCCTGCTCCGCCATTCAATACGATCATGGCTGGTCCTCTATCTCAATTCCATATTCCCGTTCTCTCCCCATAACCCTTGATGCCTTGTGTCTAGAAATCTATCCAGCTCCTTCTTAAATATATTCAGTGACTTGGCCTCCACAGCCTTCTGTGGTAGAGAATTCCACAGGTTCACCACCCTCTGAGTGAAGAAATTTCTTCTCATCTCAGTCCTAAACGTCCTACCCCATATCCTGAGATTGTGACCCCTCGTTCTAGAGCCCCCAGCCAGGGGAAACACCCTCCCTGCATCCAGTCTGTCTAGCCCTGTCAGAATTTTATACATTTCAATGAAATTCCCTCTCATTCTTCTAAACTCTAGTAAATACAGGCTTAGACAACCCAATCTCTCCTCATACGACAGTCCTGCCATCCCAGGGATCTGTCTGGTGAACTGTCGCTGCACTCCCTCTATGGCAAGTTTATCCTTTCTTAGGTAAGGAGACCAAAACTGCACACAATACTCCAGGTATGGTCTCACCAAGGCCCTATATCACTGCAATAAGACATCCTTGCTCTTGTTCTCAAATCCTCTTGCAATGAAGGCCAACATACCGTTTGCCTTCCTAACTGCTTGCTGCACCTGCATGTTTGCTTTCAGTGACTGGTGTACAAGGATACCCAGGTCCCTTTGTACATTAACATTTCCCAATCTATCACCATTTAAATAATATTCTGCCTTTCTGTTTTTCCTTCCGAAGAGGATAACTTCACATTTATCCACATAAAATTGCATCTGCCATGTATTTGCCCACTCACTCAACTTGTCTAAATCGCCTTGCAGCCTCTTTGCATCCTCCTCACAACTCATAATCCCACCTAGTTTTGAATCATCAGCAAACTTGGAAATATTACATTTGGTTCCCTCATCCAAATCATTGATATATATTGTGAATAGCTGGGGCCCAAGCACTGATCCCTGCGGTACCCCACTAGTCACCGCCTGCCACCCCGAAAAAGACCCATTTACTCCTACTCTCTGTTTCCTGTTTGTTAACCAATTTTCAATCCATGCCAGTGTATTACCACTAAGCCCATGTGCTTTAATTTTGCACACTAACCTCTTATGTGAGACTTTATCAAAGGCCTTCTGAAAATCCAAATACACCACATCCACTGGTTCTCCCTTATCTATTCTACCAGTTACATCCTCAAAAAACTCCAGTAGGATTGTCAAACACGATTTCCCTTTCATAATCCATGTTAACTTTGTCTAATCCTGTTGATATTTTCTAAGTGTCCTGTTATCACATCCTTTATAATAGACACTAGCATTTTCCCTACTACTGATGTTAGGCTAACCGGTCTGTAGTTCCTTGTTTTCTCTCCCTCCTTTTTTAAATAGTGTGGGTTACATTTGCCACCTTCCAATCTGCAGGAACTGTTCCATAATCTATGAAATTTTGGAAGATGACAACCAATGCATCCACTATGTCCATGGCTACCTCTTTTAGCACTCTGGGTACAGATTATCAGGCCCTGGGGATTTATCGGCTTTCAGTCCCATTAATTTCTCCAGCGCTATTTTTTTACTAATACTAATTTCCTTTAATTACTCCTTCTCACTAGACTCTTGGTTCCCTAGCATTTCTGGGAAGTTATTTGTGTCCTCTGCCGTGAAGACAGAACCAAAGTATTTGTTTAATTGCTCTGCCATTTCCTTGTTCACCATTATAAATTCTCCCGTTCCTAACTGTAAGGGACCTACATTTGCCTTCACTGATCTTTTTCTTTTTACATACTTGTAGAAGCTTTTACAGTCCGCTTTTATATTCCTTGCAAGTTTACTCTCATACTCTATTTTGCCCCTCTAAATCAATCTCTTGGTCCTTTTTTGCTGAATTCTAAACTGCTCCCAATCCTCAGGCTTGCTACTTTTTCTGGCAACTTTATATGACTCCTCTTTGGATCTAATACTATCCTTAATTTCTTTTGTTAGCCATGGTTGGGCCGCTTTTTCGCCAGAAAGAAATGTATAACTGTTGCAATTCATGCATTTGTTCCTTAAATGTTAGCCATCGCCTATCCGCCTTCATGCCTTTTAATGAAGCTTCCCAATCTATCATAGCCAACTCACTCCTCATACCTTCGTAGTTTCCTTTGTTTAGATTTAGGACCCTAGTTTCGGATTGGACTACTTCACTTTCCATCTTAATGAAGAATTCTATCATGTTATTGTCACTCTTCCCTAAAGGATCCCGCACAAGAAGATTATTAATTAACCCCTTCTCATTGCACAATATCCAATCTGGGATAGCCTGTTCCCCAGTTGGTCCTCAACGTACTGGTCTAAAAAACCATCTCGTAAATACTCCAGGAATTCATCCTCCACAGTATTATTGCTAATTTGGTTTGGCCAGTCTATATGCAGATTAAAGTCACCCATGTTTACTGTAGTACCCTTGTTCCATGCATCTCTAATTTCCTGTTTGATGCCGTCCCCGACATTACCACTACTGTCTGGAGACCTACGGACAACTCCCACCAGTGTTGGTCGCTAGGGAATGGAGTTTGTGGCGGGGACCAAAGACAATGGCTTCGGTCTTCCCAATATATAATTGGATGAAATTTTTGCTCATCTGGTACTGGATGTCGGACAAGCAGTATGACAAATGAGAGACAGTGGAGGGGTCGAGAGAGGTGGTGGAGAGGTAAAGCTGGGTGTTGTCAGCGGTACATGTGTTTCTTTGGTACATGGTCAGAGAATTGTTGGAATTAATTTGGGTAGCTCATTCGCTAGTAAGGATCAGCAGTGTTATCTGGCCTATTGTTTGCATTCTTACTGTGCTCACCTTGGCTTCTTTCACAGTCAACCACAAATTGAAAAGGATTAAGCAGTGGAAAAACCATGGAAGAATAAATTCTTCAAGTGTAGGGTCTGCACTTTCCTCTAGGTCTGTTGGGTATGCAAGAATGCGCTCACTAAAAAGACCCAATGCAAAACAGAATGCCCACTTCATTTCAAGTGTTACTGCACGAAGCAGAGCATTGAGACAGGTAGGCTTCAAAATAGGTATAACACAATGCACATTTACACGGGATTACCAGTGTAAATACCATGCAGAAATGTGGTTGGATATATCTATCATATCATAGTATATATCATGTAGCACCATTGTAGTAGCAGTTAAATGGCTGAAGCCACAATAACATTGGTTCTTCAGTTTTTTTTTAAATACTTAGGGGTCAAGTAAGACATTGATGGTAAGCCCTACAAAAATGGTGTCTGTGAACTGTAAGTAATTGTCATTTAGCTCGACTGTACCTCTTTTTAAAAAAAAGACCCTTACAAGTTTTGAGTTTTAGCGATACCCAAATAAAAGTATTCCTTTACAAATTCAAAATTTACCATTTTTTGGGTAAATTATTCCCCATTGATTTTTTACACTGAAAATAAAACCTGGAAAAGGCTCAAAAATGGTTTTCAAATGGCCAAAAACTGTCTTTAATTATCTTATATACAATGTAAGACAGCCTGCAGAAAATACTACAGCCTAACTTGTATTTATTATATTCCATTATTTTTTCTTTCCATATCTACATAGAAATTCAAAGAAAATATTATGTCTTTCCCAGTTCTCTCCTCTTCATTTACACACAAAGGATGATCAGACAAAAATAGCCCATTTAGCTCACCCTGTTTTCAGCATACACGATACATGGGTCCTTCACACACAAAAGAACTTCTGTAACAGACCATAGTTTTGCTGGAACTCAAGACTTCAAGGCTGACCTGCAAATTCAATTTTGCTCCTTGCACAGAAATGTGCAAAAGAGATTTAAATAATCAACATCCTTTGCAGGGGATTCTACTATGTTTATGTTCTTGTAATATGTCTCCCATGTAGTATGAAAGTCCACATATTACAAGAACAAAAGGGAAATATTTCTGAACACATTTGTGGAAAATATCTGTTTTGAAAAAAAAAGGTTGTCTTTTTAATTACAAATTGATATTTACAGTACTCACAATCAGTCCTCCTGAATGCCCATCTCTGCCACGGACGCATAGGCCCCTGAACTGTTTTCCATTTATTCCAAACCTCCAAGAGGCCACGGTCCTCCACAAGTACCGACCAGCATTTATGTTCTCCCTGTGAGCAATGGCTGTGGGAAAAGCGTCTCAAGTCTTCCAACGCAAAACTACCAACCATATGGACACGAGTCGTGATGAATTGGCTATCCTACACATAGGTTCAAGTATAGCAGCATCAGACAAACACTGAAGTAGTGCACTTAACTCAACTCCAACAGACATTATATTTCAGCTAAAAAGCAAAATATTGCAGATCTGGAATAACGAAAGGTCATTTGCCTAAAACGTTAACCCTATGCTTCTCTCTCTCCACAGATGCTGCCTGGCCTCTGCTGAGTGCTTCCAGCATTTTCTGTTTTTATTATATTTCAGGTGTTCCTTTCTATGGGGATGGAACCAATTGAGCCTGACTTTGGCACTCAGCTCCGTAATAAATGTACAGTATTAGTTTTGAGTTTTCTGAACGCATCCATTCCCTGACAAGATAAAGACACTATAAATTTCAAGGCACTTTTATATTGCTGAATTGTTATTGACTGCTGCATCAGGATTCTCGGCAGACTTCCTACATTATGGGTCAGTGCAGTTCTGGGTGAGCAATGCTAATATAAGGCAAGAGTGGAGGTCAATCTGATACATGGTTAGTTCTGATTCCAAATCAGCAGACCCATGAAAAAGTAGACTTCTGCTGACATGTTAAGTACTTTACACTTGGGAATCCAATCAAATGTGCAAGACCCATGTGGCGGGAATCAACACTATTGCAATAGTGTAAAACCTCCTTCAACTCACGCATTCTTTGTTCCGAGTGCAGTGGACACCTGATTTTCATTGGTATCCTGATCTGTCATCAGAACTGTAACTTCCGTGCACCCAATTTACTCAGATGATGAAGCAGCCATGCCAGCCAACAGCAGGACCTGGATAACATCTAGGCTTGGGCTGACAAGTGGCAGATACATTTATGCTACAAGTGCCAGGTAAAGATCATCGCAAACAAGAGAAAGCTCAACCATCACCCCTTGACAATCAATGGCATTACCATCAGTGAGTCCGCCAACACCCCTGGCATCCTAGAGGATCAACACTGACCAGAAACTAAACTGGACCAGCCACATAAATGCCATAGCTACTAAAGCAGGTCAGAGGCTGGGTATTCTGTGACGGGTGGCTCACCTCTTGACCCCTCAAAGGCTCTCCACCCATCTTAATGAGGCTGGTCAGGATTGCGATAAAATACTCACCACTCACCTGGGTGGATGGAGCCACACCAACACTCGAAGCTCATTGCCATCCAGAACAGACCAGTCTGCCTGATTGGCACCCCTCACCATTCTCAGTATCGACCTGCTCCATCACTGACGTAGTGTGGCTGCAGTATGTACTACCTACAGGATACACTGCAGCAATTCATCAAGGTTACTTCAACAACACCTACCTCCCCTATGACCATCTGACACCAAGAAAGACAAGAGCAGCAATGTCATTGGAGCACCATCACCTCCAAATCACACACCAGCCTGACTTGGACACGTCAGTGATCCTTCATCATTGCTGATTCAACATGTCGGAATTCCCTAACTATCACATTGTGGGAACGCCAGCAAGGGCTGCAGTGGTTCAAGGCAGCCCATCACCGCCTTCTCAAGGTGGTTAGATATGGGCAATAAATTCGGTACTGCCAGCCAATGTGGTGGAGAGGCAGAGGTTTAGGGAGGTAAATCTAGATTGTAGGCCTAGGTGGCTGAAGGCATGGCCATCAATGTTGGGGTAAAAAGGCGGATGCGTCAGAGTCAGAGGAGAGTTCGGGGGAGGGGTTGTAGAGCTGAAGGAGGTTACAGAGATGGGGCAGGGTGCAGCCATTAAGAGATTTAAACACTGAGAATTTTAAATTTGAGTCATCAGTTTGAGGAAGGGGTGAAGGGTGAGCGGGACACGGTGCAGGATAGGATAATGGCAGCAGAGTTTTGAATGAGCTGGTTTATGGAATGAGAGAGACGGGAGACCAGCCAAGAGAACATTCGAATAGTCAAGTCTGGAGGTGACAAAGGCATAGATGAGTTTCAGAAGCAGATAGGCTGAGTCAAGGGCGAAAGCAGGCAATGTTACAGGGTTGAAAGGAGGCGGTCTTTGTGATGAAGATATGGGGTCAGAAGTTCAGCTCGGGGTCGAACAGGATGGCAAGGTCGCAAACGCTCTGGTTCGGCTTGATGCAGTGGCCACACTAGAATTGGTGGCAAGAGATTGTCATTTGTGATGGGGGGGTGGGGGGGGAGAGAAGACATAATGGCTTTGGTCTTCACAATGGTTAACTGGAGGAAATAGCAGCTCATCCAACAACGTCAGACAAGCAATCTGACAATGCAGAGACAGTGGAGGGGTCGAGCGAGGTGGTAGAGAAGCAGAGCTGGTCATCAGTATGCATGTGAAAGCTGTCCCATATCTACATAGAAACATAGAAAATAGGAACAGGAGAAGGCCATTCGGACCTTCGAGCCTGCTCCACCATTCAATATGATCATGGCTAATCCTCTATCTCAATACCATATTCCCGCTCTCTCCCCATACCCCTTGATGCCTTTTGTGCCTAGAAATCTATCTAGCTCCTTCTTAAATATATTCAGTGACTTGGCCTCCACAGCCTTCTGTGGTAGAGAATTCCACAGGTTCACCACCCTCTGAGTGAAGAAATTTCTCCTCATCTCAGTCCTAAACGTCCTACCCCATATCCTGAGACTGTGACCCCTCGTTCTAGACCCCCCCCCCCAAAGCCAGGGGAAACATCCTCCCTGCATCCAGTCTGTCTAGCCCTGTCAGAATTTTATATGTTTCAATGAGATCCTCTCTCATTCTTCTAAACTCTAATGAATACAGGCCTAGTCAACCCAATCTCTCC
Source organism: Heptranchias perlo (assembly GCF_035084215.1). Classification (NCBI taxonomy): domain Eukaryota; kingdom Metazoa; phylum Chordata; class Chondrichthyes; order Hexanchiformes; family Hexanchidae; genus Heptranchias; species Heptranchias perlo. Next base: position 97,640,288 of record NC_090329.1, on the reverse strand, counting down.
TCATACGACAGTCCTGCCATCCCAGGAATCAGTCTGGTGAACCTTCGCTGCACTCTCTCTCTATGGCAAGTATATCCTTTCTTAGGTAAGGAGACCAAAACTAAACACAATACTCCAGGTATGGTCTCACCAACGCCCTGTATAACTGCAATAAGACTCCTTGCTGCTGTACTCAAATCCTCTTGCAATGAAGACCAACATACCATTTGCCTTCCTAACTGCTTGCTGCACCTGCATGTTTGCTTTCAGTGACTGGTGTACAAGGACACCCAGGCAGGCTCCTTTGTACATCAACATTTCCCAATCTATCACCATTTAAATAATACCCTGCCTTTCTGTTTTTCCTTCTGAAGTGGATAACTTCACATTTATCCATGTTATACTGCATCGGTCATGGATTTGCCCACTCACTTACTTATCTAAATCGTCTTGAAGCCTCTTTGCATCTTCCTCACAATTCACAATCCCACCTAGTTTTGTGTCATCAGCAAACTTGGAAATATTACATTTGGTTCCCTCATCCAAATAATTGATATATATTGTGAATAGCTGGGGCCCAAGCACTGATCCCTGCAGTACCCCACTAGTCACCGCCTGCCACCCCGAAAAAGACATTTATTTCTACTCTCTGTTTCTTCTGCAGATGATGTCACCAAGGGGCAACAGATGAGGAAGAGGAGGGGGGTCAAGGACATATCTGGAGGCAACTCTGCAGAGAGAGAGCCATTGCTGGAAATGATCTGGCTACAATTGGGCAGCTAACAGTGTAACCAAGCGACGGCAGTCCCACTGAGCTGGACAATAGGCAAGAAGTGCTGGAGCAGGATAGTGTGATCATCCATGTCAAAGGCTGTAGGGAGATCAAGGAGGGATAATGTGTCACGGACACAGTCACAGAGAAGTACAATTTCAAAATTTGTGGATGACACCAAATTGGGGGGGGGGGGGTGTAGTTAATACAAAGCAAGAGTGCGTCAAAATGTAAGAGGACAATAATAAACTTGCAGAATGGGCATGTAATTGGCAAATGAATTTCAATATAGGTAAGTGTGAGGTGGTGCATTTTGGTAGGAAGAATAAGGAGACCACATACTGCTTGGATAGTAAGATTCCAAATGGGGTAGAGGAACAAAGGGATCTAGGGGTACAGATACACAAATCATTAAAAGTAGCGACGCAAGTTAATAAGGTGATAAAAAGGCAAATCAAGCACGAGGGTTCATTTCTAGAGGGATAGAATTGAAAAGCAAAGTCGTGTTAAACTTGTATAGAACCTTGGAGCACAGTTTTGGTCTCCAAATTACATTACAGAAATGATGTAGAGGCACTGGAGAGGGTGCAAAAAAGATTCACAAGGATGATGCCAGAACCAAGAGGATATCCTGATCAGGAAAGGCTGAACAGGCTGGGGCCTTCTCTCAAAAAGAGAAGGCTGAGGGGTGACCTGATAGAGGTCTTTAAGATAATGAAAGGGTTTGATAGGGTAGACGTAGAGAAAATGTCTCCATTCGTGGGAGACTTCCAAAACTAGAGGTCATAAATATAAAATAGTTGCTAATAAATCCAATACGGAATTCAAGAGAAACTTCTTTACCCAGAGTGTGGTATGAAGTGGTAAGCGCGCTACCACAAGGAGTTGAAGCAAATAACATAGATGCATTTAAGGGGAAGCTGGATACACAGGAGGGAGAAAGGAATAGAAGGGTATCCTGATAGGGTTAGATGAAGTAGGGAGGGAGGAGGCTCATGTGGAGCATAAACATCAACATAGACCAGTTGGGCCAAATGGTCTGTTTCCGTGCTGTAGTTTCAATGCTGTAGTTTCAATGTAACTTGATGTCATTTGTGACTTTAGTTAGAGTCTGATCGGAAAGATTTAAACTGGAAATTGCAGGAAAGATGGGCATAGATTTAGGAGGTGACGACATGATCAAAGCCTTTGGAAAGGAAAGGAAGATTGAAGATTGGTCAGCAGTTTGCAAGCACAGAGGGGTTGAAGACGTTCTTTTTTTTTAATAAGGAGTGGGGTGATAAGGTCTTGAAAGGGAGGAGACGGTACCTCAGGAGAGAGAACCATTTACAATTTCAGCTTGCATGGCAACCGGGAAGAGCAATTCGGTGGTCAGCAGTTTCATGGAAATGGGGTCAAGGGAGGACGAAGCAGATCTCATGGATGAGATGAGCTCAGATAAAGCATGAGGGGAGCGAAATTAGAGCCTGTGCATTTGGCTTGATGGGCAAGGGGAAGGGGGAAGCAGCAACTGAACCAACAGTCTTTGTGATAAAGAAGCCTATGAGCTCCTCACACTTATTGGAGATAAGAGTAGAGGGGGCAGGGGAGAGGGGTTTAAGGAGACGGTTGGTATTGTAGAAAAGGACACGGCCATTATCTTTGATCTCCAGGTTGATACAGTCACCATAAATACCTTGAATTGCAGTGATATTCCCCATATATCCATCTCCAGCACACAAACTAGCTTCAGTCAACAAGCAGGTTTGAATCTTACCATAAGACAACCTTTATTATGTTGACTTTACATTATGCAGAACCACTTTAAATAAAAGTGGTGCTGTACATGTTAGCTCCTGGTGCTCCAAAATCTGTGCCCCAGATTTAAAAGTGAAACTTTCATTTTCTGTTTTTTTCCAATGGCTAGGAAAGTTCTAGACAGACCAACAAAGTGAAAACCACATGCCTGAAAAGAAAAAAAAACTTTCATACGACCAACATATTACTTGAAATGCTTTGGGACATTTACAAGTCATGTAGAAAAATTATCTTTAAGCACAGTGGGTGTGGTGTAGGTAAATACAGCAGTTAGTTTGCACACCGAAAGATCCCATAAACACCAATCTACTTTTGGCAGTGTTGATGGAGGGTGAAATGTTGGCTAGGACATCAGAACGCCGCATTTTTTCAAATGTAGAATCTTTAACGTCATCGGAACTACCAGAGTGGACAGAGGGAAACTCAGTTGAATGTTCCCCGTGCTGCACTGCAATGTTCGTCTATGCATATAGCCTAGGTTGCTACACCAGCTCTTGGTATCAGCGGAGCAGTAAAAACATGTCACTGCTTGAGTTGGTACTCGCACCACCATAAAGCCCACTTCATCTGCGTTACAGTATCTCCTGTGCACCCGTTGAAGTCAAAGCAACCAGTGGTAGCACTGTATTATAAATACAGCACTTGGGTGATATTCAAACCAATAGTTTGGTAACAGATTTAACACAGTTGCATGTGATTTTAATAATTTCATTGTCCATTCCTCCCCACCCCTGTGATCCATGTGAAAGATCTGAGGAGACTTAGCAAGCTCACCAACTTTTTCCAGCACTAACCATCCTGATTCCTAGTTGAATTTGAAAGTTTTTTTTAAAAAGAGTTTATTCACCCCCTTCCTTCTCTATCTTTTCCCCACACCTAAATAGAAAGAGAACTTTTCTGATTCAGTTTTATTTATTACAGGCAAGAGTTATATGAACGAGGAACTATCATAACAGCAAAGTACATTATTCTGCTTGGTGATCTACATTTTGGCCTTGTATCTACAAGGTAAGTGGTTATTCCTACTTACATAAATTTTCAATGGTACACATGCTTATAGTTTTGCACATATGTAAAGAAAAATCGTTTATGTACAGTGCAACTATCCACACCAAGTTCAAAAGTGAACACACCAGTTACAAGCACTAGAAGGCGTTCGAGGATGCTTAGTACTCAGCAAAGTTTTGAATAAACCAGATTGAAGTAAATATACTAGAAATACTGATCTTTACTATAAAAAAAATTCGCTTAAACAAACGATTTCAACAACGTTTAAACGGTTACAAAATAATGTTATAAATAGGGCAGCAATACAAGCATATAGTTTAAAAGAACGAACTGACATTAGTTCCATCCGAACAGTGCAGCACTTGTAAAGTAGAATACAGGCAATGAATGTTATTAGGATCACGTCTACATCTGGAAAACTTTTCCTCTTCAACTTCTTTCTTTGAAATTTGCTATCACTTTAATTCGTTGCAATCACCAGTCATTTCAATTCAACTACATCAGGAACCAAGTTGAAGTTCACAGATGTGGATCTCAATGTTGTAAATTACTCTGCACTGTAACTGACCAAACGCGACAAACCCTCGTTAATTTCTGAAACTTACCTGCTACAGGTTGTCCTCTCCTCGGACAGTGCAGCCATCGCGGCGGGATTGAGCTGTTTGACATGCTGATATTTTACACCGGCACCAATAACACACCAAAAGCTTTCAGTTTTTAGCACAGTCCACGACCATGAAAAAAAATGTAAGTCCAGTCGCCGCCACCGCGCAGCTGTTCCCAGGCTCCCCCTCCTCTTTCCTCTCTCCCTCCCTCTATTCAGAGGCGAGGCGAGGCGGCGAGGCCCCGGCTTTGAGGCCTCCACCCGGCCACCTCCCGCTACCCAGTATGGCGGCACTTTTTTTTATCCTTATATCGAACAGCCGGGGGAAATCGTGTATGAAAGGCGAGTCGGTGACTCCAGTGGAGAGGTCGTCTAGCGGGGCGGAGGAGCTTCTTTAACGGACCGCAATCGCCGGGAGACGCACGCAGGTACTCGGGAGACAGAAAGCAGTGCGCGCTCTGGCGCCGCGCGTGCACCGTCGCACAATGCACCGCGTGTTACGCGCGTCAATGCGGGCTCCCTGCGCCGGCGGGCACTGCGCGTTCCCGAGCCTCAGTCCGCGCCTCCTCGCATCAGCCCGCGCCTCCTCGCATCAGCTCACGCCTATTTGCATTGGACCAATAAAAGGTCTCTAACAAGTGCTCCCCTAGTCTGAGGAGGTACCACTGGTGTAATAATCTGTGAGGTCCCATCAAATCGAAGAGAAACTTAACTCACTTATTTTGGGGTTTTTTTTTTGGTTTACTGCACATGAACACACCCTAACCCCCTTCCCCCTTATAAAAGGGGGGCTTAAAACACAAAAAAAAAGAAACTTAAGTCGTAAGATTTTGGGATTCTTTATACTGGGGCAACCCGGCATCTAAAAGAGAAACTTAAGCAAGATAATGCGGATGCTGGAAATCTGAAATAAAACCAAAAAATGCTGGAAACACTCATCGACCTGAAATCTTAATTCTGTTTCTCTCTCCACAGACGCTTCCTGACTTGCTGTGTGTTTCCAGCTTTTTCTGTTTTTATTCAAGAAAAACTTATATTGATGATAAATCATAATGTTATTGTCCAGGAAGCGTCGGACCGATTAGGGTCAAAGAAGGAGATCTTCTTGTGGAGGCAGAGGGCATAGCTGAGGCACTAAATGAATGCTTCGCATGGGTCTTCACTAGAGAAGAGGATGCTGCCATTGTAGCAGCAAAGGAGGAGATAGTAACAATATTGGATAGGATAAAAATAAAGAGGAGGTACTTAAAAGATTGGCAGTACTCAAAGTAGAAGTCACCCAGTCCAGATGGGATGCATCCTAGGTTGCTAAAGGAAGTAAGGGTGGAAATTGCAGAGGTTCTGGCCACAATCTTCCAATCCTCCTTAGATATGGGGACGGTGCCGGAGGACTGCGAATGTTACATCCCTGTTCAAAAAAAGGGGGGAGAGGGTTAAACCCAGCAATTACAGGCCAGTCAGCCTAACGTTGGTGGTGGAGAAACTTCGAGAGATAATAATCCAGGACAAAATAAACTGGCACTTGGAAAAGTATCAGCCAATAAATGAAAGTCAGCACAGATTTGTTAAAGAAAAACCGTATTTGACTAACTTGATTGAGTTCTTTGATGAAATTAAAACCCATGTGATTAAAGGGACGGTGGCATTGTGGATACAAAATTGGCTAGGGGACAGAAAGCAGAGAGTAGTGGTGAATGGTTGTTTTTCAGACTGGAGGCAAGTAAACTGTGGTGTTCCCCAAGGGTCAGTATCAGGATTGACATATATTAATGACCTGGACTTGTGTATAGAGGATATAATTTCAAAGTTTGCAGATGACGTGAAACTCGGAAATGTGGTAAACAATGTGGAGGATAGTAACAGACTTCAGGAGGACATAGACAGACCGGTGAAAGGGGCAGACACATGGCAGGTGGATTTAAAGCAGAGAAGTGTGAAGTGATGCATTTTGGTAGGACGAATGAGGAGAGACAATATAAACTAAATAGTACAATATTAAAGGGGGTCCAGGAACAGAGAGTCCTGGGGTGTACATACACAAACCTTTGAAGGTGGAGGACAAATTGAGACAGCCAGTAAAAAAGCATATGACATCTTGGGCTTTATTAATAGAGACATAGAGTACAAAAGCAAGGAAGTTATGCTAAACCTTTATAAAACATTGGTTAAGCCTCAGCTGGAGTATTGTGTTCCATTCAGGGCACCACACTTTAGGAAGGATGTCAAGGCCTTAGAGAGGGTGCAGAAGAGATTTACTAAAACGGTACCAGGGATGAGGGACTTCAGTCATGTGGAGAAATTGGAGAAGCTGGGATTGTTCTCCTTAGAACAGAGAAGGTTAAGGGGTATTCAAAATCATGAACGGTTTTGACAGGGTAAATAAGGAGAAACTGTTTCCAGTGGCAGAAGGGTTGGTAACAGAAGACACAAATTTATGGTGATCGGCAAAAGAGCCAGAGGCAACATGAGGAAACATTTTTTTATGCAGTGAGTTGTAATGATCTGGAATGCACTGCCTGAAAGGGTGGTGGAAGCAGATTCAATAGTAACTTTCAAAAGGAAATTGGATAAATACTTCAAGGGAAAAATTACAGGGCTATGGGGGAAAGAGCAAGGGAATGAGACTAATTGGATAGCTCTTTCAAAGAGTCGGCACAGGCATGATGGGTCGAATGTCCTCCTCCTGTGCTGTAAGAACATAAGAAATAGGAGCAGGTGTAGGCCATACGGCCCCTCAAGCCTGTTCCGCCATTCAATAAGATCATGGATGATCTTCGACCACAACTCCACTTTCCTGCTCTATCCCCATATCACTTGATTCCCTTAGTGTCAAAACATCTATCAATCTCAGTCTTGAATATACTTAACGACTGAGCATCCACAGCCCTCTGGGGTAGAAAATTCCAAAGATTGACAACCCTCTGAGTGAAGAAATTTTTCTTCATCTCAGTCCTAAATGAAAATCCAAATATTCTACATCCACTGGTTCCCCTTTATCTACCCTGCTAATTACACTCTCAAAAATGTCTCAATAGATTTGTCAAATACGATTTCCCTTTCATAAAACCATGTTGATTCTGCCTAATCATATTATGATTTTCTAAGTGCCCTGTTACTACGTCCTTAGTATAGATTCTATCATTTTCCCTACTACTGATGTGAGGCTAACTGAATATAGTTCCCTATATTCGCTCTCCCTCCTTTCTTGAATAGCATCTCCAGCAATGATTTTCCTGCCCCCGCAACGTTACCTCGGGAGACCCCAAGGATCTATACTTGGCCCCTCCTCTTTCCCATCTACATACTGCCGCTTCGGCATCTGAAGACATGGCGTCAGGTTCCACATGTAAGATGACGGCACCTCCTTCTACCACTCCACTGCCTTTGTCTTGTCAGCCTGCTTAACAGACATCCAGTTCTCAACAAGCTGAATTTTCCTCCAGTTAAATATTGTTAAGACCAAAACCATCGTCTTCAGCCCCCATCACAAACTCCATACCCTTGCCACCAATCTCCGCACCACGGCCACTGTCTCAGGTTGAAGCTGACTATTTGCAACTTCAGCGTCCTATTTGACCCCCAGCTGAGCTTCCAACCCCGTATTCTCTCCGTCACAAAGACAGCCTACCTTCACCTCTGTAACATCGCCGGCCTTTGCCCCTACCTCAACCCTTCTGCTGCTGAAACCCTCATCCATGCTTAACTATTCCAATACTACCGTAGCCAGCCTCCCAAACTCTACCCTCCATAAACCAGCTCATTTAAAACTCTGTTCCCCGTATCCAATCCCGCATCATCCCACTCATCCATCACCTCGTCTTTGCTGACCTACGTTGACTCTCAGTCCCCAACACCTTAAATTTCAAATGATGATCCTGGAAATTGCTGGAACTGAGATAGAGGTCCTGAAGTTTGAAAGCACTGGGATGGGAGGCTGAGTTTTGAAAGTTCACTGGCACAACGGAGCAGGAGCTTGGGATTTGGCAGAATTGGGATGTGGAATGTGGGGGTTGGCTAACTGGTAGATTCCTGAGTTTGTCAGTAGTTGGAGTGAAGTAGGAGAGGGCACTGGTCTGACAGCACTGATTTCTAAGTTTCTACGAGAACTCTGAAAACGTGTTTTGTGATTTGGTCCTGGAAAATAAGTAAATGCTGTTTTTTTTCAATAAATGAATGCTATAGCTCCATAGATAAATATACAGATTCCACTTTCTGTGCCTATTCCTCTGCCTCTCTGGAATTGTAAATAGTTACATGACTGCTTTAAAAAAATATATTTTCAATTGTAATTAGCAAAATTCAGTTAGCAATCTGTGCAAAAAATTGCCGATGCTGGAAATCTGTAAAAAAACAGAAAATTCCGGAAACAGGTCAGGCCGCATCTGTGGAGAAAACAGACAAGTTAACATTACAGGTGTGAACCCTTTATCAGAACTGTTCATGCTTTCTGACGTCAAAATGGTTGGTAACTTTTATTTAAAAGTTTACTCAAAAAGCTACTCAACTTCATGATTTTCAAAAATACACAAACTGAAATACTCTAATGACATTGAAGAGGAAGCGATAGGAAAGGGAAAGGTGGTAGGTGAGGTGAATGATGGGGAAGGTGATGGAGTGGGAGGAAGCAGGAGGGAACCAGGCAGGAGGGAAGGGAGGATGAGAGGTGGTGATAGTGAAGCAAGGAGTTGGGAAGATACAGATGGTGAAGGGTGGTGAGAAAGAGAAGTGGAGCCAATAGGAGCAACTGGGTGAAGGAAGGGTTAGGGGACGAGATGGGGTGTGGCACTTGGGAAACAGACATAGAGCAAGTTAGAGATCTATATCCTTCATGTTACATTCCGTGCCACCCTGCATCCTGGCCAGATTTTATAGGTACAAAAAGTAATCAAAAGGGATAATGGAATGTTGGCCGTTATCTTAAGGGAGTTGTAATTCAAAAGTGAGGAAGTGGTGCCTCAGTTATACAGAGCGTCGGTCGGACCCGATCTGGAGTACTGCGTTCAGTTTTGAGCACTGAACCTCAGGAAAGATGTAAAGATATGGAAGGGTACAGTGCAGATTCACCAGAATGATACCAGGACTTAAAATTGTAAACGGGTTAATAAATGACAGCCAACATGGATTTGTTAAAGGCAAATCATGTCTGTCAAACTTGATTGAATTCTGCGATGAAATAACGGAGAGGGTTGATGAAGGTAGTGCAGTTGATGTTGTTTATATGGACTTTCAAAAGGCATTCGATAAAGTGCCGCATAATAGACTTGTTAGCAAAATCGAAGCCCATGGGATTTAAGGGGCAGTGGCAGCGTGGATTCAAAATTCGCTAAATGACAGAAAGCAGAGTAGAGGTGAATGGTTGTTTATCAGACTGGAGGGAAATATATTGGTGTTCCCCAGGGGTCCATATTAGGGCCACAGTTCTTTTTGATATATATCAATGGCGTGGACTTGGATATCGGAGGCAAAATTTCAAAGTTTGCAGATGGCACAAAACTTGGAAATGTAGTAAACAGTGAGGAGGATAGTAACAGACTTCAGGAGGACATAGACAGACTGGTGAAATAGGCAGACACATGGCAAATGAAATGTGAAGCAGAGAAGTGCGAAGTGATACATTGGAAGAAGAATGTGGAAAGGCAATACAAACTAAATCGTACAATTTTAAAGGGAGTGCAGGAAAAGAGTATTTGGTAATTTATGGGGATAAATGGAGTTGAGGTAGATCAGCCATGATCTAATTAAATGGTGGAACAGACTCGAGGGGCAGAATCACCTTCTCCTATTCCTATGTTCCCAGACCCACAAATTAAAACTTGCCTGAAGTCCTGGCCAAATGCCCCCCTTCCAAGTCTTAGTTGGCCTGAGGCCTGGATGGATTTTTCCCTACAGCTGTCACCCACTAACACACTACACCCCACCATCCCAAAGCAACCTCACAACACAGGTTGGTTCCCTCCCTCCCCCCCCCCCCCAACTCCGGGACCTTAAATGTGGCCTGCAACTGTCTGCAGCTTCCTTCCCCATCTAATTAGCTGATATTCTACACCCTCCACAGAAAGATACAGCCTGCAGTCCATGGTGAACCCTTCCCTTCTACAGCACTCGCCATCTCCCATCCGAAAGGAAGAGAGCAAAGCAGAAGAAAATAGAGAGATGAAAAAAGAGCAAGAGAGAGAGTAGAAAAAAACAGATAAGCAAACAGAAGAACAAAGTAAGGGAGATGAAAGCAAAAGAAACAGAAAGAGAAATAAACAGAAGAGACACGTAAACAGCAACACTGGGTACTGGATTATTTGGAAGGGGGGTTGCAGGAGTCGAATTGTCATTTAACTTGAACATTTGTACCATGTTTTGTGTTGCTGCAATACATGTTGGGCTGGATATCAGTTTATATTGACACTGCTGAATGCTTCTTTTTGTAGTTTATCATTTAATCTAAAAATAAAATTTTATTTGAAAAAAATGAAAACATGTGTTATACACTTATTCATTACGTGTATCTGTATGTAAGAATAGACTTTCAGAATGGATAAGTAACTGGCTGAAGTGTGGAAAACAATGAGTACTTATTAGAGGAGTTGTGCCAGTTTGAAGGGAGGGGAAGTACTGAGTGGAGTGCCCCAGAGCTTGGTTTGGACCACGACTGTTTCTAATTTACATAAATGAGTTTGATTTAAAATCTCAATGAAAAGTGGACAAATTTGAAGATGATACCAAAGCAGGAGGGCTGTGGATTCAGAAGAGGCAACTCAAAAATTACTGAGTTAAACAAAATATGTATGTCGGCAGAATGATATTTAACAAAGGCAAATTTAAAGCACTGCACATAGGAAGGAAAAGAATAAAACACATAGTTCATGAATGGTGTTGAAATAGCTAAAGATTACGTTGAAAGAGACTCAACATTAGGCATAGGCAACCAATGCAGAGCAGCAATCAATAAAGTCAGTAGAATGTTGAACTACAGAACCAAAACAGTAGACTATAAGTCAGAAGAAGTTGTGATCAAACTTTATAGTTCACTGATCAGATTGCACCATCTGGACACAGGGGAGAGATATTCAAGCACTGGAGGCAATGCAGGGAAGAGCCACAAGGCTGATCCTTAGTGTCAAAGGTCTGAGTTATGAGGAAAGACTAGAGACTGGAAAGGAAGCACCTGAGGTTATCTTAGAACAGTGTATAAGATAATTAATTTTTTTTCACAGAGGGTTGTTCAGATCTAGAACACACTACCTGAAAGGGTGGAGGATGCAGATTCCATAGGAACTTTCAAAAGGCAATTGGACATGTCCTTGAAGAGGACCAATATGCAGGGTGATGGGGAAAAAGCTGGGGTGTGGGACTAAATTGGACAGCTCTTTCAAAGAGCAGGCACAGGCACGACGGGCCTAATGGCCTCCTTCTGTGCTGTAAGATTCTATGATTCTAGTTAAGGAAATGGAAAAATGAAACTTGGAATATTACTTTAAATTAAATTTCCAAGAGTAGAACAAGGCGACACCAGTTCAAACTCATAATTTAGGATTGATATCAGGAAATTCTTCTTCACATAAAATGTGATCAACATATGGACTAGACTTTCAGACAGTAGTGTAGACCAAAACACTGGAATAATTTAAGAAACAATTCGATTTTGCAATGGGGAAACTAAGATATTTCTAGTTGGATGCATTAAAATGGGCCAAATGGCCATCTTCCTCAATAATTGCCATGTGAAAGATGTCATTTTTAAATTCTGGTTAGCAGTAGAATCCTTGTTCCTACATTGTTCAAACCATGGGCTAAAAACATAAAAAATATCTTAACATATATAACATGTAACTTTTAAAGATGAGTTTTTGTAATGTTTCCCTTTTGAGCCCCCAAATGGTATGTCCATTAAGGGATGAGGATCAATTGCTCCTATCTTCAATTGAGAAACTAGTGAGAGAAATCACTAACAGAAATGGTGAATGCTGTATGGGATTGTCCTTTTTTTGTCCCTCCTCTTCCCACCAATCTGCCCCTACCCAAATGGTCTTGACCTTTAGTTGGTGTATGGCTCCACACATGCAATTACCTTCAGGAACTTACTCAAGTGGCTGATCTTCACCTTCATGAGCCTAGACAGAGAGTGGGAATCAGCAACGCGAAATCCAATCCTGTACCCGCCACATGGGGCAGAAAATGCTTGGAGCGGTGAACCCAACAGTGCTCACCGCTCCATAGATTTATACTAACCCGCTAACTTTTCTTCAGGCACGTCCTCGAATAGGAAGCGGGGCAAGAGCCCAACATCAGTTCAGGTGAAGCTAGGACCCTGGGAGAAGCGAGAGGGTCACACTCTACCCTTGACCAATCAGATTGCAGCATTTTTTTAAACTAGCTGCGTTAACTGTCTCCGCAGGCTTGGAGTGTTAAACCAGGAAGTGAAAGGTACAACATTGAAAACAATGTAAAAACAGTTATAGACAGTGAAAAAAAAGAGGGTAAGAAATAACTGAATTAAATAAAAGGGACAGAAGGGAAAAGTAAAAAGAAAATTTTAACTTAAAAAGACCAAAAACTGTTAAAATAAAGAGTAAAGAGACCCCATACTTTTAAAAGTTAATTTTTAGTTGTTTGGCAGTCAATAAAACTTACACACTGTTAAAAATTAGTTTAGACCTGTATTTTTAAGCATACCTATTTTGTTGCGTAATTAGTTACTTGCCAGCTGGGCAGATAAGCAAGTTTGCACTTTTTCAATGATTTCTCCGATTTGAATGTGCGATAGCCCTTTAATTCGAAGCTGTCATATGGCTGGCAAACCATGTCGGAGCAAGTGCCGGATTTCCGCGTTTCACGGCGCATGTGCGAATGCTGGAACTTGCCACTAACAGCGGTGGGCGCTGCTGAGCTCTCCGTTGTTTCGAAAGCGATTTCTGCCCCTCTGCACTTCCCATAAAGGGTTGCCTTGACCAGAAGCAGGAACCTCAGCTCATTGCCACCTCCCTGAAGGCGTCACTAAAGCCCCTAATATCACCCTGTCAAAGACCAACACAGACTGAAATTGAACCGAGCATGTTCTGTACAAAAAAAATCACCGGCTTACCGAATGTAAAAAAAACAAGTGGCAATTTTAGATACTGATGAAAATTGGAGTAAATCTTGTTTCTGTCTTAAAATGTTGGTTACTTTGTTTTCCGATACTTGTATTTGAGGAAAGGGTGCATAAAATAAATGCAATCATTGAACACTTCACTGAGTTTTCGTTTTTCGGGGGGGGGGGGGGAATGCATATCAACAAGCCGTGCATTCCCGACTATTCTGGGAAATTCCAAGCTGATGGAGGCGGAAATTATTGCAACAAAAAGCTGTGGAAACACAAGTCGTCACCCGGTCCGAATCCAAGTTTCGATGTGACCTGACCCAGAGTTTTCAGGAAGTTTGCCCAACTGACGTCACCGCTCGCGTCGTCGGAAAGTCCCGTCACGTGACCGACCCCCCTTGACGCCTGCGCTCCCAAATTCCCAACCGTCAACCCGACAACAGGAGGCGTCCATAAACAAATATACAGGATGCTTTTACAGATCACACCACGTTGCGTGAGAGCACCAAATTAAATAAATCAGGCACAGCGATCGTTCATTGTGGCCTCAGCTTCCATTCCGCTTCCCCCCCACCACCACCACCACCAACCCTTCACTCGTACTGATTACATCACCAAGTTATAGTCCAGCAATTTTATTTTAAATTCACAAGCTTTCGGAGATTTTCTCCTTCCTCAGGCAAATGTTTCAAGATCAACAGGAGGCGTCCATAAACAAATATACAGGATGCTTTTACAGATCACACCACGTTGCGTGAGAGCACCAAATTAAATAAATCAGGCACAGCGATCGTTCATTGTGGCCTCAGCTTCCATTTGCTGAGGAAGGAGAAAATCTCCGAAAGCTTGTGAATTTAAAATAAAATTGCTGGACTATAACTTGGTGTTGTAAAATTGTTTACAATTGTCAACCCCAGTCCATCACCGGCATCTCCACATCATGATTACATCACGGTTGCTAGGGGGCGGGGCGGAGATCACGTGGTGCGGCCACGGCCCGCTGCTATTGGTCGGTGCCGATGAGTGGAGCGTGAGTTACGTCGATTTTTTTTTTCGCGGCCGCCCGGCGCCGCCTCTTCCTCCTCCCTCCTCCCCCTCCCCCTGTTGTCGGGCGATAAGTGAGAAGGAGAGAGTCGGCTGACGGGGTGTTCGTCCGTCACATTCGTGACTAGGAGGTAGTCGGCTCCCTCCGTTGTCCTCGACACGTTAACAAAGTAAAAGGCACCTAAAGCCGGTGATAGTTTGGGTGCGGGAGCGAGGAGTGAGCGCACAATCGCAGGAAGTCGCTTCAGCCCGGCCGCCGCCGCCGCCATTTTCAGCCTCTCCGCTCCCGGGCTTTGAAACTTTTTTAACCGAAGGAGAGAGGCGACGAGTTCTGTTGGCAGAAGACTTCCAGCCTCCAGCCGCCCGCCCACCACCACCACCACCACCACCTGTTATTTCGTTGCATGGTGACCGCTGGCCGTCGCGCCTCCGATGCTCACCTTGGGATTTTAGCCAGAAGTCGAAAGCGGAGGAGGTGTGGGAAGGTCGCGATGCACCCCTTACCTCTGCCCCATCCGCCGCCCGGCCCTCTCCCCGTCAGCGCCTGCAGCAGCGCCAAGAGAGTCACCGGCAACCACCGCCACCACCACCACCAGCAGCAGCAGCATCATCATCAGGCCAAGGCGGCGGTGAGCCGGGGCTGGAAGGTCCGCTCCTCTACGTCCGCCACGCTGCTGCAGAGGCATCCGCACTCGAGGGCGCAGCAGCAGCCGGGCTCCCAGAGCGGGGCTGGAGGCACGTCGACGGGGGAGCAAACACCACCACCATCACCATCATCATCATCCGCCGCCGCTACCTGTTCAACCGCACCCGTAGATGAGCGCAAGACGGAGGGGAAGGTAAGCGGCCCCCGTGACACGGTGGGGAGGGGAGGGGAGGGAGGGAAGGGGGGGGTTTGGGTTGCAACCCTCGGGTACAGCGGTCGCCCTGGTATCGGATACCGAGAGTCGGTGTCTCTGACTGACTGACTGACGGGGAAGGGCCGAGGGATAGTTTTCCGTTAAATGTTTTTTTGAATTTTGAATCCTCGCCGCCCCCCGTTCTGCGGCTCGCGTCTGTTTGTGAACTCCTCCTCTCCCCCCCCCCCCCCCCCCCCCCGCCCTCGGTTATAGTCTGATTTGGGGTAAAAGTTGGAACCTGATCCCTTCCACCCCCCCTCCCGGGGGGAGAACCAGTGGAGAAGATTCAAATGATGCGCCTGTTGTGAAGCCGTTGGGCCCGAGCGGTGCGGTGAGGTGAGACGCTCCGCTTGGGGGCGGATGCCATTCAGCCCATCGAGCCTCTTTCGCCATTCTATCAATTGTAAACAATTTTACAACACCAAGTTATAGTCCAACAAATTTATTTTTAATCCCACAAGCTTTCGGAGGCTTCCTCCTTCCTCAGGTGAATGGTGTGGAAAATGATGGCATCTCCACATCATGCCATTCTATCAGATCATGGCTGATCCGTATCCCTAATTTCATTCACCCGCCTTGGCTCCATGCCCCTTAATGCCCTTGGCTAGCAGCAAAAGTCTGTCCAGCTCGGATTTAAACTTATTAATTGAGCTAGCAGCTACTGCTTTTTGTGGGAGAGATTTCCACACTTCTGCCGCCCCTTTTCCGTGAAGCGTTTCCTAACTTCTCTCCTGAATGGCCTGGCTCTAATTTTTTTTAAAGTTATGCCCCCTTATCCTAGACTCCCCCACCAGTGGAAAAAGTTTCTCTCTCTATCCTCTCAATTCCTTGCCAACTAGGGTTTTGAAATCAGTGGCTCCAGAGCTGCAGTTAACCCAGGTGACACAGCCTCTTCCCTTTTACAATGAGACGGTTGCATTGCCTAGAAAAAAAAGTAATTGAAGCAGGCATGTGCTTTCTGTTTGAAGGGACTTTTGACATGCGAACAGGCTATCCAATGACTGAAAGCAATGCAGGGTGTCTCACATTCAGTCACTGGATGGGTTGGGAGAGCCTAAAGCAATGGGAGCTTATTTCTGCCAAAAGGGGGTGAGACTTGGTGCTGATCTTCAGTCTACATGCAGAACTGGCCAGCTTTGAATGGGAGAATATCAGAGGGGAATCTCTGGGGCATGCAATAGTGAGAGTAGAATAGCTGCTTTCAATGTTGTGAAGATCTTGCATTTTTGTACATACTGTAATATCTTATACTTCAATTCATGTCCTTGCTGAAACTTTATCCAATTTGTGGGTCAAGTTGAGCTACAGTGTGCATTGCAGCCCATTGCATTTATGTTTTTTTTTGTTTCTTAGGTGATAAAATCAAACATGGGAAGATCTGATCAAGTCATCATTCAACACACGCAATTCATGTATAGTGTAAATAAAACAGAAGAGTACTGCCAACCCTTAAATACCACCAAGAAACGAAACAAGCGCAACCTACCGTTGAAAAAAACTTCAATTAAAAGAAATGAAAAAAACCATAACCAGAATGCTCCCTCTCTTGAACGCTGCAACATCCTCAAAAAGGAGGGGGAAAAGCCGATTATTTCTGGAAACCACTGCAAAAATCTAAAATTACGGAAGGTTGGTCTGAAGTCTGTACTGGGCCTTCAAGGAGATCAGAACTATGCTGGGCCAAAGTTTAGTGAGCCACCATCTCCCAGTGTTCTACCTAAACCACCCAGTCACTGGGTAGGAGCACATGCTGAATATCCTGATGAGAGTAAGGAAATAATGACTGTCCACTTAAAGACTTTATTAAAAGTTAATGTATAATTCAAGAACAGTTCAGGTTAGCTTAAACATTGAGGTAATTAAGAATGTTTCATTCAAGATTCAACTTGTTGCAGCAGAAGGTCCTGCATTTTAGACTATTGTAAATTTCTCATTGTGCTTTTGGGATAACCATTATATACAAGTGGTGCTAGTAATGAAGTGGGATTGTGTATATTAATGTAAACCATGTAATTATTTGTATATTTTCATATACTCAATTTCAAAGAAAGGAATTATAGTTTCATATGAGAATTTGTTGCCCTGTACCAGTTGGTGGGCAGAGTTAAATTTTATATTTTATATATAAAAGGGGAAAACTCAAGTTAAAAGCTTGAACATTCAAAGTCATATATCCTCTGCAAATGCAAGAAACATTGACTGTAGAGTTATATACCCCCTTGTAAAGATGTTTGACAACCTGCAACGTGTTTTGACAGAAAAAAAATCTATGGACAAAAGGCAGAATGATTCAAGCACTGCTTTTATCTGCACTACCGAAGAATATCACCATCAACAAGATGCACTTTCATCTTAATGGTTGTTAAATATATAATGTGAATTTTAAATTCTGTCACCAAATTTAACTAAAGCTCTGACCAGAGACAGCAAAGTTTTCCAGTTTGGTCTGTTGATATGTAAAATAACTCAATTGACCTGCAAGTTTTGTAGGGTCTATAAAATCTGTTGATCTCTATGGAATACTGCTGATAAACCTTTTCTAATACTTTGAAAATTCCCCTCACCAATTTGCCCAAATCATTGTTCCTGTTGCTATTCACTTTTTACACAATGAGTTGTACCTCCTGACATTTGTCAACTCCTCAATTTCCTACAGTTGCACTTTTAAAAGTGGGAACAAAATCCACTAGACTTTGTAGTCCTGATTTGTAATAGTTGTACTGTGGCCAATATGTAGCAGTTCTCTTGTAGGTATTTTCCTGGATTTCTAGGAGAGCAGTGGTTATTGGATACTTCAGTCCTCACTAAGTGACCCTGTAATGTACCAAGATGTGCATAGGACCAATGAACCTTTCCGGCTTCTATAATTACATTCTTCAACTAATTTTAAAACCCATATTATCTACTTCTCAGATGAGTAATGACATTCCAATCTTTATTTAGAACATAAAGGGTGACATTACCTGTTTACAGTAGTTTTATTTCTTTAGCATTGCACATCCAAACTGAACTGTTTACAGAACAGTTTCAAACTCCTATCCCTAAAATCTTTATATCTTCATGGTCTGAGTCTATAACACAATGTGACATAAGCAATTACATGATTAATTGGTGTTTACATTGGGCACTAGTCCATCCAGCTGTGAATTGCCACATTTTGAAAAAGCTGTTGGCAGTATCTGCTGAACATGGTAACTATCTGAAGTGCAGTTGCTTCTAAAACATTTCCTAAAATTCTCTCCCTACAGCCACTTTGCCCATTAAAGTGCTGTGACACAACTAGAATGCTAGTTCTAATAGCTCAGGTAAAAACAAAGTATGGAGATATTAGCACTTCTCATGCTGGAAATAATTGATCCTGTGTCTTCATTTTGGGTCTAACATTGTGTGGGCTACTCAATACCATTTTGAATATGTTCTCTTCAGCTTTTGAGTACTGTTACCGATATTTGAAAGAATGGGTTGTGCACTGGAAAGTGGTTTATATTACTATTGACACTACTCTAGTCAAGTTCTGTAATAACACTGGAAATGGTAATTCTGCCTAATGGTCTACCATGTAAACTTAAAAGCTGGAATAGAGCTGGTAGTACATTTTCTTTTATCTCTATGCAAGTCATCAATTATTTACCAATGACTGACTTTTTAAAAACACAGCATTGCCTCCTGGTTAAATGAGGAATGATGCTTTAGATTTGTAAGAAGTATGTTGGCATGTAAAACTGGGGGTATTTTCCAGAAGAAATGCTGATGTCCTTGAAGTAAAGATATTTTGCTGCAACATTTGTTAACAGTTCCTCTTGTACCATTCCTACGAATTGGCAAATTTCAAAACCAAAAATAAAATTTAATTGGTCTCCCTGACAATTGTCTTGTTTTCAACATATTCCGTTTAGTGTTCATGTAGCAATTATATTTGTCACTTTATAATCCTCTGTTTCCATTGTATACTTGGAGTAGTGAGGCTGGATCGATCTGTGATTCTTTCTCTCTTTCCCCCTCCACCACGATGGTCTTGTGCTGTCATGAGAAAGCTCTGAATAGAGACTAGGTATGTTTTTTAACGTGTTAAATTGATAATTGCTCTGAAATTCTGCTTATGCACGTTGTAGATGGGAGGGAGGAATAGTTTTTGTTTCCTTTTAATGTATCTTTTTCAAAGTGTTACTTTAAGGTATGTAGTATTTTTCATGAGTTTACAAAGGATGTTGGGCTGTGTTCTTATACTCTTGAAACAAGTCCTTTCTACATGAGGTCCCTTCTAGACCTCTGTCCACATCAACAAGATGACAAAAAGCAGTTCTCTGCCCTGCCTCTTTTGTGAAGATGGTTGTCACTCACCTGTTTCCTCCAGTTACTGTTGTAGATATGAAGCTTTTAAAATTCAACCAATCCTTATTTAAAAAGAAAGTGTGACACTACCTGTTTTGAGGTGGTTCTATTTCTTTCGTACTATATCTCTATGCTAAGCAACAACCAAGGAACAATTAGAGAGAGTAAAATGCTTGGCCTCTGCACCTGACTACAACAGCAAACCTTATCAGGAACTCGAGTTCAGTTAGTACTGTTGTGTCCAATCACTCTTGGTTATCAAAATGACCATTCTTCATTTTAACAATAAACATTGGGTGTTGGTAAATTATGTAGGACATCATGCAGCATTACATAGCATTTACAGCACAGAATTGAGCCTTTTGGCCCAACTGATCTATGCCAGTGTTTATGCTCCACACAAGCCCTCTTGCTCTAACACTATCAGCATATCCTTCTATTCCTTTCTTCCCTAGTACTTATCTACTGTCCCTTTAAATGCATTTATGCTACCCCATGGACTAGTTGAGGCGAATAGCAAGTTCCACATTCTAACCACTCTCCAAGTAAAGAGGTTTCTCCTGAATTACTTACTGGATTTACTAGTGATCCTTTTTTTTATGACCCCTAGTTTTGAACAATCTTCACAAATGGAAACATCTGTCTACCCTACAAAACCCTTCATAATTTTAAAGACCTCTATTAGGTCAGCTTTTTCTTTTAGAGAAAAGTGCTCCAGTTGGTTCAGTCTTTCCTGATAACGAATACCTTTCAGTTCTGTTATCACCCTTGTAAATCTTTTATTGCATCTTCTTCAGTGCCTCTATATCCTTTTTGTAATAGGGTGACCAGAACTGCACAGTACTCTTAAGTGTGGTCTAACCAAGGTTCTATATAAGTTTAACATAGCTTCTCTGCTTGTAAATTCTATTCCTCTACAGCCTGATCCTGTTCTCACTTCATTCCTTGGGAGATTTTCTACATTAAAGGTGCTATATAAATGCAAGTTATTGTGTATATGTGCACTTCAAGCAGAGGTCACTGGATAGTGATCAGGTGCAAGGTCCCTGGATGATCCACTCTTCCCTAGCTGAGGTTAATTTTAGTCAGTTGGCAGCAAAGGCACTAACCAGACAAGCAAGGGACCTTACTCTGTACAGCTCAGTAACACAATGGATGATCATAGAAATTACAGCACAGAGAAAGCCCATTATGCCAGTGCTAGTTCCTTAATTGCAGCTATCTAATCTAATGTCCTACCTTTCCCTATATACTTTTATATTTTTGTATCATTATCAAATTCCCTTTTTAAATGGTCTCTTTCTGTAACCTTGTAATGTATTCCATGTTCTAGTGGTAATAATTAGTTAATGCCCCTGGTTATTGATTTTTCAACTAAGTGAAAACAATCTTTATCCTTTTTATAATTTGGAAAACCTTGATTGGATACTCCTTAATCTTGTGTTCCACTGGAAAATATTCATGCCCTTTTTCATAACTGTAATCTTTATATTTCCAGTGAATCTTTGCTGTACATCTATTGGTTCTAATGCCTTCCTATAATGGGGTGTGCAGAACTGCTGTGGAATAACATTACTTCCTTGCTTTTGTGTGGAGGCAGAAGATGTTGGTATGGTTCTTAATAAATACTTTGCGACTGTCTTCACAAAAGAGAGGGACGATGCAGACATTGTAGTTGAGGAGGAGTGTGAAACATTGGATGGCATAAACTTAGGGAGAGAGGAAGTACTATGGGGATTAGCATCCTTGAAAGTAGATAAATCACTAGGGCCAGATGAAATGTATCCCAGGCTGTTAAAAGAAGGGAGGAAATAACAGAGGCTCTGACCATAATTTTCCAATCCTCACTGGATACAGGCACAGTGCTAACGATTGGAGGACTGTTGTTTAAAAAGGGAGCGAGGGATAGACCGAGTCATTATTGGTCTTTCAGTCTAACCTCAGTGGTGGGCAAATTATTGGAATCAATTCTGAGGGACAGGATAAACTGTCACTTAGAAAAGCACGGAGTAATCAAGGACAATCAGCATAGATTTGTTAAGGGAAGGTCATGTCTGACTAACTTGATTGAATTTTTTGAGGAGGTAACAAGGAGGGTTGTTGAAGGTAGTGCATTTGATGTAGTCTATATGGATTTTAGCAAAGCTTTTGACAAGGTCCCGCATGGTAGACTGGTCAAAAAAGTACAAGCCCATGGGATCCAAGGGAAAGTGGCAAGTTGGATCCAAAATTGGTTCAGTGGCAGGAAACAAAGGGTAATGGTTGATGGGTGTTTTTGTGACTGGAAGGCTGTTTCCAGTGGGGTTCCTCAGGGCTCAGTACTAGGTTCCTTGCTTTTTGTGACATATATTAATGACTTGGGCATAAATGTAGGGGGCATGATTAAGAAGTTTGCAGAGATACAAAAATTGGCCGTGTGGTAGATAGTGAGGAGGAAAGTTGTAGGCTGCAGGAAGATATCAATGGACTGGTCAGGTTGGCAGAAAAGTGGCAAATGGAATTCAATCGGGAGAAGTGTGAGGTAATGTGTTTGGGGAAGGCAAACAAGGCAAGGGAGTACACAATAAATGAGAGGATGCTGAAAGGTAAAGAAGTGAGGGACCTTGGAGTGCATATCCACACATCCCTGAAGGTAGCAGGACAGGTAAATAAGGTGGTTAAAAAGGGCATATGGAATGCTTTCCTTTATTGGCCGAGGCATAGAATATAAGAGCAGGGAGGTTATACTGGAAATGTAAAAAAAACACTGGTTAGACCCAGCTTGAGTACTGTGTACAGTTCTGGTCACCACATTACAGGAAGGATGTAATTGCACCAGAGAGGGTACAGAGGAGATTTACGAGGATGTTGCCAGGACTGGAGAATTTTAGCTGAGGAAAGATTGGATAGGCTGTGGTTGTTCTCTTTGGAACAGAGGAGGCTGAGGGGTGATTTAATTGAAGAATACAAAATTATAAGGGGCCTAGATAGAGTGAATATGAAGGACTTATTTTCCTTAGCAGAGAGGTCAATAACCAGGGTGCATAGATTTAAAGTGATTGGTAGAAGGATTAGAGGGGAGCTAAGAAGTTTTTTCACCCAGAGGGTGGTGGGGGCCTGGAGCTCACTGTCTGAAAGGGTGGTAGAGGCAGAAACCCTCAACTCATTTAAGTAGTACCTGGATGTGCACTTGAAGTGCCATAACCTACAAGCCTACAGGCCAAGTGCTGGAAAGTGGGATTAGGCTGGGTGGCTCATTTTCGGCCGGTGCGGATACGATTGGCTGAATGGCCTCCTGTGCTGTAAATTTTCTATGATTCAATGCCCTGACGTAAACCCAGAATCTCATTTTTATGTAATTTTCTAACTGCACTTCCACCTTTTGAAAAATCTATGTATATATCTGCACTCCTGATCCCTTGGTTCCAATCTTTTATTTTCCTGTTGATGCATGTTTCCTGATACAACCTTTGGTTATCACACTTGCACCCATTTCCTGAGTATAAGCTGCCTCAATAAAGTGAAATGTACTCAGGCTGTTAGCCACATGTCCACCAATTTTTAAAATTTCCTTCAGAGATTTATCCTCAATGCCACCTTTCAGAGCAATTCTCCTTTTTAACTTGATGCTATTGCTCAGTACTGCTGCCAGAGCTCAGAAATATTCCTTGAATGTGATGGTTTACTGCTTCTGTTATTAAATTTTAATTATTTACTTGATGTCATGAGATTTGATAAAGCGCCACATAATAGACTTGTTAGCAAAATTAGGGCCTATGGGATTAAAGGGGCATAGGCAGCGTGGATATGAAATTGGCTGAGATATATTGGAGAGTAGTAGTGAACGGTTGTATTTCAGATTGGATGGAAGTATACAGTGATGTCCCCCAGGGTTTGGTGTTCAGACCACAGCTCTTTGATACATATTAATGACCTGGATATGGGTATAGGGGCATAATTTCAAAGTTTGTAGATGACACAAAACTTGGAAATGTAGTAAACAGTGAGGAGGATATAGACAGACAGGTGAGATAGACAAACACATGATAGGTGAAATTTAATGTAGAGAAGTGTGAAGTGATGCATTTTGGAAGGAAGAATGAATAGAGGCAGTATAAACTGGTGAAATTTTATAGGGGGTTCACATACGCAAATCTTTGAAGGTAGCAGGACAATTCAATAAGGCTGTTTTAAAAAAAAACATGGTTCCTAGGCTTTATAAATAGAGACATTGGGCTTTAATTGGACCACATAGCCCAATGCACACGGACACCAGCTTGGTAAAGGTGTTCGCGCGCACGCGCAGATAACAAACGCTGGTAGCATAAAAAGTAGGGAGAATATGCGTTAGATCAGTGTGCAATGCCGATTTAAAGGGACAGATATGATTTTGGAACTCAACATGCGAGCCAATGCACTGTCTTAACCTTGCACAGCTGAACAGGTCACAAACAGCATGAAGGACCCACCACCAGCACTATTTAAAGGGATCTTACAGGTTAGTTGCTGGATTATTGCTTCTGGCTGCTGATGCATTTGCACCTGTTTTGGAGGTCTCCTATACTTGAATACTAGGACCAGCCTAAACATTAGAGCCAGGACTTGCAGGAGTGAAGTTAGGAAACGCTTCTACATGCAAAGGGTGGTAGAAGTTTGGAACGCTCTTCCGCAAATGGCAGTTGATGCTAGCTCAATTGTTAATTTTAAGTCGGAGATTGATAGACTTCTGTTAACCAAGGGTAGTAAGGGATATGGGCCAAGGCAGGTATACACATTTAGGTCTTGGATCAACCATGATCTAATTGAATGGCAGAACAGGCTCGAGGGGCTAAATGGCCCAATCCTGTTCCTGTCTTCCTATAATAAAATTTCAGTACTCTACAGGGAGTGGGCTGGCTAGCTAACAGGCAACAGCAAGGGCTTTGGCAGAGTGGCAGGGGTGGGACAAGAATATTGTTATCCTGAGAGAGGACAGCAGGTTCATGTTCCATGGAGCCACTGCCACTTGCTGCCTCCTGTTATTCGCCACCTTCTCCTGCAAGAAAGCAGGGCGTGTGTCGGTGAGTGTCCTGCAGGATGTTTGGGTGATGTGCCTGTCATGGTTGAATAGCTGCCAGTGTGTGACCTGTGGGTGCAGGGCTTGCAACGGAAGTTATGTGTGAGGGTGAGAGGAAGAGTTGAGTACTGATTGAAAGAGTTTGTTGGTAGGTGGGTGAGGGGGGTGTAGTACGTGAAGCAGTGGATGCGGCTAGTGGTGCAGTTGGTAGGAGATGCCACTTGACGGTTGACCTCACTCACCTTGACCACTTGTGTCAAAGCAATGAACTTCTTCCTGCACTGCATCCATGTTCATGGTGCTATACACCTGCCATTGACTTCGTCCCCTACTGCCTCTTGAGCATATGTCTGGAGGGCCTCTTGCCCCCCTGTGGATATAGGATGCCCCTCCTTCTGTCCACCTCTTACACCAAGGCCTCTAGTGCATCATCAAAGAACCTTGATGCACGCGCTCTCGCAGACCCGGTACAAACTCAGATCGTCATATTGGTGATGTCTGGCATGCAGATTGGACGATGTGGGATTTAGTAATGCACAACCTAAATTCAATGTTTTAACATAACGCAACAGTTTGTAAACATAGGGACGGGACCTGCATCTGTGTTTTACGTGTGTAATGTCTGATCTCCGTTCAGACTCCGTGCAGACCCATATCTTATATTTTGCAAATAAGAGGCGCAGGCTGACTTTGTGTTGCGAGCCACTCGCACGATATCGGGGCCTCCCTACAGGTGAACAGCCTCTCAACAGGACAGCTAGGCCTGGCTGCTCGCAGGAATCAGGTAAGTGACCAGGCAGCACGGCTCTCGTGCTGCCTGCATTGCAACGACCGGGCGCGGGTTAATCGCGCACCGCGACACTCGCGCCCAGGTTCGGGGGTTATCGAATTTAACCCCCATAGAATACAAAAGCAATGAAGTTATGGTGAACCTTTATAAATCACTGGTTAGGCCTCAGCTGGAGTTTTGTGTCCAATTCTGGGCACCACGCTTTAGGAAAGATGTCAAGGTGTTGGAGAGGGTGCAGAGGAGATTTACTAAAATTATACTAAGGATGCGGGACTTCAGTTATGTGGAGAGACTAGAGAAGCTGGGATTGTTCTACTTGAAGCAGAGAAGGTTAAGGGGAGATTTATGACGGTTTTGATAGAGCAAACAGTGAGAAACTGTTTCCATTGGCAGGAGAGTCAGTAACCAGAAGACGCAGATTTACGATAATTGGCAAAAAAATTCAGGTGGGAAAATGGCTATTTGCTCTGTCCCACTACTGACTTGAGGGTTCTGGGAACAGCATTTTGCTGCTGCTGAACTGCTTGTCTGCCTTGGAAATATTTCACTCAAGGTGGCCTGTTAGGGCTGGAGGAGGAGGGAGCAGCAAAGAATACTGGAGCGAGTATGAGTGGCTGGGAGAAGAGGTAGGAGAAGTGCACTGAAAGAGACCCTACCCACATCGGGTCTACACGGAACATTTTTCTTATCTCAACCTGACCGAAAATCAGTGTGTGAGGTACCTGCGCTTCAACAAGGATGCTGTAATTGAACTCTGTCACCTGCTGGAGCTCAAACCAGGACATGGAGAGCACTGCCTGCGGTTGTCAAGATCACCACGCGGTTGTTGCCGGCTGCTGCAGGTGGCATCAGCGACATCTCCCAGTTCGCTGTACGTTGCTGCATCAGGAGGTGACTGAGGTTTCTACTCCAGGATGAACACCTACGTTGCCTTCCTGATGGACCAAGTAAAGCAGAATGGCAGAGTACTAGGCTTTGCACACATTGAAGGCTTCCCCAGAGCCCAAGGGGTCATCCACTGCATTCAAATTGCCCTGTATGCTCTCCATCACCTGGCAGTATGTCCTTCTCCCACAGAACCCAGGCCACTCTCTTTGGGATTCGCCTCGACATTTCTACTGCTCTGCGTGAGAACAGAGTGCAGGAGTGATGTCACACACTGGAAACCCCTGTCTAAGATGGGCCCCAGAGCCAAGATGGTAGCAGACTAAGCTTCCATGGCAGCAGTGTGAGCTGCCATAGAAATTGTCAGAGTTGTCACCAAAAGCTCCATCAAGGTGGGGCTCACTGCTGTATTCATTAATGCTGACCACTTGCTCCATGGTTGATGGTATTGTCTCTGTGCTCTACGCAAAGCCTAGACACAGGTTAGAGCTATTGCGTGAAAGCTTAGTGGCAGGCAGGCCATTGCACTTAGCATTTCCTGGCGTATGCCCGTCAGCTTTCTTCAGTAGTCTGGGCCCTCGAAGTTAACATCTGAGTCCTCTGCAGCAGGCCTACCATGTGAACTCTCCCTCTGGCTAGCTGGTTCCTGTGCTATCCTATCCCACTGCACTAATTCCTGCACACTTATGTCCAGTGATTAACTGAATGATATCTCCTCCTTTAACCTAGCCTTTAAATTATGTGTGGTGTCAGTTTCTGAGCTGATGCTTACTAGGGTCAGTGATGGCACATCTTCAGGGAGGCTGCCTCTTCCACAAATGTCACAGGGACCTTGACATTTTCTGCACCTGAAATAAAAGGGGCAAGGGTTAGCTTTTAGTGTCAAGGGTAAGCAGAGAGAGATGACCGGCTGTTGAAAGCAGCTACAGTTTGTCATGCAGAGTGTGTAGGGTGAGATAGAAATAAGAAAATAAAAAGTGTTAATGGTAGTCTTGTGAGCTGTTTTGAGAATGTGCCTGTCAGGCAGGTGTAGTGTGCAAAATGCGAGGATTGAGGGTTGCAATAGTGCTGAGAGTCAGAGGTGCAGAGTGTGTGAGTAAGAACAGAAGGAGATGGAGCGAAGTGTGGTGCATTGATTGTAGGAGAGTGAGGGGAGTTGGAAGAGGGGAATGTTGTGAGCAATGAGTCTGCAGGTGGTACAGGTGTGAGGAGAGAGTAGTTGAGCTGAGAGGCAATATTCTTACCTTAGTGAAGTCATTTAACTTCTTTTGGCATTGCAGCCGCATCCTGGGAGCTAGGCTCCTCGCATTTACCTCTTCAGCCACCTCTTCCTTCTGTCTTCACATGAGTTATTCGGAGGGCTTTCTGCCCCTCAGGGGGATCAGGATCCTGTTGAGTACCTGCACAAAGGCTTCCAAAGCTCCATCAGAGAATCTGGGTGCCCTATCTGCAGCTCTTTCAGCCATGTCTGCCAGCTTCTCACGCTTCCTGCTGCCTGTAGCCACAGTGCACCTCCCCTTTAAGAGGTGCAAGCTGCCTTTAAGTGGCATCAGCGACATCCGATTTTCCGCCTTCCCCCCACATCAAACAGGCACGCAGCTAAAAAACAGCACAGGTAGTGCTGGCTGCACACCTGTCTAATGATAATCACTTTCCAGCACGAATTTCACATGATCCCTGCAACATGCAGCATGGGCCCCATCCCTGCACACTTGTTTTCAGGCACAATCGAATTTCTAGGCCTCTTGTGTTTTTAAGGCTATTTTTGTGCCCATATCTTTAAATGTGTTACATTTGAATTTATTTGTTACTAGTTTATCATGCTAAAATTGAACCTAGTCGAAGTTTAAACTTCCTCTGTTTAAGGAAAATAAGTTTGAATATGGAGTGAAAAGACCCAGCAATTACAATCGTATATTTTAGCCTTAAATTGTTCATTGGAGCTTTTTTACATCTATTTATTTAACTCTGTTAAGGGTGAATGTAGGGGCCCAAGTACAATGAGAGCAATGGAACGATGGGTATAGACTAAAAGTGAGGTGATAATTTGAGCAGGAGTAGTGTTAAATTACCCTAGTTACTACTGGGAATTTGGCCAAAAGGAGTAGGGGTTACAGCAAGGGTATTGGCACAAGTGGCTGTATTTCTTGCAAAAGAAAAAAAAATCAGAAACAAAGCTTTACTGAACATTGTGGACAGTGTATGTTGTGTTACAGGATTTAGGTCGTACAAATGGATTGGTATGCTAATAAAAGCATATCAAGGCAACTGGAATAGGATCAAGTACTACTGGCATCCAATAGTTTTAAATTAAGAAATTATTTACTGTGGCAGCTGTTGTTTACAAAGGTCATTGAGAATTTCTCTTCTCGCTGGCTGTTTGCCGTTACATAACTTCTGGAGCATGTCATCTTACTGTGTGACAGTTATGATTGAAGAGATTGGTCACATTTTGCTGCTGAAAACATTTGGAATGTTTTCGAGGTCATGATTTAATTTTGTCAGTGTATTTAGTTTTTAATTGTACATTAATATCACTAGGTTAAAATGACCTGACAGTATGAAAACTATCATAGAACTTTACAGCACAGAAGAAGGCTATTTGGCTCATTGGAGATATGCTGGCTCTCTGAAAGTGATACCCAATAAGTCCCATTGGCAGAAGCATTTAATTACAACATGACAAGTTTACATGGGCACTTGCCATTGTTAATGTGGACATAGAAAATATCAAAAATTAGGACAGAGTGGCTGACTTTAAAAATAGGGGTTGAATTACATCTGTGTGGCTGGTCAAATTATCCCCTGCGGTCTAACCCCACTTTATCCAAAGATTACACCTTGACTCCCTGTATGCAATGCCACAGAAGATCGGCTAGTATTTATGTATTTTTCTTACAGGGTACCATAATTTGATTTGGAAGTTAATAGACTTTAACACAGATTTTCAACTTGGGAATATAAGACCTTGAAAAGTAATCTACTTAAGTTTTTTTTTGTGCCACTTACACTTCCTTAATTGAGACAGCTGGCTAGTAAGTGACCTGCTAAAGTCTGTCTATAATCAGTTACTAGGAGATGTACAAGAGCAGCCTGCATTTACTCACTTTTTTCCCTTCTTCATCTCTCGAGAAGAAAAGACAAAATGGAAGAGAATCATACCTCCCGCAAACTGAGCTCCAAAAGAAAAAATATTTTTAAGATCTTCTTGTAATATTAGAGATCTGTTTGCCATTAAATGTTTGTTATTTGTCATGCATATGAAAATTATGCATATCATATATACTCACTTGCATGTAAAAATGAGTTCTCTGTCATTTGACAAATAAGTTCTAAACATAACGGGGTAGTTCCCATTTGTTTCAACTAGTTTTGCACCCAGATTCCAGCACAATCGGCCGAACCAGTGCAAAAGATCAGGGAATTATAAACGTAAGTGAGTTACGCCCAAAACCTCTTTTGTTTGTGTTTTCCGTGATCTTTTACACTGGTTTATGATTCAATTTGCTGGGATCAGGCTACGCCTTCAGGTTGACGTTGCGAGATTCCGCCGAATGTGCTGGTTCGGGAAGGCTCTTCAAAATGCACTAATTTTCTTAGGCGCACAGGCACTAGTAGGCATGTTTTAAAAGTTTTTACATATCAAACAATATTTAATTTACCAAGAAACTGACTAGTGTGCACCAATGAAATTCGTAAATGGTTCAGTATAGTTTTTTTTAATGTCATTTGCAGTGATTTTAAATCGGATTACTCACAGGTGAAGGACCGGACACTCTTATTAAAAGTGCTTATTTTTTGTGATAAACCCATTTTCGGCTGTATTAATAAAACTGCATCAGGTTACTACTCTTAAATACATCAATGATTACTGTTTAATGGAAAAAAAATTATTACATTCTATCACGCCGCCCGATTGTGCAGGTTCATGGAAGATTTTACGTTTGTGATTATGCAAATGCATTTTAGCGGAAACTTGATCTGTAACCTAACAAGTGCAATTTTGGACTCAATTTTCCAATTGCACCCAAAGCTGAAACTCTACCCCTTTATTCTTATTCCTATGACAAGTACTATACTTGCCTATGGTAGTTTTTGGCAGCAATTTTTGCCAATAGCTTATAATTTCCAATGGATAGGACTTCATTTTTGAGTTATAAGGTTAGTTTGAAGCTTGAGAGTGGAAGTGAGAGAATAATCACAAATCAGCTAACAAGCTTTTTCTTGTATCTTGTCCAGGAGTTCAAGAGAAGTGCCAGAAAAGTCTCCCCAGAAATGAGAGCACTATACAAGTGGATTCCAGCTTTATGGAGAGTTAAATGGGAGTTGTTAAGGGAAATAAGTGTTTGACACCAAAAAGGAAATGGAGCTTCTTGGCTGTAGCTTTAAGAATGATGAAGATATGGGAATTCCATTTGAGATTTGGAGGCGATATTGAGGCTAAGAATGTCAATGGATGACGAACAATGAAGGGTAAAACCATCAAAGGTAAGAGGTTGCAGATTTCCAAGAGATGTGAAGAAACTCCAAGGAACCTCAATTACACAGACTTTTTTTGCTAATGTTAGTAAATGAAGGAAACTATACCCAAATTGAAAGAAACAAGAGTTTCATTACATCATAGGTGTGGATAAGTTAAAGATTTAGTGATTCAATTACTATACTGCAAGATGAATTAAGGGTTTGCATATTGAGAGCATACAATCTGAAGGAAGCTGATGTACATTGAATAAAATAATCAGCAAAAGGTTGGATGATGAGTGGAAAAGGTCATTAATACAGAGAAGAAACTGAGCAGGTGAAAGAATCCCTGAATGGATAGAAAATATTCAGAGAATAAACCATCAACTACAGACAAAGCCATCTTTTATTCTAGGATAATCTTCCAGCATTTCAGACATTCATTACATACATTGCCGTTTTACCAACCAACTTTCCTGAAAATGGACTCCACCAAGATTTTTTTTATTCGTTCATGGGATGTGGGCGTCGCTGGCAAGGCCAGCATTTATTGCCCATTCCTAAATGCCCTTGAGAAGGTGGTGGTGAGCCGCCGTCTTGAACTGCTGCAGTCCACGTGGTGAAGGTTAGGTAGAGAGTTCCAGGATTTTGCTGTTAGGTAGGGAGTTCCAGGATTTTGACCCAGCGACGATGAAGGAACTCCTGCAGCAATGTCCTGAGGCTGAGATGATTGGCCTCCAACAACCACTACCATCTTCCTTTATGCTAGGTATGACTCCAGCCACTCGAGAGTTTTCCCCAATTCCCAGTGACTTCAATTTTACTCGGGCTCCTTGGTGTCACACTAGGTTGCTGCCTTGATGTCAATGGCAATCACTCTCACCTCACCTCTGGAATTCAGCTCTTTTGTCCATGTTTAGATCAAGGCTGTAATGAGGTCTGGAGCTGAGTGTTCCTGGCAGAACCCAAACTGAACATTGGTGACCAGGTTATTGGTGAGTAAGTGCTGCTTGAAAGCACTGTCGACGACACCTTCCGTCGCTTTGCTGATGATTGAGAGTAGACTGATGGGGCGGTAATTGGCTGGATTGAATTCGTCCTGCTTTTTGTGGACAGGACATATCTGGGCAATTTTCCACATTGTCAGGTAGATGCCAGTGTTATAGCTGTACTAGAACAGTTTGGCTAGAGGCACTGCTAGTTCTGGAGCACAAGTCTTCAGCACTACAGCTGAGATGTTGTCAGGGCCCTTTGTTGTATCAGTGCACTCAGCCATTTCTTGATATCACGGAGTGAATCGAATTGGCTGAAGACTGGCTTCTGTGATGGTAGGATATTATCCACTCGGCACTTCTGGCTAAAGATGGTTGCAAACGCTTCAGCCTTGTCTTTTGCAATCAGGTGCTGGACTCTGCCATCATTGAGGATGGGGATGTTCATGGAGCCTCCTCCTCCCGTTAGTTGTTCAATTGTCCACCACCATTCACGACTGGATGTGGCAGGACTGCAGAGCTTTGATCTGATCTGTTGGTTGTGGAATCGCTTATCTCTGTCTATAGCATGTTGCTTCCACTGTTTAGCATGTATTGGTCCTGTGTTGTAGCTTCATCAGGTTGGCACCTCATTTTTAGGTACACCTGGTGCTACTCCTGGCATGCTCTTCTACACTCCTCATTGAATCAGGGTTGATCCCCTGGCTTGTTGGTAATGGTAGAGTGAGGAATATGCCGGGCCATGAGGTTACAGATTGTGCTGGAATACAATTCTGCTGCTGCTGATGGCCCACTGCGCCTCATGGATGCCCAGTTTTGAGCTGCTAGATCCATTCTGAATCTATCCCATTTAGCACGGTGGTAGTGCCACACAACACGTTGGATGGTGTCCTCAGTGTGAAGACGGGACTTCGTCTCCACAAGGACTGTGTGGTGGTCAGTCGTACCAATACTGTCATGGACAGATGCATCTGTGACAGGTAGATTGGTGAGGACGAGGTCAAGTAGGTTTATCCCTCGCTCACCACCTGCCACAGGCCCAGTCTGGCAGCTATGTCCTATTTCAGGCTAAAAAACCTATGACAAAAGTACAATTAAGTGTGTTAACCCTAGATGCTAGAAGCATTGGGAATACAATGTTGGAATTGGAAGTGAAGTAGCAGAACAGAAACGAGATGTTGTAAGGACTGAGGAAAAACTTCACCTCAGAAGATAGGAGTGCATTCAACATGCAGGGACATGCATTGTTCAAGATAAATAGTGATAATAGAAGGGATAGCTTTATATGTATAGGATAACTCGGATATCAAGGAAGTTGATACAATGGGTAATTTTCTGACTTTACATCAAAGCGGGAATGTTCACCTGGAGCTCATATTAGAAATTCAGATATATGTGGGTGAGATTTCCCATGAGGATAAGATTTAAAATTAGCCTTAATATTTTAGAGGAAGGGAAAAATTAGATAGCATAACTGAATTTGATAATTAACTCCAACAATTACAATTGGGGTCTGCTACAGACCTCCAGGGCAGTAAAGGAAGACAACAGCACCTAATATGATTAGAATAGACATTTGTATAGTTAATAATGCTGTAATAATGAGTGACTTTAACCAACTCAATATTAACTGGTAAGCCCAAATGGACGTTTGGTGACTGACTATGAAAGAAAGATAAATGTAAGTTAAACAAACAAGGGTAGATATCCCAGTTGGGAGAAAAACATACTACATAAAGCATGCAGGGAAAAGGGACTGCAAGAGCTTTGGTAGGAATATAAAAAAATGTTAAAACCATTTTAAAATTATTAAAGGTGCACAAAGAGCACCAGTGAGTATCAGAGCAAAGGACATAAATACAATAATAACACTTTTCTTCCAGTATTATTATAACAAAAGAGTAATTAAGAAGGAAGTTAGATCTTTAAAAGAGAAAAGTGTGGAATAATTGAAGATCAAGGGAATATAGTTAAATTACTTGGTGGCTATTTTCTTGGTGTTCACCAGGATAAAGAAAAAGTTGAAAGCAAAATACTGTGGATACTGCAAATCTAAAATAAAAACAGAAAATGCTGGAAACACTCAGCAAGTCAGGCAGCATCCGTGGAGAAAGAAACAGAGTTAACGTTTCAGGTCGAGGACCCTTCGTCCAGACGAGAAGAAGTTGAAGATTAAACAGTTTTTAAGCAAGTACAGAGCCAGGGAAAGTGGGGGAGGAAAGAACAAAAGGGAAGGTCTCTGATAGGGTGGAGGGCAGGAGTGATTAAATGATATTAGGGTACAGTAGCATAGTGGTTATGTTACTGGACTAATAATCCAGAGGCCTGGACTATGGAGTCATGAGTTCAAATCCCGCCACGGCAGCTGGGGAATTTAAATTCAATTAATTAAATAAAATCTGGAATTAAAATACTAGTGTCAGTAATGGTGGCCATAAAACTACCGGATTGTCGTTAAAAACCCAACTGGTTCACTAATGTCCTTTAGGGAAGGAAACCTGCCGTCCTTACCCGGTCTGGCTGATATGTGACTCCAGACCCACAGCAATGTGGTTGATTCTTAATTGCCCTCCGAAATGGCCTATAAAGCCACTCAGATGTAAAATCTCGCTAAAAAAAGTCATAATAACCATTAGGACCACTAGGCACCGGACATGACAAAGGCTAAACCAAGCCCAGTTGACCCTGCAAAGTCCTCCTCACTAACATCTGAGGACTTGTGCCAAAATTGGGAGAGCTGTCCACAGACTAGTCAAGCAACAGCTCTGGGTATGTCCTGTCCCAACGGCAGAACAGACCGACCAGAGGTGGCGGTACAGTGATATACAGTCATGAGGGAGTGGCCCTGGAAGTCCTCAACATTGACTCCGGACCCCATGAAATCTCATGGCATTAGGTCAAACATGGCCAAGGAAACCTCCTGCTGATTACCACCTACCGTCCTCCCTCAGCTGATGAATCAGTCCTCCTCCATGGTGAACGTCATTTGGAGGAAGCACTGAGGGTAGCAAGGGCACAGAATGTACTCTGGGTGGGGGACTTCAATGTCCATCACCAAGAGTGGCTCTGGTAGCACCACTGCTGGCCGAGTCCTGAAGGACCTAGCTGCCAGACTGGGCCTGTGGCAGGTGGTGAGCGAACCAACATGAGGGAAAAACCTACTTGACCTCATCCTCTCCAATCTACCTGTCACAGATGCATCTGTCCATGCCAGCATTGATAGGAGTGACCACCGCACAGTCCTCGTGGAGACGGAGTCCCGTCTTCGCACTGAGGACACCATCCAATGTGTTGAGTGGCACTATCACCATGCTAAATGGGATCTAGCAGCTCAAAACTGGGCATCCATGAGGTGCTGTGGGCCATCAGCAGCAGCAGAATTGTATTCCAGCACAATCTGTAACCTCATGGCCCGGCATATTCCCCACTCTACCATTACCAACAAGCCAGGGGATCAACCCTGGTTCAATGAGGAGTGTAGAAGAGCATGCCAGGAGCAGCACCAGGCATACCTAAAAATGAGGTGCCAACCTGGTGAAGCTACAATACAGGACTACATGCGTGCTAAACAGCGGAAGCAACATGCTATAGACAGAGCTAAGCGATTCCACAACAAACGGATCAGATCAAAGCTCTGCAGTCCTGCCACATCCAGTCATGAATAGTGGTGGGCAATTAAACAACTAACGGGAGGAGGAGGCTCTGTAAACATTCCCATCCTCAATGATGGCGGAGTCCAGCACGAGAGTGCAAAAGACAAGGCTGAAGCGTTTGCAACCATCTTCAGCCAAAAGTGCAGAATGGATGACCCATCTCGGCCTCCTCCCGATATCCCCACCATCACAGAAGCCAATCTTCAGCCAATTCGATTCATTCCACGTGATATCAAGAAACGGCTGAGTGCACTGGATACAGCAAAAGCTATGGGCCCCGACAACATCCTGGCTGCAGTCCTGAAGACTTGTGCTCCAGAATTAGCTATACCTCTAGCCAAGCTGTTCCAGTACAGCTACAACATTGGCATCTACCTGACAATGTGCAAAATTGCCCAGGTATATCCTGTCCACAAAAAGCAGGACAAATCCAATCCGGCCAATTACCGCCCCATCAGACTACTCTCAATCATCAGCAAAGTGATGGAAGATGTCGTCGACAGTGCTATCAAGCGGCACTTACTCACCAATAACCTGCTCACCGATGCTCAGTTTGGGTTCCGCCAGGACCATTCGGCTCCAGACCTCATTACAGCCTTGATCCAAACATGGACAAAAGAGCTGAATTCCAGAGGTGAGGTGAGAGTGACTGCCCTTGACATCAAGGCAGCATTTGACCGAGTGTGGCACCAAGGAGCCCGAGTAAAATTGAAGTCACTGGGAATTGGGGAAAACTCTCGAGTGGCTGGAGTCATACCTAGCACAAAGGAAGATGGTAGTGGTTTTTGGACGCCAATCATCTCAGCCCCAGGACATTGCTGCAGGAGTTCCTCAGGGCAGTGTCCTAGGCCCAACCATCTTCAGCTGCTTCATCAATGACCTTCCCTCCAAGATAAGGTCAGAAATGGGGATGTTCGCTGATGATTGCACAATGTTCAGTTCCATTCACAACCCCTCAGATAATGAAGCAGTCCGAGTCCTCATGCAGCAAGATCTGGACAACATCCAGGCTTGAGCTGATATGTGGCAAGTAACATTCGCGCCAGACAAATGCCAGGCAATGACCATCTCCAACAAGAGAGAGTTTAACCACCTCCCCTTGACATTCAACGGCATTACCATCGCTGAATCCCCCACCATCAACATCCTGGGGGTCACCATTGACCAGAAACTTAACTGGACCAACCATATAAATACTGTTGCTAGAAGAGCAGGTCAGAGGCTGGGTATTCTGTGGCGAGTGACTCACCTCCTGACTGCCCAAAGCCTTTTCACCATCTATAAGGCACATGTCAGGAGTGTGATGGAATACTCTCCACTTGCCTGGATGAGTGCAGCTCCAACAACACTCAAGAAGCTCGACACCATCCAAGATAAAGCAGCTCGCTTGATTGGCACCCCATCCACCACCCTAAACATTCACTCCCTTCACCACCGGCGCACTGTGGCTGCAGTGTGTACCATCTACAGGACGCACTTCAACAAACTGCCAAGGCTTCTTCGACAGCACCTCCCAAACCCGCGATCTCTACCACCTAGAAGGACAAGAGCAGCAGGTACATGGGAACAACACTACCTGCACGTTCCCCTCCAAGTCACACACCATCCTGACTTGGAAATATATCGCCGTTCCTTCATTGTCGCTGGGTCAAAATCCTGGAACTCCCTTCCTAACAGCACTGTGGGAGAACCTTCACTACGCGGACTGCAGCGGTTCAAGAAGGCGGCTCACCACCACCTTCTCAAGGGCAATTAGGGATGGGCAATAAATGCTGACCTTGCCAGCGACGCCCACATCCCATGAACGAATAAAAAAAAAATGACAAAAGGGATGATGGTGCAAGGCAAGGAGGGAGGTAATGGGAGAAGTAAAGAAGCAAAAGATGGGTCTAGAGGAGCTGTAAATGACAACATCAGAACCATTACCAGTACCTGCTATCTGAAAAAATGGGAGCCATGGTTACGATCTGAAGTTATTGAAACCAATGCTGAGTCCGGAAGGTTGTAAAGTGCCTAATTGAAAGACGAGGTGCTGTTTCTCGAGCTTCCGTTCAACTTCATTGGAACAGTGTAAGAGGCCGAGGACAGAGAGGTCAGAGTGGGAGTGGGACGGGGAATTGAAATGGCAAGTGTCTGGCAGGTTACGGTCACGCTTGCGGACTGAGCGGAGGAGTTCAGCAAAGCGATCACCCAATCTGCCCAATGTAGAGGAGACCGCATTGTGAGCAGCGAATCCAGTGTACTAAATTGAAAGAAGTACAAGTATATCACTGTTTCATCTAGAAAGAGTGTTTGGTGCCCTGGACGGTGGGAAGGGAGAAGGTGAAAGGGCGGGTATTGTATCTCCTGCGCTCACAAGGGAAGGTGCCGTGGGGAGGAGAGCGGGTATTGGGGGTGATGGAAGAGTGCACCAGGCTATCGCGGAGGGAGCGATCCCATCGGAATGCTGAAAGGGGAGGGGAAGATGTATTTGGTGGTGGGATCGCGCTGGAGGTGGTGGAAATGGCGGAGAATGATGCGTTGAATGTGGAGGCTGGTGGGATGGAAGGTGATCACAAGGAGGACCCTATCATGGTTCTGGTAGCGAGGGGAAGGGGTGAGGGCAGAAGTGTGGGAAATGGGACGGACACGGTCGAGGACCTGTCAACTACATTGGACAGGAATCCTCAGTTGAGGAGAAAGAAAGACATATTGGAAGCACTGGTGTGGAAGGTGGCATCATCAGAACAGATGCAATGGAGATGGAGAAGCTGGGAGAAGGGAATAGAGTCCTTACAGGAAGTGGGGTGGGAGGAAGTGTAATTAAGGTCGCCGTGGGAGTCGGTGGGCTTATAATAGATATTGGTTGACAGCCTATCCCCAGAAATGGAGATAGAGAAGTTGAGGAAGGGAAGGCAAGAGTCGGAGATGGACCATGGGAAGGCGAGGGAAGGGTGGAAATTGGAAGCAAAGTTGATGAAATTTTCCAGTTTGGGGCGAGAGGAGAAAACGGCACTGATACAGTCATCAATATACCAGAAAAAGAGGTGAGGGGCTGGACCTGAGTAGGACTGGAACAAGGAATGTTCCACATATTCCACAAAAAGGTAGACATAGCTTGGACCCATATGGGTTCCTGTATGAAAAAGTTGGTTTGCTATGCAATTATTGAGGTATAATGAATTTCATAGAATATTTTGAAAACAGTGAGAAGGAAATACTTGGTAAGTTTAAAAATATTGAAGATTGACAAATCCTTTGGGCCTGATGGCATATATCTGAGAGTGCTGAAACAGACATTGAGTATTGGAGAGATCCTACACTATTTGAAGCAAGCAAACATTGTGCCTATTTTTAAAAAGAGGGACAAGTTGGACTCAGGTAACTGCAGGCCTTTTAGCTTTACATCAGTATCAGATAAAATAATGGAAACTAATCTAAGATGTAAGTTGGAAGAGTACATGTACAGTAATAGCTTAATTATTAACAGGCATTAGAGGAGGGGAAGGTCCTGCTCGACAAATCTCCTCAACTTGTTACGAATTACGATATTGAGTAAAATAGATAGTGGAATGCCAACATCCAATCTTAGATGAGTATTCATTTATTCCAGTTTATTATTGGGGAAACCATAGCCATAGTCTTTGGTTGCTCCTACAAATTCTGGTCATATCCCTCTCCCCTGTCTCAGACACAAACAGACTGTTTGAAACCGTGGTGCTCTATTCAACTCTCAGCTGAGTTTCAGAAACTATATCCCTGCCATCACAAAGTCCACACCTCTGCAACATTACCCACCTCAGTCCCTCCACTGCTGAAGCCCTTATACATGCCGTTGCCACCTCCAGACTCGGTTATTTTAATGCTTTCCTTGCTGGCCTCCCAACCTACAACTACTTTAATCCCACTCACCCATCACCCCTGTCCTCGATGACCTACATTAGTTATCTCTCAACGCCTTAAATTTAATATTCTTATCTTTAAATCCTTCCATGTCCTTGCCCGACCATATCTCTGCAATCTTCTCCAGCCCTATAGTGCCCTCTCCATAAGACCATAAGACCATAAGAGATAGGAGCAGGAGTAGGCCATTCGGCCCCTTGAGTCTGCTCTGCCATTTAATAGGATCATGGCTGATCTGATTTTTACCTCAACTCCACTTTCCCGCCCTTTCCCATATCCTTTGACTCCCTTGCTGATCAAAAATTTGTCTAACTCAGCCTTGAATGTATTCAATGACTCAGCCTCCACAGCTTTTTGGGGTAAAGAATTCCAAAGATTCACGATCCTCTGGGAGAAGAAATTCCTCCTCATTTCCGTCTTAAACGGGGCAATCCCTCATTCTAAGACAATGCCCCCTAGTTTTAGATTCCCCCATGAGGGGTAACATCCTCTCAGCATCTACCCTATCGAGTCCCCTCAGAATCTTGTATGTTTCAATAAGATTTCCTCTCATTCTTCTAAACTCCAATGAGTATAGACCCAACCTGTTCAATCTTTCCTCATAAGACAACCCTTCCATACCCTGAATCAACCCAGTGAACCTTCTCTAAACTGCCTCCAATGCAAGTATGTCCTTCCTTAAGTAAGGGCACCAGAACTGTATGCAGTACTCCAGGTGTGGTCTCACCAGCACCCTGTACAGTTGTAGCATGACTTCCCTGCTTTTATACTCTATCCCCCAGACATAAAGGCCAACATTCCGTTTGCCTTCCAGATTACCTGCTGCACCTGTATGTTGACTTTTTGTGTTTCATGTACGAGGACACCCAGATCCCTCTGTACCGCAGCATGTTGTAGTATTTCTGCATTCAAATAATATTTTGCTTTTTTATTTTTGCTCCCAAAGTGAATGACTTTACATTTTCCCACATTATATTCCATCTGCCAAATTTTTGCCCATTCACTTAACCTGTCGATATCCCTTTGCAGACACTTTGGGGCCGATTTTCGGATGGCCGAGCGGGTGCGCTGGGGGCGGTGGGGTCCTAATCCTGGAGCGGGTTCAGAGCCCGGCTCCAACCCGCTGATTTCCGGGTTCCCCAATGACATGCGTGTCATTGGGTGCGCACACAACTCCCGCATGCGTGACTCCCACCGGCAATTAAAGCCGGCGAGATGCAGTTTTAGATAGTTATCTAGATAGTTGAGGTACTTGACAGACCTCATTGACTGGAGATTTTGTCAGGGGTGCAATTTTGAAGAATCCACAGCGTGTTTCCCGTGCTGTGGGAAACACTCCCTGTTGGAGGAGACATGTTTCAGCCAGCAGCCAGTGGGAGATGCAAAGGATTATTTGACAGTTGGGGGGAATACCTCATTTATTGCAGCAGGGCACTCTGTCACTTCAGACAAAGTTTTGGCTGCAACACCCCCTTTGTCTTTCCACTCAAAATTATTAATTTATACCCTAAACTCTGCTGTGCAAACACATTTACCTACTTTGCGGACCCCCTCAACCATGGCACCCCCCACCGTCGGGATGGGGGGGTGCCATGGCTGCACTCATCACTTCATCCGAGGACGAGCAACATCACCAGCCTCGCCAGGCACGCCGTCCACCTCCGCCACGTGGAGCTCCTCAACACAGTGCTGCGCCACAAGCACCTGCACAAAATAGTTGTGCAACTACACATACACCCGCTATAGGGTGACCCAATGGGTGGCATCAAGTGTGGGTGTTCATGGTGAACCTCATGAAAGGGACTTATTACACAAGCCAGTCAAGAATGGCCAAGACATGGCAGTAGTAGTGACAATAACAAAAGTAAAATATAAATAAAATACATGACAAACCGTCAAACACCTTGTGCATCCCCTTTGTGCTCACAAAATCTTTGCCTTGTGCTTACAAGCACTCCTACATGGTGCTTCCCCTCTGGCAGCTGCAGAGGTAGCGGCAGGTTGCTTTTGTTCGTGCCCTGATCGATTGGATGCTTTGGGCCTACGCCTTCTGGGTTTCAGTGCCCTTGAGGGGCTCTCCAAAGACTGCTCCGCCTGCACCTGTGCAGGGGCAGACTCAACCACCTGGAGAGGAGGCAGCATTGTGGGTACTGGTTGAGAGGGGGGCAACGGGTGAGACGTGGGGGCGCTTTGAGTGGTGTCCCCACTTCCATGTCCCCTTTTGCCATCATCCCTCTCCTGGGCCAGGCCCACATAACCCCTACCACCCTGCTGGACGACAGTTTGGAGGACATGTGTGAAGCCTTGTAAGGCCAGTGCTAGTGTATCTGCCTGCCTGTTTAAGGCAGCAGAAAGTTGCTCACCCTGAGTCCGAAGGGCCGTTGTCAGGGCCTCAATGGATTCATTGGTGAGCCGTGCTTGAAGCTCGATGGAGGCTAGCCTTCCCTCCATCGCAGATATTCCCGCACTTACCTGCGACACTATCTCAGAGATGCCCTCACGTCCCTGTGACGGTATCTCAGAGATTCCCTCCTGTATCTGTGCCACCATTCCACTTGTGCAGGAGTTGGACTCCTCCATCCTCTGCGTGATTGTGGAGGGTGCGCGTGGCACCTGTTCCAGCACCTCGCAAATGTGCTGCTGCCCCTCGATCATTCCTTTTAAAGGATGGCCCTCAGGGTTCAGCATCTGTGTCCAGCGGAGCAGAGCCTGGAGAGGAATGCTCCCACCGACGCGGACTCTCCACAGCTGCCCCTGCCACCAATGTCCGCTCATGCTCACGTGTGTGGTGACTCACCATGTGCAACCCCAACTAAGTGAGGACGGGGACTCACCGAGGTGTGTGTATCTGCGCTGGTGGACGGCTTGCTCAGATGTGACGATGCCCCCTCAGAGGCCGGCAGGTCCTCTGAGGAATCGCCCTTCGCCATCACGGCGGTCGCTGAAGGCCCTGTAAGAGAACGGAAAGCAATATTAAGCATGTGGACAGATGTTGAGGTGCTGAAGATGGCAAGGCATGTTAACATCAATTGATATTGTGAGTGCTGAATGTTAAAAGTTCTGTCACCAGACATTTGTCAGGTGGCAGTCTCGGCATCCCTGACGGACAGGCACTCAAGGGTGCGGCTCAGTTCAAGAGCCTCCTGCTCCTTGTCCGTGAGGACGATCAGATGTTGCAGCCCCCGTTCCGGTCTTCGCCCTCTCCCGTGTATTCTGGGCTCTCTTCTCCTATAAGGGGAGAAAGTCGAGAGGCATGAGTGAGGGATGAGGGACGCTGAATGCATTGGTTTTGGTGAGGCTGACCGTGAAAGAGATGCATCAGAGGGTGAGTATGAGACAGAGCCATGACATTGTATGAGGATTGGGTTGAGTGGTAGTGGTGGGATGAGTACTGGGGAGGTGAGTAAGTTGAGGATGAGGTTTGAGTGGGTGTGAGGAGTGATGTGATAGAATAGTGTTGGCAGTGCAGAAGGAGTTGTGGGGTGGGAGCGGTGATGTGGATGACGGAGTGTAGGAGAATGAGTAAGTGTACTCACTTTGGCTGACCTAGTTAGGTCATTGAAATGCTTCCTGCACTGGATCCATGTGCAGGAGACGTTGCTGCTGCTGGTGACCTCCTCTGCCACCTCGAGCCAGGCCTTCTTGGTGGCAGAGAGAGGCCCCTTCCTCCCATCCGCTGGGTAGAAAATATCCCTCCTCCTCCTCACCCATCCAGTAGGACCTGGAGTGAGGCATCGTTAAATCTGGGAGCAGCTCCATGCTGTACTTTTGGTTGTTTACTTCAGGAGCAGCATTGGAGGACTGCCCCTTTAAATAGAGCTCCTCCAGCTGACAGCCTGTGATGCGGATGAGCAGTCCGCCTGTGGCGCAGGTTGACAACAGGAAACCCGGAAGCCACGGTAAGTGCCTTCAATTTATCCGCGATCGCGTGGGGGACGGATGGATTTTACTGGGCGGGTTACCCATGCGCCCAGTTGCCCCCCCGCTGCCATCCCACCTCCCTGGTAATATTGGGGCCTTTGTGTACTCATCGCAACTTGCTATTCTACCTATCTTTGTTTCATCAGCAAATTTGGCCACAAGAAACTCTGTTCCTTCATCCAAGTCATTGATATATATTGTAAATAGTTGAGGCCCCAGCACTGATCCCTGCGGCACCCCACTAGTTACAGATTGCCTTTTTGAAAATGACCCTTTTATCCCGACTCTTTGTTTTCTGTTAGTTAGCCAATCCTCTATCCATGCCAGTGTATTACCCCCAACACTATGAGTTCTTATCTTGTGCAGTAATCTTTTATGTGGCACCTTATCGAATGCCTTTTGGAAATCCAAATATACTGCATCCATTGGTTCCCCTTTATCCGCCCTGCCTGTTACTTCCTCAAAGAACTCTAATAAATTTGTCAGACATGATTTCCCCTTCATAAAACCATGTTGACTCTCCTTGATTGTATTATGAGTCTCGAAATGTCCTGCTACTACTTCCTTAATAATGGATTCTAGCATTTTCCCAATGACAGATGTTAAGCTAACTGTTCTATAGTTACCTGCTTTCTCTCTCACTCCCTTCTTGAATAGGGGTGTTACGTTTGCGGTTTTCCAATCCGCTGGGACCTTTCCAGAATCTAGTGAATTCTGGAAGATCACAACCGATGTATCCACTATCTCTGTAGCCACTTCCTTTAAGACCCTCGGATGCAAGCCATCAGGCCCAGGGGACTTGTCAGCCTTTAGACCCATTAGTTTACCTAGTACTTTTTCTCTACTGATAGTGATTGTTTTAAGTTCCTCCCTCCCCTTTGCACCTTGATTTTCTATTATTGGTATATTATTAGTGTCTTCTACTGTGAAGACAGGTACAAAATATCTGTTCAATTCCTCTGCCATTTCCTTGTTTTCCATTATTATTTCCCCAGTCTCATCCTCTAAGGGACCAATGTTTACTTTAGCTACCCTCTTCCTTTTTATATACTTGTAGAAGCTTTTACTGTCAGTTTTTACATTTCTTGTTAGTTTACTCTCATAATTTATTTTCTCCCTCTTTATTATTCTTTTAGTCATCCTTTGCTGGTTTTTAAAGTTTTCCCAATCTTCGGGCTTACCAGTAATCTTTGCCATGTTGTGTGCTTTTTCTTTTAACCTGATACCATCCTTGACTTCCTTAGTTAGCCATGGTTGGTTCTCCCTTTTCACAGAGCCTTTCCTCCTCACAGGGATATATTTTTGTTGCGAGTCATAAAATATTTTTTTAAATGTTTGCCACTGCTTATCCACCATCATACCATCTAATCTGTTCACCCAGTCCACTTTAGCATATTCCGCCCTCATTTCTTTATATTTGCCCTTATTTAAGTTTAATACAGTAGTTTCAGACCCAAGATCCTCGCTCTCAAACTGGATGTGAATTTCTATCATGTTATGATCACAGCTTCCTAAGGGATCTTTTACTTTGAAATCGTTAATTAATCCTGTTTCGTTAACCATTATCAGATCCCAAATGGCCTGTTCCCTGGTTGGTTCCCCGATGTATTGGTCTAAGAAACAGTCCCTAATACACTCTACGAACT
Organism: Heptranchias perlo; assembly: GCF_035084215.1. Taxonomy (NCBI): domain Eukaryota; kingdom Metazoa; phylum Chordata; class Chondrichthyes; order Hexanchiformes; family Hexanchidae; genus Heptranchias; species Heptranchias perlo. The sequence goes on along the minus strand of NC_090329.1, from coordinate 97,595,515 downwards.
CCTCCTCAGGGTTATTTTTGCCAATTTGATTTGTCCAATCTATGTGAAAGTTAAAATCGCCCTTGATTATTGCATTACCTTTTTTACAAGCCCCCCTTATTTCCTGATTTATATTTTGCCCTAGTGTAACTACTGTTAGGGGGCCTATATACTACTCCCACCAGTGATTTCTTTCCCTTGCTATTTCTCAGCTCCACCCAAATTGATTCGACATCTTGATCTTCTGAGCCAAGATCATTTCTCACTATTATACCAATTTCATCCTTTATTATCAGAGCTACCCCACCACCTTTACCTTTTTTCCTATCCTTCTGAAATGTTAAATAATCCTGACTATTTAGCTCCCAACCTTGGTCACCTTGGAACCCAGTCTCTGTAATGGCCACGAGATCACACCCATTTGTTTCTATTTGTGTCGTCAGTTCATTTATCTTATTACGAATGCTGCGCGCATTCAGATAAAGAACCTTTCATTTTGTGTTTTTACCATTCTTCATCCCCCCACCCCCTACCCCCCAATACACTGTTTCTATGACTTTGGCCTTTAATGCATGCCCCATACCTTTTACCCCACCACTGATGGTACAGCCTTCACCCACCTGGGTTCTACTGTCTGAAATTCACTCCCTAAACCTCTCTGCTTCTCACTCCTCCTTTAACAAGAACTATCTCTTTGACCAAGCTTTCAGTCACCCATCCTAAATTCTTGTTTTCTGGCTCACTATCTGTTTACTGTACTCTTATCTATGAAGAGCCTTGGAGCACTTTTTACATTAATGGCACAATGTAAATGCAAGTCATCATTGTTGTTGAAGTCCCTATATTATAATTTATTTAGATTCCAGAAAGCCTTAGACAAAGAACAACACGAAAGGCTACTAATTAAACTAAATTCCAGTGGGGTCCTGGATAGAATATGGGATTAGATAAAAAATTGGATGAAAAGTAGAAACCAGGAAGTACTCGTGAGAGGCTAGACTGGCTCAGTGCTAAGCGGAGTACAACAGGGGCCAGTACTAGGACCATGTTTCTTACCCATATTAAGATCTGGATTCACAGAACAATTGTAAGCTTCTTAAATTTACAGAGTCCACTAAAATAGGAGGTGCAGTAGGTGCAGTAATGTAGTTAAAAGGGCTCATTTTAACACCGCCTGTCGGGAACAGGGCAGGCAAATATGCCCTGTATATATCTGTGTGCTCTTGTGCTGTTTGGTTTGTCAGGAGAGTTTCTAGCTTCCAGGTCACTTCTTTCTTATATTCTTTTGTTTTACTTGCCCTCAGTAAACACTATCTGCTTATCATAAATGTTATTATTGACAGTTTCATTTGGGTGGATGAACAGGTGGAGGAAAAGGAGCAGAAGCAGCCTCAGCAACCAGCACCAGCAGTATCTGGGCCTATTGGAAGTCAGATTGTAGCTGGCCATACCCAGCACACAGGATGTACAGGCGAAGAGTCACTTTCTTGGATCTATGTGAAGAGCAGGAGGCTTCGCTTCTCCAAGCAGGCTGTTGTAGACTTCTGCTGCCTGCTGGACCAGGGGGCCATGCTTTGCCAGCAGTTATCAAAATCACCACAGCCTTTCTTTGCCACTGGCACTTTCCAGACTACTGCAGGGGCATGACCTACATCTCCCAGTCTGCAGTACACAGCTGCATTAAGCAGGTCGCCAATGCCCCTTTAGCCAGGGATAACCAGTATATCACCTTCCCCATTGACCTCAACATTCAACACGAGAGAGCTTGGGGATTTGAAGCAGTGTCTTGTGTCCAGGGTGTAATTGACTGCACACATGCTACCATCAGGCCACCATAAGACCAGCCAGCAACCTTTGTGAATAGGAAAGGCTACTACTCCATTAAAGTGTAGGTGGACCCGATCACAGAAAAAGAATCATGCAAGTTTGTGCAAGGTACCCAAGCAGCAGTCACAATGTATTTATCCTGCGACAGTCTATCATCCCCCAATATTCAACCCTTCCAGGAGTGTGGCAGGATGCTGCCTCCTGGACACGTGGCTCATGACACCCCTCTGCAACCCCACCATGCCCGAGTTACACAGGTATAATCAAAGCCAGGGGAACACAAGGATGACAATTGAGCACACCTTGGAGCTGCTAAAACAGAGCTTCAGGTCCGGGGGCTCCCTACAACATACCCCACAATGACTCTCCTGCATCATAGCGGTGTGCTGCATCCTGCATAACCTTGCCATACAAAGGGGCCTAAGTTTGAAGGAGCTGCAGCGATAGCAGCAGTCTTCTTCGGATGAGGAAGACTGTGGAAAAGCTAGGAAGCAACAGAAGAAGGAGGGCCACCTCAAAAACTTGCAGCAAGAGATGTGACGGACGAGTTATTGGCATGCTCGATTCGCCCCGAGTTAAAATCAGGACTAAAGTATTGCAGACAGATTAGATCTGCTAAATGCAAAGCACTACCTATTGGAAAGAAAGAATGAACAACATAGGTATGCAATGAAAGGATTAGAATTAGCACAGGGAAACTGTGAAAGGGACTTGGGAGTGACGGAGGTCTTACTGCTTTCGATAACAACGTGGAGAAGAAATTTTAAAAACAAGTAAAATATTGGAGTACATAGCCAAAGTTTAAGTTGAGGCTTTATAATGCATTCACTTGTCAGATCTCACTTGGAAAATTTTGCAAGGCCACACACTGCTGGTGCGGCCTCAAATGCGACCAGTGCAAATCAGAAAACTTGGCATGTTGCCTGCAATTGTGTAGTATTTGCTGGCTGCATTAAAGATTCCAGGAGTGACATGGACATTGCAAAATTTACTTAACAGTGCACAATCATGAGCCCGATGTGCATTGGAATGGGTGCAGAGAAAAGAAATTGGAAGGACAGTTTAGCGAATCTTAAATTGTACAATCTCGAGAGAAGAAAGTTAAGGGCAACCTCAGTGAGGTAGATAAAGTACCAAGAGGCACAGCTATGATGAGTATTACTTTAAGGCCAGTCAGACCAATAGAATAAGAGTACATACATTTAAATTAGAGGAAAATAAATTTAAAACAGGTCTTAGAAAAAAAATGATTTATTTAAAGTCTGATAAATGTTTGTAATGATCTACCAGGTAAGGTAAAAGGGAAAAAATGGAAATGTTGAAAATCTGAAATTAAAAACAGAAAATGTTGGAAATGCACAGCAGAACAGATGATGGGTATACATCATAACCTGTCCTTTGTCTTTACAGATGCTGACTGACCTGCTATGTATGGGCAGGCAAAAAGGAAAAAGAGGTGGGGTGGTGTTGTTAGTAAAGGATGACATCAAAGCAATAATGAGAAAGGATATTGGCTCAGAAAATCAAGATGTAGAATCAGTCTGGGTGGAGTTAAGAAGCACCAATAGGCAGAAAACACTGGTGGGAGTTGTCTAGAGGCCTCCAAACAGTAGTGGTAATGTAGGGGAAGGCATCAAACAGGAAATTAGAGATGCATGGAACAAGGGTACTACAGTAATCATGGGTGACTTTAACCTACATATAGACTGGCCAAACCAAATTAGCAATAATACAGTGGAGGATGAATTCCTGGAGTGTGTACGAGATGGTTATTTAGATCAGCACATTGAGAAGCCAACTAGGGAACAGGCTATCCTAGATTGGGTATTGTGCAATGAGAAGGGGTTAATTAATAATCTTGGTTTTTTTATTCGTTCATGGGATGTGGGCGTCGCTGGCGAGGCCAGCATTTATTGCCATCCCTAATTGCCCTTGAGAAGGTGGTGGTGAGCCGCTTTCTTGAACCGCTGCAGTCCGTGTGGTGACGGTTCTCCCACAGTGCTGTTAGGAAGGGAGTTCCAGGATGTTGTGCGGGGTCCTTTAGGGAAGAGTGACCATAACATGATAGAATTCTTCATTAAGATGGAAAGTGAATTAGTCCAATCCGAAACTAGGGTCCTAAATCTAAACAAAGGAAACTACGAAGGTGTGAGGAGTGAGTTGGCTATCATAGATTGAGGAGTTTCGTTAAAAGGCATGAATGCGGATAGGTGATGCTAACATTTAAGGAACGAATGCATGAATTACAACAGTTGTACATTCTTTTCTGGCGCAAAAACACAAAAGAAAAAGCGGCCCAACCGTGGCTAACAAAAGAAATTAAGGATAGTATTAGATCCATAGAGGAGTCATATAAAGTTGCCAGAAAAAGTAGCAAGCCTGAGGATTGGGAGCAGTTTAGAATTCAGCAAAAAAGGACCAAGAGATTGATTAAGAGGGGAAAAATAGAGTATGTGAGTAAACTTGCAAAGAGCATAAAAGCAGACTGTAAAAGCTTCTACAATGTGTAAAAAGAAAAAGATTAGTGAAGACAAATGTTGGTCCCTTACAGTCAGAAATGGGAGCATTTATAATGGTGAACAAGGAAATGGCAGAGCAATTAAACAAATACTTTGGTTCTGTCTTCACGGCAGAGGACATAAATAACTTCCCAGAAATGTTAGGTAACCAAGGGATTAGTGAGAAGGAGGAATTAAAGGAAACTAGTATTAGTAAAAAAATAGTGCTGGAGAAATTAATGGGTATGAAAGCCGATAAATCCCCAGGGCCTGATAATCTGCATCCCAGGTGCAGATTAAAGAGGTAGCCATGGGAATAGTGGATGCAATGGTTGTCATCTTCCAAAATTCTATAGATTATGGAACAATTCCTGCAGATTGGAGGGTGGCAAATGTAACCCCACTATTTAAAAAAGGAGGGAGAGAGAAAACAGGGAACTACAGACCGGTTAGCCTAACATCTGTAGTAGGGAAAACGTTAGAGTCTATTATAAAGGATGTGAGAACAGGACACTTAGAAAATATCAACAGGATTAGACAAAGTTAACATGGATTTGGGAAAGGGAAATCATGTTTGACAAACCTACTGGAGTTTTTTGAGGATGTAACTGGTAGAATAGATAAGGGAGAACCAGTGGATGTGGTGTATTTGGATTTTCAGAAGGCCTTTGATAAAGTCCCACGTAAGAGGTTAGGGTGCAAAATTAAAGCACATGGAATTGGGGGTAATATATTGGCATGGATTGAAAATTGGTTAACAGACAGGAAACAGAGAGTAGGAATAAATGGGTCTTTTTCGGGGTGGCAGGCGGTGACTAGTGGGGTACCGCAGGGATCAGTGCTTGGGCCCCAGCTATTCACAATATATATCAATGATTTGGATGAGGGAACCAAATGTAATATTTCCAAGTTTGCTGATGACACAAAACTAGGTGGGATTGTGAGTTGTGAGGAGGATGCAAAGAGGCTTCAAGGCGATTTAGACAAGTTGAGCCTGTGGGCAAATACGTGGCAGATGCAGTATAATGTGGATAAATGTAAAGTTATCCACTTCAGAAGGAAAAACAGAAAGGCAGAGTATTATTTAAATGGTGATAGATTGGAAAATGTTGATGTACAAAGGGACCTGGGTGTCCTTGTACACCAGTCACTGAAAGCAAACATGCAGGTGCAGCAAGCAGTTAGGAAGGCAAATGGTATGTTGGCCTTCATTGCAAGAGGATTTGAGTACAGGAGCAAGGATGCCTTACTGCAGTTATACAGGGCCTTGGTGAGACCACACCTGGAGTATTGTGTGCAGTTTTGGTCTCCTTACCTAAGAAAGGATATACTTGCCATAGAGGGAGTGCAGCAGAGGTTCACCAGACAGATTCCTGGGATGGCAGGACTGTCGTATGAGGAGAGATTGGATCGGCTAGGCCTGTATTCACTAGAGTTTAGAAGAATGAGGGGGGATCTCATTGAAACGTATAAAATTCTGACGGGGCTAGACAGACTGGATGCAGGGAGGATGTTTCCCCTGGCTGGGGGGTCTGGAACGAGGGGTCACAGTCTCAGGATACGGGGTGATGAGGAGAAATTTCTTCACTCAGAGGGTGGTGAACCTGTGGAATTCTCTACCACAAGTGCTATCAAGCGGCACTTACTCACCAATAACCTGCTCACCGATGCTCAGTTTGGGTTCCGCCAGGACCACTTGGCTCCAGACCTCATTACAGCCTTGGTCCAAACATGGACAAAAGAGCTGAATTCCAGAGGTGAGGTGAGAGAGACTGCCCTTGACATCAAGGCAGCATTTGACCGAGTGTGGCACTAAGGAGCCCTAGTAAAATTGAAGTCACTGGGAATCGGGGAAAACTCTCCAGTGGCTGGAGTCATACCTAGCACAAAGGAAGATGGCGGTGGTTGTTGGAGGCCACTCATCTCAGCCCCAGGGCATTGCTGCAGGAGTTCCTCAGGGCAGTGTCCTAGGCCCAACCATCTTCAGCTGCTTCATCAATGACCTTCCCTCCATCAAAAGGTTAGAAATGGGAATGTTCGCTGATGATTGCACAGTATTCAGTTCCATTCGCAACTCCTCAGATAATGAAGCAGTCCGAGCCCGCTGCAGCAAGACCTGGACAACATCCAGGCTTGGGCTCATAAGTGGCAAGTAACATTCGCGCCAGACAATTGCCAGGCAATGACCATCTCCAACAAGAGAGAGTCTAACCACCTCCCCATGTCATTCAACGGCATTACCATCGCCAAATCCCCCACCATCAACGTCCTGGGGTCACCATTGACCAAAAACTTAACTGGACCAACCATATAAATACTGTGGCTACAAGAGCAGGTCAGAGGCTGGGTATTCTGCAGCGAGTGACTCACCTCCTGACTCCCCAAAGCCTTTCCACCATCTACAAGGCACAAGTCAGGAGTGTGATGGAATACTCTCCACTTGCCTGGATGAGTGCAGTTCCAACAACACTCAAGAAGCTCGACACCATCCAGGACAAAGCAGCCCGCTTGATAGGCGGTGGATAGGCGATGCTAACATTTAAGGAATGAATGCATGAATTACAACAGTTGTACATTCCTTTCTGGCACAAAAACACAAAAGAAAAAGCGGCCCGACCGTGGCTAACAAAAGAAATTAAGGTTAGTATTAGATCCATAGAGGAGTCATATAAAGTTGCCAGAAAAAGTAGCAAGCCTGGGGATTGGGAGCAGTTTAGAATTCAGCAAAAAAGGACCAAGAGATTGATTAAGAGGGGAAAAATAGAGTACGTGAGTAAACTTGCACCCCATCCACCACCCTAAACATTCACTCCCTTCACCACCGGCGCACTGTGTCTGCAGTGTGTACCATCCACAGGATGCACTGCAGCAACTCGCCAAGGCTTCTTCGACAGCACCTCCCAAACCCGCGACTGCTACCACCTAGAAGGACAAGAGCAGCAGGTACATGGGAACAACACCACCTGCACGTTCCCCTCCAAGTCACACACCATCCCGACTTGGAAATATATCGCCGTTCCTTCATCGTCGCTGGGTCAAAATCCTGGAACTCCCTTCCTAACAGCACTGTGGGAGAACCTTCACCACAAGGACTGCAGCAGTTCAAGAAGGCGGCTCACCACCACCTTCTCAAGGGCAATAGGGATGGGCAATAAATGCCGGCCTCGCCAGCAACACCCACATCCCATGAACGAATAAAAAAAAAGAAGGCTGTGGAGGCCAAGTCACTGAATATATTTAAGAAGGAGATAGATAGATTTCGGAACACAAAAGGCATCAAGAGGTATGGGGAGAGAGCGGGAATATGGTATTGAGATAGCGGATCAGCCGTGATCATATTGAATGGCAGAGCAGGCTCAAAGGTCCGAATGGCCTACTCCTGCTCCTAGTTTCTATGTATTTTCAGCATTTTCTGTCTTTATTCCAGTATTGGAATCAGGCATTAAGGGAGTTCAAGATGTAGTTGGATGTTATGCTGGATGAGTTGAAATACCTACAATTACAAACTCAATGGGCCAAGTGGCAATTTTGTGCCTTTGACTTTTTCTTACATTATTATAATTGGAAGAACAACAGGAGGCAGATAGCTGCAGGAGGTCGCAGAGGGGAGAGCATGATGCACTTTTATGGTAACTATAGCCAGCCTGGTTATGATGAATGAGTTACTAAATTCTTGATGAATCCTTTTAATAGATGACAACCAGCACTGGACTCTTCAAAACTGCCTTGATGAAAGGCAACAGACCTGGAAAACTAGAAACAGTTGAATTTAAAGCTTGGTTTGGGTATTGGCAAAAACAAAGCAAACAAAAGAAAACTTTCAGTGTTGTATCTGTTGGCAGTAAACAACAGATACAACAAGACTTATGGCTACAAAGTGAGCTAATAAACAATTCCATACAAAAAGTAGACCACATGGCTTTTCCTGATTGTCAGCAATAGCTGGACAATGGAGAGAAGGAACTGAAAAGGGATTTAAGGCTGAGACTTTTAGAAGCACAAGAGCACAGGAATAACATGTAACTGTTGGGAGGCTACAGAAGTTCTTAAAGAGAAAATGTTCTTTTTTAGATAATCGGCCTTTCATGTTGTTTGTGGCGATTAAATGAATGAGATAGAACGGTCAGTTTTTAAATTTGTTTGCTTCATTTTGTATTATTTCCCATTGTGCTAGGAGAGGGAAAACCAATCACAGTCCCTTCTCCTGATTAGTGTCCAGTGACCCCTGCTGGAAAATGGGCATGTGTGTGACCTAGATTAAGAACACAAAAAGGTCCAGCTGTGATGCCCTTTGTGGTTAAATAGCCTGCTGACTTTCATTGTCTAAGTGAATCAGTTATTGAAGAGCTGCTGGTGCTGTTGCCAGAGTCAGTGCTTTCAGTGAGGGATGCCAGAAAATTGGGAGAAAGCAAAGCTTACAACCAATCCCAGAGCTTTATACGTCACAGGTCACATTGAATTCGTCGCCATATCATTCTCCAAGTCCAAGTTAATAGAACTAATGCCTAAAATTGGTGTTAAAGGAGCATGTTAAGTGAGGGGAACATTCAACATGTGTTAGTTTTGAACAGTGAGAACATGAAAGTCAATGAATTTGTTCTCAAGATCAAGCTTACGGCCCTCAAATATACTGGTTTAACGCATGATATATTTTGTTTGTTTATTAAGTTTGTCTTAGTTGAATTAAGTATAAACTGTTGATATGTTTAAAAGATGATAAGGGAGGGATACATCATTACAAAGGGTTTTACATTTTAAGTACTATCTAGATGGGAGAGTACCTTCTATCAAAACTATTCTCTTTCCTCCCCTAATATGTACAAAAGGTTTCCTAGGTGAATATATACCTCGGAGAGATGGAGATTCTCACTGGTGCTGAAAATCAATAATGAAATTAGATACATTTCCTACCAGACACAAGACTTTTTACATACCATTGTTACTTTTACATAAATCTGTGTAGAGCAGGTAGTCTATATACATCCACTGTGTTATCATTTGATTTCACATTTTCAGTTCAGAATGTTTATTTTTGTTGCTCAGTTGGATAAATCATCATATTGTGTTAAAGACATTTTTTATTCTCGGGGTGTAACTTCGCTGCAAGGCCGGCACTTATTGCCCATCTCTAGTTGCTCTTGAGAAGGTGGTGGTGGTGGTGTCGCCTTCTTGAACCGCTACAGTCCACGTGGTGAAGGTGCTCCTACAATGCTGTTAGATAGGGAGTTCCAGGATTTTGACCCAGTGACAATGAAGGAATGGCTATACATGTCCCAAGTCAGGATGGTGTGTGACTTGGGAGGGGAACTTGGAGGTGATGGTGTTCCTATGCACCTTCTGCTGCTCTTATAGGTGGTGGCAGTCGCAGGTGTGGGAGTTGCTGCCAAAGAAGCCTTGGCAACTTGCTGCAGTGTATCCTGTAGATAGTACACACTGCGGCCATGGACATTGGTAATGAAGGGGGTGGATGTTTTGGCTGGTGGATGAGATGCCAATCAAGCAGACTGCTTTTTCCTAGGGCGTCAAACTTCTTGAATGTTCTTGTTGTTGCACCCATCAGACAAGTGGAGAATATTCCATCACACTCCTGATTAATGAAAAGGCTTTGGGGAGACAGATGAGCCACTCGCCACAGAATACCCAGCCTCTGACCTGCTCTACTGGCCACAGGATCTATGTGGCTGGATCAGTTGAGTTTCCAATCAATGGCGACCCTCCAGGATGTCATGGGTGATGGTTGACTCGGTGATGAGTGATGCCATTGAATGTCATGTGGAAGTCATTTGGGTCTCTTTTGTTGGAGATGGTCATTGCCTAGCACTTGTGTGGTGTGAATGCTACTTGCCACTTATCAGCCTATGCCTGGTTATTGTTCTGGTCTTGCTGCATGTGGTGATGCACTGCTTCATTATCTGAGGAATTATGAATGGAGTTGAACATTGCTTTCATCAGTGAACAGTCCGACTTCTGACCTTATAATGGAGAGAAGGTCATTGATGAAGCAGATGAAGATAGTTGGGCCTAGGATACTACCCTGAGGAACTGGGTAGCGATGTCCTGGGGCTGAAATGATTGGCCTCCAACAATCATAACCATCTTCCTTTGTGCCCAGTATGACTCTAACCACTTGAGAATTTTCCCCCTGATCTCCATTGACTTCAGTTTTACTAGGGCTCCTTGGTGCCACACTTGTTGAATGCAGTCTCAATATTCTTGTATGAATTCTATATAAATGCAAGTTCTTTCTTTCTTTCTTGTAAAATGAATTTCCATCACGACAACTGACTTGGTTCAATTGGTTAAATTGATTGTTGATCAGTAATATCCTGTCCTTTATTAGAAGAAAATTTTATAAAAGACCAATGGGGCTTGGAAAACAATTTCTATAGTTAAACCGAGGTTAACCAGTCTATATCAGATAGTTTTTATAGGACAGTCTTTAGGTAAAACTAAATAGTTATTTATTGATAATTACTGCATCTTTCAAAACAGTTGTGAACAAATATGTGTATGAGCAGTGTAACCAGACACTGGACAATTGGCAGTGTGCGTAATCTGTAGGTTCTTTCAGCACCAAATTTGACGCCAGAATCACCAGCAACTATCAACCCCCTTAGTACTACAAAACTCGATACTAAGTACAGTACTTTAATGTTTACAATGAAGGGTGGTTAAAGAAACGGTTGCATCAACTGCCACCATTCTGGTATTGGCACCAACAGTTGCCGATGGGAGGACAATACTTACCCAACCCTTTGTCTGGAATGTGTAATTTGATCCAGCCTGCTGCAGAGTAATTCAAGTTCTTGGAATGTGTAATTTGATCCAGTCATTGCCAGGCAGGCTACAGAGTTCAGACAAGGCACAGTGCTAACACAACTGATAGTGAACAGACAGTGCTAACACAACTGATTTCAGAGAACAGACAGTGCTGACACCACCGAGTTCAGAGAACGCACGGCGCTGACACTACCGAGTTCAGAGAACGCACGGCGCTGACACTACCGAGTTCAGAGAACGCACGGCGCTGACACTACCGAGTTCAGAGAACGCACGGCGCTGACACTACCGAGTTCAGAGAACGCACGGCGCTGACACTACCGAGTTCAGAGAACGCAGAGCGCTGACACCACCGAGCTCAGAGAACGCAGAGCGCTGACACTACCGAGCTCAGAGAACGCACAGCGCTGACACCACCGAGTTCAGGCAACGCACGGTGCTGACACTATCGATTTCAGGCAACGCACGGTGCTGACACTATCGATTTCAGGGAACGCACGGTGCTGACACTACCGAGTTCAGAGAACACACGGCGCTGACACTACCGAGTTCAGAGAACGCACGGCGCTGACACTATCGAGTTCAGAGAACGCACGGCGCTGACACTCCCGAGTTCAGAGAACGCACGGCGCTGACACCACCGAGTTCAGAGAACGCACAGCGCTGACACTAACGAGTTCAGGGAACGCACGGCGCTGACACTAACGAGTTCAGGGAACGCACGGCGCTGACACTAACGAGTTCAGGGAACGCACGGCGCTGACACTAACGAGTTCAGGGAACGCACGGCGCTTACACCACCGAGTTCAGAGAACGCACGGCGCTGACACTACCGAGTTCAGAGAACGCAGAGCGCTGACACTACCGAGTTCAGGCAACGCACGGCGCTGACACTCCCGAGTTCAGAGAACGCAGAGCGCTGACACTCCCGAGTTCAGAGAACGCACGGCGCTGACACTATCGAGTTCAGAGAACACACGGCGCTGACACTACCGAGTTCAGAGAACGCAGAGCGCTGACACTACCGAGTTCAGAGAACGCACGGCGCTGACACTACCGAGTTCAGAGAACGCAGAGCGCTGACACTACCGAGTTCAGAGAACGCACGGCGCTGACACTCCCGAGTTCAGAGAACGCAGAGCGCTGACACTACCGAGTTCAGAGAACGCACGGCGCTGACACTACCGAGTTCAGAGAACGCAGAGCGCTGACACTACCGAGTTCAGAGAACGCACGGCGCTGACACTACCGAGTTCAGAGAACGCAGAGCGCTGACACTACCGAGTTCAGAGAACACATGCGCTGACACTACTGATTCCAGAGAACGCTGGTGCTGACACCACCGAGTTCAGAGAATGCACAGCGCTGACACTACCGAGTTCAGAGAACGCACAGCACTGACACCACCGAGTTCAGAGAACGCACAGCGCTGACACTTCGGAGTTCAGAGAACGCACAGCACTGACACTACCGAGTTCAGAGAACGCTGGTGCTGACACTACCGAGTTCAGAGAACGCTGGTGCTGACACTACCGAGTTCAGAGAACGCACAGCGCTGACACTACCGAGTTCAGAGAACGCACAGCGCTGACACTACCGAGTTCAGAGAACGCACGGCGCTGACACTACCGAGTTCAGAGAACGCACAGCGCTGACACCACCGAGTTCAGAGAACGCACGGCGCTGACACTACCGAGTTCAGAGAACGCACAGCGCTGACACTACCGAGTTCAGAGAACGCACGGCGCTGACACTCCCGAGTTCAGAGAACGCACGGCGCTGACACCACCGAGTTCAGAGAACGCAGAGCGCTGACACTACCGAGTTCAGAGAACGCACAGCGCTGACACCACCGAGTTCAGGCAACGCACGGTGCTGACACTATCGATTTCAGGGAACGCACGGTGCTGACACTACCGAGTTCAGAGAACGCACGGCGCTGACACTACCGAGTTCAGAGAACGCACGGCGCTGACACTATCGAGTTCAGAGAACGCACGGCGCTGACACTCCCGAGTTCAGAGAACGCACGGCGCTGACACCACCGAGTTCAGAGAACGCACGGCGCTGACACTAACGAGTTCAGGGAACGCACGGCGCTGACACTAACGAGTTCAGGGAACGCACGGCGCTGACACTAACGAGTTCAGGGAACGCACGGCGCTGACACCACCGAGTTCAGAGAACGCACGGCGCTGACACTACCGAGTTCAGAGAACGCAGAGCGCTGACACTACCGAGTTCAGGCAACGCACGGCGCTGACACTCCCGAGTTCAGAGAACGCAGAGCGCTGACACTCCCGAGTTCAGAGAACGCACGGCGCTGACACTATCGAGTTCAGAGAACACACGGCGCTGACACTACCGAGTTCAGAGAACGCAGAGCGCTGACACTACCGAGTTCAGAGAACGCACGGCGCTGACACTACCGAGTTCAGAGAACGCAGAGCGCTGACACTACCGAGTTCAGAGAACGCACGGCGCTGACACTCCCGAGTTCAGAGAACGCAGAGCGCTGACACTACCGAGTTCAGAGAACGCACGGCGCTGACACTACCGAGTTCAGAGAACGCAGAGCGCTGACACTACCGAGTTCAGAGAACGCATGGCGCTGACACTACCGAGTTCAGAGAACGCAGAGCGCTGACACTACCGAGTTCAGAGAACACATGCGCTGACACTACTGATTCCAGAGAACGCTGGTGCTGACACTACCGAGTTCAGAGAATGCACAGCGCTGACACTACCGAGTTCAGAGAACGCACAGCACTGACACCACCGAGTTCAGAGAACGCACAGCGCTGACACTTCGGAGTTCAGAGAACGCACAGCACTGACACTACCGAGTTCAGAGAACGCTGGTGCTGACACTACCGAGTTCAGAGAACGCTGGTGCTGACACTACCGAGTTCAGAGAACGCTGGTGCTGACACTACCGAGTTCAGAGAACGCACAGCGCTGACACTACCGAGTTCAGAGAACGCACAGCGCTGACACTACCGAGTTCAGAGAACACAGTGCTAACACTACTGAGTTCCTTCAGCAGGCTCAGTTGGTCCAGCAAGGTAGCAAACCTGCCAAAGGTTCCCTCAGCAGGCTTGATCAAGGTCTCCGCATGCTTGACTAATGGCGACGGCCACGCTCAGCCAATAGTTAATGAATCCGCATGTGAGGTCCAACATCGAGTGCGCATGTGTGATGTGCGTCAGACTGCGCATGTGCGGCCCAGGCCCAAGTGAGCATGCTCTAGTCCCTGGCACCAGTCACAGTGTAAAGAAACACCCTGCGTCACTATTGGGAAGGTCGCTTTAAAATGCTAATTGGAATAGGAATATTCTTGTGATTGAAATCGTGGAACCGTGATGAACATACTGAGCCATAATTAGCTATGTCGTTAATTAGACTTGCCATTGTACATTTAGGTTTTTTAACTTTTTTGTGCGTCGACTTTCTGAAAGTGCGAGTTGATAACGACACAGCAATGGAAATGGGGCATTTGGGACATGAGTGAACACATCAAGCACTGTGTATCTGCTTAACCTATCAGATTGAAGGATTGTGAAATTAACAGCGCCAAGACTGAAAAAGAAATGTAAATTTGAGTGGCTGAATTCAATGTCAAATCAGGTACAGAAAGAGAATAATAGAGTCAGAAATATTGGATTAAGAGAGAGAGGAGACAGAAAGGAAAAGTAGAAGAAAAACATTTTTAAATTTAAAATTTTACATTTTAAAATGTCCACCAACAATTAAAACCTGAAGGAATGAGACTCCTCACTTGTAATAGTTAATTTTCAGTGCCGGAGAGATGGATTGGCAGGAATTAACACTTAGCACATCATTAAAAGGGTACTTAGACTGGAATGGACAAGACTTAACTTTCTGGGGCGAGTTTAACATACACTATTTGGACCACATAAATGATTTAGACTCAGGAATCGGAAGTACAATTTCAAAATTTGCGGACGACACCAAATTGGGGGGTGTAGTTAATACCGAGGAGGACCACAACAAAATACAGGAAGACATTAATGAACTTGCAGAATGGGTGTGTAATTGGCAAATGAATTTCAATATAGGTGCGAGGTATTACATTTTGGTAGGAAGAATAAGGGAGCCACACACTGCTTGGATAATAAGCGTCTAAATGGGGTAGAGGAGCTGAGGGATCTGGGGGTACAGATACACAAATCACTAAAAGTAGCAACGCAGGTTAATAAGGCCATAAAAAAAGCAAACCAAGCACCGGGGTTCATTTCTAGAGGGATAGATGCATTTAAGGGGAATTTGGATGAACACACGAGAAAGGAATAGGAGGATATGCTGTTAGGGTCAGATAAAGTAGGGAGGGAGGAGGATCATGTGAAGCATAAACAACCGGCATGGACCTGTTGGACCGAATTGCCACTTTCTGTGCTGTACGTTCTGTTTAATTCTATGTAATTTAGTTCATATCTACCGCGCAAATACATCAACTTCACGCCAATCAATGCATTTCAATAGTGAGGCAGACAGTGAGATGCCGTTGTTGTGAAGTTAATGACGGAGCGGTGCAACTCGGACAGCAACTTTTGGATATTTTAGTTTAACCGCTTATCTGCCCCTCGCCTGAGGTTGCTGTACCAGTTGTGCATAAATAAGGGCGAGCGCCATTAGCCTCATGTTAGTAGAGTTACGTACTATCTTCGACGTTCCTTTTCCTTCCACCCCTGCCTCAGCTCATCTGCTGCTGAAACTCTCATTCATGCCTTTGTTCTGCGAGACCTCCCATCTTCCACCTTCCATAAACTCGAGTTCATCCAAAACTCTGCTGCCCATATCCTAACCCGCACCAAGTCCCGTTCACCCATCACCCCTGTGCTCGCTGACCTACATTGGCTCCCAGTCTGGGAACGCCTCGATTTTCAAATTCTCATCCTTGTTTTTCAAATCCCTCTATGGCTTTGCCCCTCCCTATCTCTGTAAACTCCTCCAGCCCTACAACCCTCCGAGATCTCTGCACTCCTCCAATTCTTGCCTCTTGCACATCCCCAATTTTTATCGCTCCACCATTGGCAGCCGTGCCTTCAGCTGCCTAGGTCCTGAGATCTGGAATTCCCTCCCTAAACCTCTCTACCTCTCTCTCCATATTTAAGACGCTCCTAAAAACCTGCCTCTTTGGCCAAGCTTTTGGTCACCTGTCCTAATATCATCCTATGTGGTTCGGTGTCAAATATTGTTTGAAAATCGCTCCTGTGAAGCGCTCTGGGACATTTGTTGTATGGCTATGTTGTAACGCTACTCATCATATGGTTGATTTTATTTTATTATAATGCAACATCAAGTTTGGGTTAGCTCTGACTGTCGATTTCACACGGACTGCGGACATTTGCACGTCCTTTGCAGTCTGGGCACTGTGAGCAGTCCCTTTGATTGACATCGCACGCATGCATTGATTACGCAATCTGCAGGCCTCCGATTGTGGTCTTTTGGCTCAAAGAACGTCGGGAGCTGTAGTTCTTAAATAAGGCGTTGGAGCGATGAATGAACGTAGCGCCCAATGGCGACTCCGCATGCGCAGAATATGCCCCGGCCCCACCCCCCTCGTGACGGATGGCGCGAGGCTGCTGACTGGAAAACACGTCATACAGAACAGAACGGACTATTGCAAAGAAGCATACCAACAACTGGACAACCAGGAACACTACAGACGGTTACCCGCAGATCCGACCAAAGAACACACCCACCAGCTCAACAAACTGATCAAGACCTTCGATCCAGACCTTCAAAGCATCCTACGCGCTCTCATCCCACGTACGCCCCGCGTGGGAGACGTCTACTGCCTCCCAAAGATACACAAAGCCAACACACCCGGACGTCCTATCGTATCAGGCAACGGAACCCTGTGTGAGAACCTCTCTGGATAAGTCGAGGGCATCCTGAAACCCATCGTACAGGGAACCCCCAGCTTCTGTCGCGACACTACAGACTTCCTACAAAAACTCAGCACCCACGGACCAGTTGAACCAGGAACACTTCTCACCACGATGGACGTCTCGGCACTCTACACCAGTATCCCCCACGATGACGGCATCGCTGCAACAGCCTCAGTACTCAACACCAACAACAGCCAATCTCCAGACGCCATCCTACAACTCATCCGCTTCATCCTGGATCACAATGTCTTCACCTTCGATAACCAGTTCTTTACCCAAACAAACGGAACAGCCATGGGGACCAAATTCGCACCCCAATACGCCAACATTTTCATGCACAAGTTCGAGCACGACTTCTTCACTGCACAGGACCTCCAACCAACGCTATGCACCAGATACATCGACGACATTTTCTTCCTATGGACCCACGGCGAAGAATCACTGAAGAGACTACACGATAACATCAACAAGTTCCATCCCACCATCAAACTCACCATGGACTACTCCTCAGAATCGGTTTCATTCTTGGACACACAAATCTCCATCAAAGACGGGCACCTCAGCACCTCACTCTACCGCAAGCCCACGGACAACCTCACGATGTTCCACTTTTCCAGCTTCCACCCTAACCATGTCAAAGAGGCCATCCCCTATGGACAGGCCCTACGAATACACAGGATCTGCTCAGACGAGGAGGAACGTGATGGACACCTACAGACGCTGAAAGACGCCCTCGTAAGAACGGGATATGACGCTCGACTCGTCGATCGACAGTTCCAACGGGCCACAGCGAAAAATCGCATAGACCTCCTCAGAAGTCAAACACGGGACACAACCAACAGAGTACCCTTCGCCGTCCAGTACTTCCAGTGGCAACCTCTGCAAGACATGCCAGATCATCGACACAGATACCACCATCACACGAGAGGACACCACCCACCAGGTACATGGTTCATACTCCTGTGACTCGGCCAACATTGTCTACCTCATACGTTGCAGGAAAGGATGCCCCGGAGCATGGTACATTGGCGAGACCATGCAGACACTGCGACAACGGATGAACGGACACCGCACAACAATTGCCAAACAGGAGGGTTCCCTCCCAGTCGGGGAACACTTCAGCAGTCAAGGACATTCAGCCTCCGATCTTCGGGTAAGCGTTCTCCAAGGCAGCCTTCGAGACACTCGACAACGCAAAATTGTCGAGCAGAAATTGATAGCCAAGTTCCGCACCCATGAGGACGGCCTCAACCGGGATCTTGGGTTCATGTCATGCTACATGTAACCCCACCTGACGTAGAGTCATCCAGACTCAAGTCGTAGTTGGCTTGTTCTCCATACACAGATGCGGCCGGACCTGCTGTGATTTCCAGCAAAAAAAAGTTATCTGTTTTTAATACAAACCCCAGCATCTGCTACATTTGACCCCTGGTGACCCCACCCCAGTATTCTTGGATGTATGGTTTCCCTGACTAACCTGTTTGAACACTGCTTTGATTATCTGTCTGCCGAGGTGTGATAAAGGGCAGTTAGAAAGATTATCTGTAATCACCAGGCATTGTTCTCCGACTATATATGCTGTGCCTTTATGCAACTCCTCCTCACTTCACCTGACGAAGGAGCAAAGCTCCGAAAGCTTGTGATTTCAAATAAAGCTGTTGGACTATAACCTGGTGTTGTGCGACTCCTTACATTTGTCCACCCCAGTCCATCACCGGCATCTCCACATCATGGCAAACACATGCGAGTGAGCGAGCGAGGGAACGGGCAGTGTTACGGAGACCGTTGACGGCGCGTGCGGGATGGGTAGGGGCGGGACGGGTAGGGGCGGGACGGGAGCTCGCGGGGGGCTGAAGGAGCGGATCCCGGGGCTCATCGACGAGGCCGCCGACAAGATGTCGCCTCTGAGCAACGAAGATCTGGGGTCAGCCGGAGCCGGCGTTACCAGGAGACCCGGGCTCACGACGCCCTCAGCAAGTTTTTTTTTCCCCCCTGGCTGATCCATTACCAACTGGACGCTGTTTCCAGGGCTGACTGGGGCCCGGAAGGTGGGCTCACCGTTGGGGTGCTGTGCGAGTACGACGCCCTGCCCGAGATCGGGCACGCCTGTGGGCATAACCTGATTGCCGAGGTTGGTATCTCCGCTTCCCTGGGCACTTAAGGCGGTTCTGGAGACGTTGCCTGACGTGAAAGTTTAAAATCTAGTAAATAATATTGCTGACCGGGTTTCATTTGAACCTGTTTTAAATCATTGCCAGTAAAAAGATGTGATTGAAATAGCGATTTTCTTCTAAAAAAGTAAATGCTGGCAACCTGAAATCAAAACGGAGAATGCTGCAAACGTGCAGAACATTAGGCAGCATCTTGCAGAGAAAGATTCATCTTTCAGTCGGACCTTCATCGGACCCGCCAATAAAATGTCCGACTACTTTGCTCTTTCAGACTCCAAACAGCTTGCTGTGCATTTCTGGCACTTACTGTATTTGTTACTGTAATTGAGGTGACAGCCCTCTGAGGTGCAGCACGTTGAGCGTGGAAATTAATGACCCATTTGTTGACTGACGAGGTGCAATGTTGAGGTGCGGTGCCTCCTGATTTGATGATGAGTGGCAGGTGGTAGCATGGATGTTCAGGCTGTTGGAAAGCTTCAAAACCTAGGTCAAGTTTCGGTTCTGACCTTGAGCAGCACCTTGCCACGTTAATGCTATCATAGAATCATATAAAGGTTACAGCACGGAAGGAGGCCATTCAGCCCATCAAGTCTGTGCCGTCTCTATGCTAGAGCAATCCAGCTAGTCCCATTCCCCTGCCTTATCCTGGTAGCCCTGCATTTTTTTTCCTTTCAAGTATTATCTAGTTCCCTTTTGAAGGCCATGATTGAATCAGCCTCCACCACCCCCTGCAGTGCATTCCAGATCCTAACCACTGGATGTGTAATCAAGTTTTCCTCATGTGACCTTTGGTTCTTTTGCCAATCACCTTAAATCTATGTCCTCTGGTTCTTGATCCTTCCACCAATGGGAACAGTTTCTTTCTATCTACTCTGCCTAGACCCTTCATGATTTTGAATACCTCTATCAAATCTCCCCGCAACCATCTGTTCCAAGGAGAACCCCAGTTCTCCAGTCTATCCACGTAACTAATGTCCCTCATCCGTGGAATCATTCTAGCAAATCTCTTCTGCAACCTCCCTAAGGCCTTCGCACCTTTCCTAAAGTGCGGTGCCCAGAACTGGACACAGTACTCCAGTTGTGGCCGAACCAGTGTTTTATAATGGCCTCCTTCCTTGCTGTAGCCTTTCTATGTTTTATAAACGTTCATCATGACTTCCATACTTTTGTACTCTATGCCTCTATTTATAAAGCCTAGGATCCCATATGCTTTTATAACCGCGTTCTCAACCTCCCCTGTCACCTTCAACGAATTGTGCACATGTGCCCTCACATCACTCTGTTCCTGTATCCCTTTTAGCATTGTGCCCTCTAGTTTATATTGCCTCTCTTCGTTCTTCCTACCAAAATGTTTCACTTCGCATTTTTCCGTGTTAAATTTCATCTGCCACGTGTCTGCCCATGCCACCAGTCTGACTATACCCTCTCGAAGTTTATCACTATCCTCCTCATTGTTTATTACCAATCCAAGTTTTGTGTCATCTGCAAATTTTGAAATTGTGCCCTGTACACCCACGTCCAAATCATTAAAATATATATCAAGAAAAGCAGTGGGCCCAGCATCGACCCCTGGGAACACCACTGTACACCTCCCTCCAGTCTGAAAAACAACCGTTCACCATTACTCTCTGTTTCCTGTCCCTTAGCCAATTCCGTATCTGTGTTGCAACTGTCCCCTTTATTCCATGGGCCGCAATCGTGATGATAAGCCTACAGTGCGGCACTTTATCAAACGCCTTTTGAAAGTCCACACACACCACATCAACTGCATTGCCCTCATCTACCCTCTCTGTTACCTCACCAAAAAACTCTATCAGGTTAGTTAAACACGATTTGCCTTTAACAAATCCATGTTGGCTTTCCCTAATCAATCCACCCTCATCCAAGTGATTGTTAATTCTGTCCCAGGTTATTGTTTCTAAAAGTTTCCCCACCACTAAGGTTAAACTGACTGGCCTATAGCTGCTGGGTTTATCCTTACACCCTTTTTTGAACAAGGGTGAAACATTCTCCAGTCCTCTGGCACCACCCCCGTATCTATGGATGTTTGGAAGATTATGGCCGGTACCTCTGCAATTTCCACCCTTACTTCCGTCAGCAACCTAGGATGCTTCCCATCCGAACTGGGTGACTTATCTACTTTAAGTACAGCTAGCCTTTCAAGTACCTCTTTATCAATTTTTAGCCCATCCAGTATCTCAACTATATCTTCCTTTACTGACACTCTGGTAAAGACAGATGCAAGGTATTCATTTAGTACCTCGGCCTCCATGAGTAGATCTCCTTTATGGTCCCTAAATGGCCCCACTCCTCCTTTTATTACCCGTTTACTGTTTACATGCCTGTAGAAGACTTTTGTATTCCTTTTTATGTTGGCCGCCAATCTATTCTCATACTCTCTCTTTGCTTCTCTTATTACCTTTTTCACTTCCCCTCTGAACTTTCAATATTCACTTGTGTTATCAACCTGACATCTGTCATATGCCCCTTTTTCCATTTCATCTTACTCACTGTCTCTTTAGTCATCCAGGGAGCTCTGGCTTTAGTTGCCCTACCTTTATGCCTAGACTGTACCCGAACCATCTTCTCTTTAAAGGCCGCCCACTGTTCAATTACAGTTTTGCATGCCAATCTGATTCCAATTTATCGGAGATGTGGAGATGCCGGTGATGGGCTGGGGTGGACAAATGTAAGGACTTGCACAACACCAGGTTATAGTCCAACAGTTTTATTTTAAATCACAAGCTTTCGGAGCTTACCTCCTTCATCAGGTGAGTGAAGGGTTCTAAAAATGCATAGCATATATAGCATATCGGAGCCAGATCTGTTCTCTTCCCATTGAAATTGGCACTCCTCCAAATGAGTATTTTTAGTTTAGAGCGGTCCGTGTCCTTTTCCATAGCTGTTCTAAACCTTATGATACTATGATCGCTGCTCCCTAAATGCTCCCCCACTGACACTTGCTCCACTTGGCCTGCCTCATTCCCTAGAACTAAGCCCAGCAATGCCTCCTTCCTCGTTGGGCCAGAAACGTACTGGTTAAGAAAGTTGTCCTGAACACATTTCAAAAATTCCTCCCCCTCTTTGCCTCTTATTATTATTGTTATCCTAGTCTATATTAGGATGGGCCCATCCTACTCAATCTCTCCTCATAGGACAACCCTCTCAACTCAGGAATTAATCTAGTGAACCTTCGTTGCACCACCTCCAAGGCAAGTCTATACTTCCTTAAAGAAGGAGAACAAAACTGTACACAGTGCTCCAGGTGTGGTCTCACCAAAGCCCTGTACAATTGTAGCAAGATTTCCTCACTCTTGTACTCCAACCCCTTTGCAATAAAGGCCAACATGCCATTTGCCTTCCTAATTGCTTGCTGTACTTGCGTGCTAACTTACTATATTTCTTGTACGAGGACACTCAAATCTCTCTGAACACCTACATTTAATAGTTGCTCTTCATGTAAAAATATTCAGCTTTTCTATTCTTCCTACCAAAGTGAATAACCTCACATTTCCCCACATTATATTCCACCTGTTACCTACTTGCCCACTCTTTTAACCTGTCCATATCCCTTTGCAGATGCTTTGTGTCCTCCTCACAGCTTACTTTCCCATCTAGCTTTGTATCGTCAGCAAGTTTGGATACATTACACTCAGTCCCTTCATCTGAGTCATTAATATAGATTACAAATAGCTGAGGCCCAAGCACTGACCCTTACAGCACCCCACTAGTTACAGCCTGCCAATCCGAAAATGACCCATTTATCCCTACTCTCTTTTCTGTCCGTTAACCAATCCTCTATCCATGCTAATATCTTATCCCCAACCCCTTGAGCCCTTATCTTGTGTAACAACCTTTTATGTGGCACCTTCTGAATGCCTTTTGAAAATTCAAATATGCTACATCCACTGGTTCCTCTTTATTTGCCCTGCTAGTTACATCCTCGAGAAACTGTAATAATTTTGTCAAGACCATAAGAGATAAGAGCAGGAGTAGGCCGTTCGGCCCCTCGAGCCTGCTCCGCCATTTAATGAGATCATGGCTGATCTGATTTTTACCTCAACTCCACTTTCCTGCCTTTTCCCCATATCCTTTGACTCCCTTGCTGATCAAAAATTTGTCTAACTCAGCCTTGAATGTATTCAATGACTCAGCCTCCACAGCTTTTTGGGATAAAGAATTCCAAAGATTCACGACCCTCTGGGAGAAGAAATTCCTCCTCATTTCTGTCTTAAACAGGCGACCCTTATTCTGAGACTATGCCCCCTAGTTTTAGATTCCCCCACGAGGGGTAAAATCCTCTCAGCATCTACCCTATCGAGTCCCCTCAGAATCTTGTATGTTTCAATAAGATTTCCTCTCATTCGTCTAAACTCCAAAGAGTATAGAGCCAACCTGTTCAACCTTTCCTCATAAGACAACCCTTCTATACCCGGAATCAACCTAGTGAACCTTCTCCGAACTGCCTCCAATGCAAGTATGTCCTTCCTTAAATAAGGGCACCAGAACTGTACACAGTACCCCAGGTCAAACATGATTTCCCTTCATAAAACCACGTTGACTCTGCCTAATCATGTTATGGTTTTCTAAGTGCCCAGTTACTACTTCCTTAATAATGGATTCCAGCATTTTCCCTACAACTGATGTCAGGAATCTGGCCTGTAGTCCCCTATTTTCTCTCCCTCCTTTCTTGACTAGCAGGGTTATAGTTGCTACCTTTCAATCTACTGGGACCGTTCTAGAACCTAGGGAATTTGGGAAAATCACAACCAATGCATCCACTATTTCTGCACCCACCTCTTTTAGAACCCTCCTGTCCCTGGCCACTGACCAACTCTAAACTACTACTTAATCTAACTGCCTCCTAGGTCAAAGTGTCCAGATAACTCTTCCCCCTCCCTGATGCATCATAATGTCTGCAGCTAGGACCCCAACTGAACAACTCTGAACTGAAGTTCCTTAAGTTGCAGACGCTTCCCGCAGGTGTGGCTGCTCGGGTTCTCGCTGGTCTCCACAAACTCCTAAATGCTGCAGTTACGACACACCACCTGCCCTGCCATCCTTATCTAACCTTGGCAAAAGGCTCAGATTTCAGTGAATATCAACTCTCTTCTTGCAGGCGACTGGAAGCCTGTTCTCGAAGACACGCTCACGCACAGTGGCAACTGAGAACAAGAGACGGGAGATACCAATCCCCACCAGCTTTCAGTACATGTCTGTGAAACTGTGCTGTGTTCACTATGGACAGCCACGCATCCGGTCAACTGGGAGTAGACCCAATCAGCGGTAAGTGTTACATCTGCTACACATCTGTTTGGTTACTGTGGTGTTCATGTTGAAATGGTTGTGGATTGACGTCCAGCCAGTGGGCTGCCAGTATGGCCCCTGCTGAGAGGGGCATATATTCATGCCACTGTCTCAATCTGGCTAAATCATGCAACCCAGCAATCTAAGAGTCAGTAAATGGGCTTCTGACTATTGTGCTCTCTGCCCTGCGGCTTCCCACCTGTCAGAATGAATGGCTGGGGAAAATTGCAGGCTGTGAGCACATTCCTGGGATATTCCAGCCACCATGTCAGGTGGTACCACTGGCATCTTTAGCTTCTCCGCCATGCACTCCCAGGCCTCATCCCTCGAATAGATGGATTGTCTCTCTGGTGTGACATTGTTTGTTCAACAGCACTGTCGCTGCAACTAAAACTGCTCACTTCTTTCCTAAACCCTCCCAAACTTTGTATGTGATGCAAACGAGTACCGCAATAAGTGACTTACACTGAGCACTAATAGGCTGTGGACACGATGCTTGTGACCAGCTGCAGTTGTGAGCATGCATGAATCCATTGTGTGCAGCTGATCATTCTGACCCCAATTTCATTTTGTTTCAGGTACCTCCCAATGGGCTGCCAGTATGGCCCCTGCTGAGAGGGGCATATATTCATGCCACTGTCTCAATCTGGCTAAATCATGCAACCCACGCTTACTTTGGCCTACACGGGATGCAGAACAAACTGTGAGCCAAATCACACCACCTTGCACACACGCCCCACATACTGTATGTCAACCCTATTAAATCCATGGAAGTCGTACTATGTTACTTGTTTGTCTCGAGACCCGTGCCAATAAATTTCATGAAATTCTTTATGTATCGTGTGCTTCTTTCATGAATCCTGCATCAGTAAAAAATTGTACTGTCCCAGTTATATACTTTATGAATCCTGCATCAACTCAATCTGAGTTTAAGCCCGGTGCCTTGCAGTTTACGATTAAGTGAGTCCGCAGATCGTGGGGTGAATATTTAGCTGGAAGCCCCATAATGCGGCTGACCACTGCATCAGAACACTGGGACAGTGGTCCCCGATCTGTACCCAGACTAGCTTTAAGCAGTACTGCTGGCGATTTTGAACATCAGTGCAAAAGTGGAACTTGAAGCTGATTCGTAGCCCTGGGAGGCATGTAAGGGAGACACAAATGTTGAAAGGACTTCACCCTTGTGAAGGAGATCATAGGAGAAAAAGCTAAGAATAAGTATAGTGAAGAGGCAAAGCATTCTTAAAACAGTAATCTCAAGGGGGGTATAGGAAGATATAACTTGAGGCAAATAAGAGAGGTTAACAAAACCAATGGTGAAGGAAATAAGAATAGAAACAAAAACAATGCTGATAAACATTGGGATTGCAGTTCTTGTCTGCAACTGTGCAAAGCATTAGAAATGAAGCCAGGAAAAGTAGAAACACTATTAGAATGGAGGGACATGACGTAGCAGCCTGGACAAAAACTTGCATTTAGCCAGGGCAAGAATGGAAAGTAAACATTCATCTGCTGATAATCTGGATGTGCTGATTGCATGAAAAATGTGGCTATGGAAATATTACACCTACAATATATTGGGTGGCATTTTAACACATATTACAGTGCCAACTACTAAAGTATAAAGCTATTTACCATTACTGCTCCCCTGCATTTTTGAAAATGTGCAGAGTCCATTTTATGCAGGAACATGGCAATGATACCAACTTTCAAAAATTATAGGCAGCCCAAAAGCTGAGGCGACTACACCTGTAGTGAGAAAAATGGCAAGTTCTTGACATGCATTGCTCACTGCATCAGTATCAACTACTCTCCTTGCTATTCAGTAAGAGATTGAAGAGAGAATGTGAAATTACCAACGAGCAAATTAACCAGGCCTTGTGCTGGGATGGGGTGGTGATACTGCTTCTTGGGAGGGTTAAGAGTTTGTGCTGAGAACACATGCTCAGAGTCCAGGGCAAGGGGAGTAGAGAACTTCAGAAGCCCACCAGTGCCAATTCATGGAGTGACATATTTGTAGGGGTCCATGAGTCAACTGCTGGGCTGGCCTGTGGAGGGTTTTCAGAGCCAAAGCGACTCGGGAGGCTGCTTAATGTGGAGGCCTCACTCCTCCAGCAGACCTTTCTGATGAAAGGACTTCCACCTGAAACATTACCTCCGTTTCTTTCTCCACAGATGCTGCCTGACTTGCTGAGCTTTCCAGCATTTTCTGCTTTTATTCCAGCAGGCAGGAGTTTGGTTTGAGCTTTTACAGATCACGCTGATAGCACTCGACAAGGTTCCACATAAGAGACTGTTAATGAAAGTGAGAGCGCATGCAATTGGAGCGAACCTATTAGTTCACGCTCCACACCTGTCTCCGAACCTGGACATCGGTTCGTCGATGCTCCAACCTGACTCCACCCATCAATGTCAACCTTAACCCACCATGGGACCTCTGACTTTAACTTTGGACTTCCTCCTATTGTCTCCTTTCTATTCCCTGTTTAGTACCAGAACATATCTATCCCAGTCTTGCTATGTAACCACACCTATGTAACTTGAGTTTCCCTGTGTCCATTCGTGTGTGCGTTTTGGCTGCTGATCTGGACACGAGCTCATCGCTTCTCTTTCCCCTTTTTTCTTTCTCTTTATCCCTCCTAGGCACCTCCATCCTGTCGTTGTGCCTCCTTTCATTTCTCCTCTCTCGAGTACTCTGCCCCCCCAAATCCCTACCCCAATCCTTCAGCACTCCTCGACCTTCCTATTGTTCTCCCGTCCCATTCACCCTCCCAGCACTGACCCTGTGGACTCTGCCAGTGGATCAGCTATCACCGCCCCTCTCTACATCTCCCTTCAGAATGTCTGTTCATGAGCTTATTGTGGATGATTGCGTTGACATCATGGCTTTGACGGAACCTGCTGACGGGTGATGACACCTTCCCCCTTAACGACACCTCCCTGCCTGGCTATATCTTCCACTACTTGCCCCACTCAGACCGCCGCAGTGGAGGTGTGGCCCTTATCACCAAATCATACCTTGGAGTCTGTCCCCCTACTCCTCGGGCACCTTGTCCTCCCTTGAACATATAGAATGGTTATAGCATAGAAGGAGGCCATTCGGCCCATCGAGCCTGTCTAAGAGCAATCCAGTTAGTCAAATTCCCCCGCTTGTTCCCCGTAACCAACCCTGCAAATTTTTGTCCTGCAAGTTGTTATCCAGTTCCTTTCTGAAAGTCACAATTGAATCTGCATCCACCACCCTTTCAGGCAGTGCATTCCAGATCATAAGTACTCGCTGCGTAAAGCAATGTTTCCTCATGTCGCCTTTGTTTTTTTTGACAATCACCTTAAATCTGTGTCCTCTGCTTCTCGACCCTTCTGCCTGTTCCTGCACCCCCTTTACAATTGTGCCATTTAGTTTATATTGACTCTCCTCATTCTTCCTACCAAAATGTATCATTTTGTACCTCTCTGCATTAAATTTCATCTGCCATGTATCTGCCCATTCTACACACTGTCTATATCCTCTTGAAGTGTATTACTATCCTCCTCACTGTCTACTACACTTCCAAGTTTTGTGTCAACTGCAAATTTTGAAACTGTGCTCTGTGCACCCAACTCCAAGTCATTAATATATATCAAAAAATGCTGTGGTCCCAGGACCAACCCCTGGGGAACACCACTGTATACCTTCCGCCAGTCCAATAAACAAGCGTTCACCACTACTCTCTTTCTTGTCACTTAGCCAATTTTGCATCCATGCTGCCACTGCCCCTTTTATCCATGGGCTTCAATTTTACTGACAAGCCTGTTGTGTGGCACTTTATCAGACGCCTTTTGAAAGTCCATATACACAGCATCATCCTCATCAACCCTTTCTGTTACCTCATCAAAAAACTTAATCAGGTTAGTTAAACACGATTTGCCTTTAACAAATCTGTGCTGGATTTCCTTTGTAACTCCACACTTGTCCAAGTGACTATTAATTTTGTCCCAGATTATTGGTACTAGAAGCTTTCCCACCATCGAGGTTAAACTGACTGGCCTGAAGTTGCCGAGTTTATCCTTACTCCCTTTTTTGAACAAGGGTGTAACAAGAGTATGGAAGTCTCGCTGCAATTGTACAGGGCTTTGGTGGGATCACACCTGGAGTACTGAGTACAGTTTTGGTCTTCTTACCTAAGGAAGGATATACTTGCCCTAGAGGGGGTGCAACAAGAGTTCACTAAATTGCTTCCTGGAATGAGAGGGTTGTCCTATGAGGAGAGATTGAGTAGGATGGGCCTATATTCTCTGGGGTTTCTAAGAATGAGAGGTGATCTCATTGAAATGTACACAATTCTTGAGGGCTTGACAGGGTAGACAATGAGAGGCTATTTCCCCTGGCTGTAGAGTCTAGAACTAGGGGGCATAGTCTCAGGATAGGGGGTCGGACATTTAGTACTGAGATTTGGAGGGATTTCTTCACTCAGAAGGTTGTGAATCTTCAGAATTCTCTATCCCAGTGGGCTGTAGATGCTCAATTGTTGAGTATATTCCAGGCTGACGTAGATAGATTTTTGGACTCTAGGGGAATCAAGGGATATGGGGATCGGGCAGGAAAGTGGAGTTGAAGTTGAAGATCAGCCATGATCTGATTGAATGGCGGAGCATGCTTGAGGGGTCTTATGGCCTACTCCTGCTCCTATTTCTTATGGTCTTATGTTCTTATCATGACTACATCATATTCCAACGTGGCTGTTTGCGCCTGCAGCTCACCAACCTTATTTACCATGCTTCATGCGTTCACACACATACACTCTAAATCTATCTTAGACCATCTCATATTCTCTCTTAGTCTGATCCCACCTAATACTGTACTGTTTCTTATGCTAATGCTAGGTGTCTCTCCAAATCCTTTGTACACCTTGTTCCTCCTTTCTAATGCTACATCCTGGTGCCTCCCCCCCTGCCGAATTAGTTTAAACCCTCCCCCACAGCACTAGTGAACCTTCCCGCGAGGACATTGGTCCCAGCTCTATTGAGGTGCAACCCATCTGTCTTGAACAGGTCCCTCCTGCCCCAGAACTGGTCCCAATGCCCAAAGAATCTGAAGCACTCCACCTTGCACCATGTCTGTAGCCACGCATTAACCTGCCCTATTTCTGTACTCACTCACGCGTGGCACTGAGAGTAATCCAGAGATTACTACTTTTGAGGTCCTGCTTTTTAACTTCCTCCCTAGCTCCTGAAACTCTGACCACAGGACCTCATCCCTTTCCTTTCCTTTGCCATTGGTACCCACATGGACCACGACTTCTGGCTGTTCCCCTTCCCCCCGCAGAATGGCTGCACCGTCTAGGTGATGTCCTTTATCCTGGCACCAGAGAGGCAACACACCACGCAGAACTCATGTCGTCAGTCACAGAAACATATGTCTGTCTCCCTGACTATCGAATTCCCTAAGACTACTGCATTTCTACACTTCGCTGTGCCCCCTCTGTGCAGTCCTTTGCCCCATGGTGCCATGCTCAGGACTGCACTCCTTCGAGGTGTCATCACCTTCACTGGTATGCTGTATACCGGTTTGAGATTGCCACACACCCAGAAGATTCCTGCACTGCCTGACTCTTCTACTCTTCTTACCCTCTTGGATGGCTACCCACTTGCTATCCTAAATTGCAGGCACTGAACTGTCTTGACTGCTTTCCTCCCTCAGCCTCTGCACCGAGCGACTTCTCTTCCTCTGTAATTTCAACCTCCATCTCAACTCATCATGTACTCTCCCCTCTGAGTTCACTGCCCTCCTATGCTCCCTTAATCTCTCCCTCCATATAAACTCCCCTGCCCATATTCACAGCCACCCCATCGACCTTGCCATCTCACGTGGCCTCTCTACTCCCACCATGCTAATCACAGATAAGGCCATCTCTGATCACTTCCTTGTATCCCTCTCCTCCCACATCCCCTTTCTCCCTCCCAACCCCACTTCCTTCTGTGCTCACCCCTGGAACAAACTCTTCCTCCAAGTCACTTACAATGGCTGTTTCTAATTCCCAACTGTCTATCCTTTGGCCCTCCATTCAACACGATATTTCTGCAGCTACCGATCTGCTCAATCACAACCTCACCTCCCCCCTTGATGCCTTTGTCCCCATTAAAACCATTACTCTATCTCACCCTGCCTGGTTGTTCCCCTTGGTACGGCCCTCACCTCTACTCCCTTAAGTCCAAGGGACGTTTATGACGGACAACTGGTTTAGCCATTCATCGCGAGATCTGGCTCGACCACATAAAGCACTATTGGATCCTGCTCACTTCTGCCAAAACTGCTCACTTTTCCAGGATCGTCCTGGAATGCAATGATAACCCCCGGCTTCTCTTCTCCCCTACAAACCGTCTTCTTAATCCCCTCTCTCTGCCTCCTTCACCCTCAACTCCAACAACAAATGCGAGGAGCTCACGGACTTGTTTGTCACTAAGATTGAGACTATCCGTTCAGCTGCCTCTGCCGCTTCCCTCCCTTCCCCTAGCCCACCAAGCCAAACTTCCCCTACCTTTCCCCCTGCCCTAACCCTGAACTTACATCAAAAATTTCCTCCGATGAAATATTGGGAAGACCAAAGCCATTGTCTTTGGTCCCCACCACAAACTCCGTTCCCTAGCCGCCGACTCCATCCTTCTCCCTGGCCACTGTCCAAGGCTGAACCAGACCGTTCACAACCTTGAATCCTATTTGACCCTCAGATGAGCTTCTGACCACATATCCGCTGTATCACCAAGACCGCCTACTTCCACCTCCTTAAAACTGCCCATCTCGGTCCCTGCCTCATCTTATCTGCTGCTGAAACCCTCTTCCATGCCTTTGATATGTCTAAACTTGACTATTCCAATGCTTTCCTGGCCGACCTTCCATCTTCCACTCTCAATATACTTGAGCTCATCCAAAACTCTACTGCACGTATCCTAACTTGCAGCAAGACTTGTTCACCCGTCGCCCCTGTGCTCGCTGACCTACATTGGCTCCTGGTCCACCAACACCTTGGTTTTAAAATTCTAATCCTCATGTTGAAATCCCTCCGTGGCCTCACACCTTCCTATCTGAACTCGGTAGTGTTAGCGCTGTGCGTTCTCTGAAATCAGTAGTGTTAGCGCTGTGCATTCTCTGAAATCAGTAGTGTTAGCGCTGTGCGTTCTCTGAAATCAGTAGTGTTAGCGCTGTGCACTCTCTGAAATCAGTAGTGTTAGCGCTGTGCATTCTCTGAAATCAGTAGTGTTAGCGCTGTGCACTCTCTGAAATCAGTAGTGTTAGCGCTGTGCGTTCTCTGAAATCGGTAGTGTTAGCGCTGTGCGTTCTCTGAAATCGGTAGTGTTAGCGCTGTGCGTTCTCTGAAATCGGTAGTGTTAGCGCTGTGCGTTCTCTGAAATCGGTAGTGTTAGCGCTGTGCGTTCTCTGAAATCGGTAGTGTTAGCGCTGTGCGTTCTCTGAAATCGGTAGTGTTAGCGCTCTGCGTTCTCGGAAATCGGGAGTTTCAGTGCTGTGCATTCTCTGAACTCGGTAGTGTTAATACTGTCTGTTCTCTGAAATCTGTAGTGTTAGCACTGTGCCTTGTCTCAACTCTGTAGCCTGCCTGGCAATGACTGGATCAAATTACACATTCCAGAGAACTTGGTTGAGTTGTCTCCTCCCACATCCTGTCGGTGGCATTACAAGAATGTCCTACTGCCTTTACCAGTGCCACTAGATGGAGCCACTACAGCCAATAACGGTGGCCCTAAACGCAGCCAACTTTTGGAGACAATATTCCGGGATAAAATAAATCGGCACTTGGAAAAGGTTGGGCTAATAAATGAAAGTCAGCACGGATTTGTTAACGGAAAATCGTGTTTGACTAACTTGATTGAGTTCTTTGATGCAGTAACGGAAAGAGTTGATGAGGGTAATGCAGTTGATGTGTATATGGACTTTCAAAAGGTATTTGATAAAGTACCACATAATATACTTGTTAACAAAATTAAAGCCCATTGGATTAAAGGGACAGTGGCAGTGTGGATACAAAACTGGCTAAGGGACAGAAAGTAGTGGTGAACAGTTGTTTTTCAGACTGGAGGGAAATGTACAGTGGTGTTCTCCAGGGGTCAATATTAGGATCACTGCTCTTTTTGATATATATTAATGACTTGGACTTTGGTATACAGGGTATTATTTCAAAGTTTGTGCATGACATGAAACTCAAGAACGTAGTAAACAATGTGAAGGATTGTAACAGACTTCAGGAGGACATAGATAGACTGGTAATGGACAGACACATAGCAAATGAAATTTAATGCACAGAAGTTTGAAATGATATGTTTTGGTAGGCAGAATAAGGAGAGGCAATATAAATAATTTTAAAGTGGGTACAGGAACAGAAAGACCTGGGGTGTAAGTACACAAATCTTTGAAGGTTACAGGACAAGTTGAGAAGGCTGTTAAAAAAGCACATGGGATCCTAGGCTTTATTAATAGAGGCATAGAGTACAAAAGCAGGAAGTTATGCTAAACCTTTATAAAACACTAGTTATGCCTCAACTGGAGTATTGTGTTCAATTCTGGGCACCACACTTTAGGAAGGATGTCAAGGCCTTAGAGGTGGTGCAGAAGAGATTTACTAGAATGGTACCAGGTATGAGGGACTTCATTTATGTGGAGAGACTGAAGAAGGTTGTTTTCCTTAGAGCAGAGAAGGTTAAGAGGAGATTTGATAGAGGTATTCAAAATTATGGACGGTTTTGATAGAGTAAATAAGGAGAAACTGTTTCCAGTGGCAGAAGGGTCGGTAATCAGAAGCCACAGCTTTAAGATGATTGGCAAAAGAACCACAGGCAACATGCAGAGAGTTGTTATGATCTGAAAGGGTGGTGGAAGCAGATTCAATAATAACTTTCAAAAGGGAATTGGATAAATACTTGAAAGGAAAAAATTACAGGGCTATGGGGAAATAGCTGGGGAATGGGATTAATTGGATAGCTCTTTCAAGGAGCCTGCACAAGCACAATGTGCAGAATGGCCTCCTTCTATGCTGTAACATATCATGATACCCACAGGAGAAGCTGTCCATGTGGTACAAGTTGTCTGGAGGTAAGCCTTCAAGAAATGGCACTGCTACATGGCAGAAGCAGTGAAGACAGATAACCTCTGACATTCCCAGTTTGGGTGATCTGGGCGAGTAAATGAGGATCCTGGGATAACAGACTATTTATGTATCCCCTCAGGTGTCAATGAACCTACATTTGTTGGCTCCTTGTGTATTCTTCTTCCTCATCTAAATACATAGAACCCCCAAAGGAATTTTCATCCTTAACACTTTGTTAGTTGCAAGTCAATGCCTTTATTACTTCTAGACTCGACTATTCCATTGCTCTCCTGGCTGGCCTCCCATCTTCCATAAACTTGAGCTCATCCAAAACTCTGCTGCCTGTATCCTAAGTCGCACCAAGTCCATCAGCCCTGTGCTCGCTGACCTAGATTGGCTCCCGGTCCAGGAACGCCTCAATTTTAAAATTCTCATCCTTGTTTTCAAATCCCTCCATGGCCTCACCCCTCCCTATCTCTGAACCTCCACCAGCCCTACAACCCTCCGAGATCTTTGCGCTCCTCCAACCCTTACCTCTTGCACAGCCCCGATTTTAATTGCTCCACCATTGGCGGCCGTGCCTTCAGCTGCCCAGGTCTTACGCTCTGGAATTCCCTCCCTAAACCTCTCCACCTCTCTCTCCTGATGCTTCTTAAAACCTATCTCTTTGACAGAGCTTTTGGTCACCTGTCCTAATATCTCCTTATGTGGCTCGGTGTCAAATTTTGTTTGAAAATCGGTCCTGTGAAGCTGCTTGGGTCGTTTTACTACATTAAAGGTGCGATATAAATGCAAGTTATTGTTATTGAATTGCAGCAACATAACAACACTGCTAAGAAAAAACAAAAATTGTGCACTCCACAGCAACTAAAACTAATAGAGGAAGGAAATGCAACCAAATATTAGCACTGAGTGGAAAAAAAATGATTTTTCTAATCATGTTTTGCTGCAGTAACCTGTCTTTAAGAATCCAACTACAGCAGCCCAAAACAAACCATTGCTCAGGTCCTCATTTTATATAGGCGAACTCAGCGATGGGGTTGCAGCTGGCCAGCAAGGAACCCACTTACATCAATTTTAACTTCCAACGAGGCTTATTCTAACAGTCACTGGAAATTACACAAGTTTCTTTGCTAGAGAATGCACTATGCTGTACTTTGGCCTCATGATTTTATGGTCTCCTCTTGCCACTTGAGCCTCATAATATTGGCACTTGAAGTTTTATTAGATTAGGAAGAATCACACTACATGATGGTCACCTGAGACTTCACTAAAAGGTATATCAGTTTATTTAATATTGGTGTTTATTTAAACACTTAAGTAACAAAGGTCAATCTTTTATCCTTTGGCAATGTTAAACTGAAAGTTGTGTATTTTAGATTGCTGTGCTGTTAACAATTACCTAATTCCATGGATGCATGGTAGATAATTAGTCACAATTAATCTTAATTATAGAATCCTTACCCTCCAGGGTTTACACCATCAGCTGTGCTGAATACCTATTCGCAGATGGTTGAGCAAAATCTATGGTTGGCCAACAGCGACTATTTTGTGTTGTGTTAGAACTAGTTCACTGACATCTCCAAAGAATTGATTCAGTTTTTAAAAAAAAGTTAACAAAAAATGTGGAGTTGAAGAATTAAAAGAACAAATGCAAGATTTCCTATCTATATCAGAAAAAAAATCAATGAGAAAAGACACTTTCTAAGAACATATTGAACATTCCTAAGTGCCTATGGAAAAAGCAGAATAAAACCATATACCTGAAGTACATATAAAGTGATTTAGCCCAAACCATCTACCAACCAATGTATCACATAATTAAACAGCCCTTACTCTGAATAGGAGACTTTAAACCACGTAGCTGTTACCTCACACATCAGCCAGCTCTGCGTCCCATATTTCAGACTAGAGTGTAACTAATCATTGTTATTGGCTTGATCCCATCATAATTGGAAGTTAGAAAGCATCCCCATTGAAACCATTGCACCTTCCCAATGAGTTCTTTCTGAGGAGGGAGGATAAGGCTTTAGAACCTTCTACATGTAGCAATTTCTATGAGTAAATACACCAATATATCACATTAAAAAGTGTGTAAGCAACTGGAAATATCAGTCTGGAGTATTTATCAATAATGTGGGTGTCAATCCAAATGTATCCTCTTAAGGTTTTTTCCTTGTTTTCAGTGGTCTCATCAGTAATTGGTGGATCTGCCAGCCCTCTGTCCTGCTTTTCTCCATCTTGTGGTATGTAATCAGATTCAGCAAATTCAGCCAGGTTGCTGACTTCCCCATCACTGTAGGTACGCTCTACCATTAATGGTCTTGCCTGAGGTATTGCACATGTGCAAAGTAGCTGTAAGAGAAGAGGCTTATATTAATGATCAAAATAGAAGAAGAATACTTGAAGGGGGAAAATCTGCAGGGCTATGGGGAAAGAGCAGGGGAGTGGGACTAATTTGATAGCTCTTTCAAAGAGCTGGCACAGGTATGATGGGCCGAATGACCTCTTTCTGTGCTCTATGATTCTATTAAAAAAAAGTTATACATCAGGATTAAACACTGTCAAAGATTTATAAGCACTTATACCATAAAAAATATGAAACAACAGCAGGTGATCCAGTCATGGAGTGGCTTGCTGTAGTGCACTCCAGAGTGCAGAAGCATAGAGTTCAGTTATACAGTTTCATATACAATGAGTCCCTGAACTTGGGCAGAGAATGCAGTCAACTCAAGGAACATTAGCAGAAGCCTAGGTACCAGTCACCTGCCTATTGTCTTAGCCAGAGGATTGTGCATGACGTTTCTGCAACATGGAATAAGGTGATAGATAAATGGAAAAGATGGGTAGAATGACAAAGGCATTTGGCAAGAAAATCAATTCAAGTATCTGTTTTTGAATTCTGACACCAGCCAGATAGATCAAAATGATCATTTTCCGGTGCTATTCATTCAATGCTCCTATGTAATTTAAAATTGAGAGGAAAAACCACAGTAAAATATCTTCAGAAACATTAATGCTTGAAAAATATATCTCTTGGAAAGTGATAACTTCTATAAGGATTTTCAATAAAAAAGTAAAGACTATTTTTAAGTTAGAAAACAAGATAAAATTTAAACTTTGCTGCATAATATCCAGACCAGGGTAAGTAGTTTGATTTCTCTCAGCTTAGCTTAATTGGTAGCACTCTTGCCTCAGAGTCAAAAGGTTGTTGATTCAAGCCCCACTCCAGAGACTTGAGCATAGGTTGACACTTCAGTGCAGTACCGAGGGAGTGCTCCATTGTCAGAAGTACTATCTTGCAAATGAGACGTTAAACCAAGGCCCTATCGGCCAAAGGTCCAATGGCACTATTTTGAAGGAGCGCAGGGAGTTCTTCTGATGTGCTGGTCAACATTCCTCCTTCAGCCATTAATTGGCCATTCATCTCATTACCGTTTATAGGATCTCACTATGCACAAATTGTTGCCATGTAAGTCTATGTAACAAAAGTGACAATAATTTATGTGAAGCATTTTAAGGCCTTTCCAAGAGAGTTGATAAGGTTCTATAAAAATGCAAATCTTCCTTTTTCTTTTTACCCTCCTTTAAAGTAAGCCCTTAAAGAAGTGTTAGTACAAATGATTAGAGATACTAGTGATGGACTTCAGATGATTAATATGTTGATTCCACACCACATAATGAAAGTAGTATTCAAAGGAGACAGTATTAATATTCTCACCTTTTCCCGGCGTTTTCTTTCTTTCCTCTCTTGTATAGTAGTCAGGTAATTCACAGCTGCGTACTCCAGCACTGAGAGAAAGACAAACACAAAACTAACCCACAGGTAAATGTCCACAGCTTTAATATACGACACCCTTGGCATGGAAGCATTCATACCCGTGATGATGGTGGACATAGTTAGAACTGTCGTTATACCTGGAATTACAGGGAGAGGACATGTTTTACAAGTGACACCATTTATAATAAGGAATTTAGACAAAAACTCTCTAGCAAAATGTATGATGGCTAATTATAATGTGATGTAAATGTAACCTGTTATTTGCCAGGTCTTATTTTTTTTACTGAGATACCTAAAAGGAGGACCAAGACCAACAATATGGACACTATCAAGGCTGAAAAGATGAAAAAAAGGCAACTTAAGAAGTATTGATAAAGCGACAGAAAGCTTGGACTTTAAAAGTCTATAGTTTGCAGAAGAAATGGAAAACTGAGGGAGGTAAGGAGGTGCACAATTCTCAGGTTCTGGCAAAGAATGAATTAAACTAGGAGATGGTGCGATGAGTCTTGATTTTGAGATACAAGGAGGAGCTTAAAAGGAACAAAAAAGGAAAGTTAAGAGGAGTAATGACCATGAAGTAGGAAGAAAGAGAGGCAAGAAGGTAATGATGGTAAGTTAAAGGTAAATGGCTGTATGGGGGTTGGGGGGAGATTCTTACATTCTTTAGAAAAGTTCAAATATCATTTCAACCTGTTAGCAGCCTAGAAATTTCACCTAGCCCATGATTTTCCAGTCCCCTCATTAGGTTAGCTCAAAGCTACAGAACTGTGAATAATTACGGAAATAAGCTGACTCAGAGACACTGCTTGTAGGTAGCATGCCCTGGGCGCAACTTTCAACCTTGGCAGGGGCGTAAAACGGGCAGTAGCCGATCGGACGCTGATTTTACGCCCCGAGTTCCTTCCTACACTTCTAGTTATATTTGCACAAGAACTTAGCCATTCTGGACTGAATTTCACCAGGACACAAACATCCCATCTTATTGGTGTAACTGCTTTAGTTTTGCCTTTCTTACCTAATGGAACTCTAGCTGGTACAGCGCGGCGATCAATCCAGAATGACACCCAGGACAGCATGACCATCAGAGTCGCTGGGAAGTACGTTTGCAGCAAGAAGAAGAAAATGTGGCGATGTAGTGTAAAATTGATGTACAGGCGATTGTACCAACCTATGAGTTGACATGAGAGATAAATGGTCATCCTTATGACCAGTTCAGCAGTGAAAAGAATGTTTAACAAACAGATAATTTTTAGTTTAACCTGAGAAAAAAAAGCCTGTTTAGATGACCATGATAGACAAAGCAAGTACAGTGCAATTTTTTTTAACAATAAAGTTTGTTCAATATTACAATTTTGGTGCCCTCCATCTCAAGAATTCAGGTCAGGTGATGAGGCAGTGGTAGGCCTCACCACCCAAGTTTTCCCTCATTCTGTATTGTTACTTTGATTTCGGGCAGAATTATGGAAGAGAATTAAACGCCAAGTCTCATGTAGCACCTTACCAAACACCTTCTGAAAATCCATATATAAACATCTGCCACATTGCCTTTATCTATACACACAGTAGTATGTGTGGCTCATACCAGATAACTCAGAAAACATACCAGATAACTCAGAAAACATACCAGAAGACGGCAACATGGATGATTCCTGGCCTAAGTGCACTGAGCCACAAAGATAGATTTCATCCCTTGGGTTTAGATTCATTGAACAGCATGTGCATCCCAGAATACTGAGGGACTGTGTGGAGGACTAACCAGAATTTTCCAAAAACTTTTGACAATGGTACCAAAGGATGGCAAAATTGTTACATCCCTGTTCAAGAGATAAGGAATGAGTTAAAAAATTATGAGATAGTTAATCTTAACTCAGTTGTGAGTGAATTTCTTGAGTCCAAAATATGAGATGAAATTAGTGAACACTTTAAAATGCAACGGGCTAATTAGGGACAATCAGCATGTGAGAATACCTACGAGGTGCCCCTCTAATGAAATGCATACATACCAGATAACTCAGAAAACATACCAGATAACTCAGAAAACATAACTAATCTGGCTAAGCACATACGGGACGAAGTAAAGAAATTACGCCAAACCCCAAGGGAGGGTTGGTTAGACTGGCTTTTCGGTACCTCATGGGGAGCGTATCTAGTGCATGGATTGGTTATCCTAATTGCAGCAATACTCATTTTCGCCATAACCATTCTTAGCATCAAAATTGTCTGCAAGATAGCCATCAACCAAATCCGAGTATAGAGCCTTGACCAATCAGAACTGTTGATTGAGCAAAGATTAGTTATCATAAATGATAAAAGGGGGGAATGAGAATACCTACGAGGTGCCCCTCTAATGAAATGCATATGTAGTAAGCTTTCAGTAGCTCAATAAGATGCCTCCATAACAAAATGGCAGTATGGTAAACCAAGGGTTAATATAAGTGGCCCATTTTGCTAGCTAGAATTAGAACAATGAGCTTTTCAAATGAGTTTATCCTTGATCATTCGTTTATGTTATTAATTTCCTGTATGAAAATGTATGCTTTATTATGAATCAAGCAAAGCGATATGATAAGCTGAATTGTTATTAATTTCCTGTATGAAAATGTATGCTTTATTATGAATCAAGCAAAGCGATATGATAAGCTGAATTCTGGGGTAAGCAGGTGTAGGGAGTGTTGTTTTGCAGCTACCTAATGAATGGATCCTTATTTCGGACAAGGTCGAAAAACATCCCAGGCCTGAGATAAGTGAGACTCCCTTTCCTGTGACCTACGTATGAACAGGTATCACCTGTGAGTGGTCGGTCATTATGTCAGTTAGTATGGCTTGCCCAGACTCAGCTTATGATTGGTTTTAACCCCTTGCTACTCATGTCCCTCCCCACTCTGAAAATGTATAATTGTGTGAACTTTGACTGTGTAAATTGCCTGTTCTATGAGATTGACCAGACTCTGTCAAGAGTTGAAATCAATTCTATAGATAGGGCCAGCTGCAGCTAATAAATTGTGTTAAAACTTTCAAGTGTATTCGCTTTCAGTTTTTGCTGAACCAGACTAAGAGTAAAGAATCCGGAATCGTCACATGGATTTGTAAAGGACAGGTTGTGCTTGACTACTGTGTGTATAGATAAAGGCAATGTGACAGATGTTTATATATGGATTTTCAGAAGGTGTTTGGTAAGGTGCCACATGAGACTTGGCGTTTGATTCTCTTCCATAATTCTGCCCGAAATCAAAGTAACAATACAGAATGAGGGAAAATTTGGGTGGTGAGGCCTACCACTGCCTCATCACCTAACCTGAATTTCCCCTCTCCACCCTCGTCAGGATTGTTGCTATCCACCCCTTCCCTATCTGCTGCATGGTGGTGGAGGTGGGGGAGGCCTGTGCCCCTGGTGGATTTTCCTTGTGTCTGCCCCACTTATCACTGCTTCCTGGGGCCACCCTGTGTAAGGTGGCAATAGGCCCCAAGGTACTCCAATGGAGAGAGAGGGCCTTGTTGAAGTCACCTCTGCCTCCATGTAGCCCCCCCAATTACCTTCCTTTACCCAAGCTTTGCTCGCCACCAAGGACATTAGAGTCATGGAAAGTGTATAAGTAAAGAGTCACTAGAATTATACCAGGAATGAGAGGTTCTAGTTGTGAAGAAAGGCTTAAAAAATGGGGCTTTTTTTTAGTGGAATAGAGAAGGCTAAAGGAGGATCTAGCAGAAATTTTAAATATTATGAAAGATTTTGAGAGGGTAAATAGTAAAGATTGTTTCCACTGGTTGGTGAATCAATAATAACGGAACATAAACTCACAACTATCACTGGAAGAATGAAAGGGGAAGTTAGAAGAGTTTTTTCACACAGTTATCAGAACATGGCATGTTTTACCAGAAGTGGATATTGAGGCAGAGATTATAATATCTTTGAAAAGGGAATTGAATAAGTATTTGAAAAGGAAGAATATAAAAGGATACGGTAAAAGGAGTGGGAAATGGGAGTAGAGTAAATTGCTCCAGCTGAAGAACTATCACAGGCACAAATAGCTGAATGGCTTCTTCAAGGTTAATGGGGCCTCGAAATTGCTACGCTGGGAGTGCACTCAGTGCAATTGAGGAATAGTGACTGGAAATTGGGGCAATGTCAAGTTCTGCGATAAGTGGAGACTGGTGTTTCTTGCTTCTTCCCCCCCCTCCCCATACAGATGTCAACAGAAGAGGCGGCACTGGTGGGAAGAACATAAGAAATAGGAGCAGGAGTTGCCCATATGGCCCCTCGAGCCTGTTGTGCCATTCAATAAGGTCATGGCTGATCTTTGACCTCAACTCCATTTTCTGCCCGATCCCCATACCCATTGAGTCCCCTTAAGAGTCCAAAAATCTATCGATCTCAGTCTTGAATATATTCAACGACTGAGCATCTACAGCGCACTAGGGTAGAGAATTCCAAAGATTCACAACCCCCTGTGTAAAGAAATTTTTCCTCGTCTCAGTCCTAAATGGCTGATCCCTTTTTCTGAAACTACGCCCCCTAGTTCTAGACTCTCCAGCCAGGGGAAACAACCTCTCAGCATCCACCCTGTCAAGCCCCCTCAGAATCTTATATGTTTCAATGAGGTCACCTCTCATTCTTCTAAACTCCAGAGAATATGGGTCCATTCTACTCAATCTGTCCTCATTGGACAACCCTCTCATCCCAGGAATCAATCTAGTGAACCTTTGTTGCACCACCTCTAAGGCAAGTATATCCTTCCTTAGGTAAACAGACCAAAAGTGTACACACTACTCCAGTTGCGGTCTCACCAAAGCCCTGTGCCAGTAATCCTGTCAGAGCTGCCTCAGTTGCTTTCAACACTAAGTGTGCCTACATGACACAGGCACACTAGTGTGAAAGGGCCAGATCCTAGCAGAGGTGGGGCCCAGTCATTTCAAATGCTGGTCTTCCAATGAAAACTTAGAAGTTTTGAAAATTGCTCACGTCTCTAGGTTTTACCGTCCAGTAATAATCGGCCTCCTTATCATTGGAGCAGGTTCCACTTCAACATTTCCCCTACCCCCTCCGCAATCCCCCTGGCCAATGTGTCCCAGTAGCACCAAAAATACAGATCCAGAAAGGATCCAAGATAAGAATTACTTTGATTTAAGTAACAAAACATACAAATTAAAATGTGAATTGGAAAAAAAAGTCTCACTTAAAAAAAACTTAAAATAAATGTACAACCTGTACTACTGTAAAAGGCCAGCTTTGTGGTTGTGTGAAATTCTTGTATCATGAACTGAGATAGAGAAATTTTTTCATCTGTCGTTAATGAATCATTGCCAATCTTCCAGTACAACATGAGGTCATCGTCAGTGTAAGCATCTGGAGACAACATTGATCAAATACAACATGATTTTAGTAGCTTGGACAAATAAGATGGAGCACAATTAAATAATCTTTGTAGATATGGTATAATTCCACATCTCAGAGAGGTAAAGCCAGAGCTGGATAAAATGTAGCAAGATCTTTGCGGAGACCGAAAACAAACTTGCAAATACAATGCAAAGCAAACTGATCACACAGACCAATGATACCCAGCTGACAAAGATCTGTGTGGATCCGGCCTTGCAATATAGTGTAGCACTTCACAGTTTAGCTGATGGAATGGCAGATACACAGTGCTTCAAGAGCGAGGCCTGTAAATCGGATTTATTTTAAATGAATGGCTATGAAAAATAACGATACTTCTGGACATGTACAGGAAAATAGGTATAGTACTAACCCTTAAAGTTTCTATTTTATCATAACAAATAAATGAATTGGCAAGTACATATTAGAAAGTAGAATTTGAATAAGAACTAACATTTTAAAACATTATTTATAAATTACTAGATGAAGCTTTAACATTTGTTAGTGCTCTATTAAAAGAAAAATCACATGCATGTCCCATTGACTGCTAAGAGAACAGGCATGCAGGTGACCTGCTCCTAGAGGCCCAATTGTGACTCCCAGCGGGAAGCCGGTGGGAGCAGATGGCATTCCTGCCCTGGAGTTTGAGTCAGAGGCCCGGCAGATTATAACAGCCGAGCCTCATTTGAATGCCGCTGGTCAGCTGCTCACCAGTTTTCGACGTAAAGCAGCAGTTGGCCGGCGATGAAGATTGGGCCAGAGGCTGTCCACTGGCAATAAGAAAAAGCTGCCGGTACTATGGTAAATCCAGGAGAGGATGTTCTGAGGGTCTCGTAGCTGGGGAGGGAAAGCTTGGGGCATTGGAGGCCCAGACATTCCTATCTCTCCTGGCCCCACTACAAAAAATTTTCTCACTTATCGTCAGTGGCCTTGCTGGCTTCACGACAGCTTTACCTAGTGGGGCAGCCACTGTGGGCCACCTGCTCAGGAGTCAGTTCAAATGCCATCAATGTCCCATGTACATCATGGGACTCCAATTTGCATTTGCTGAGGGTGTGGACTTAGTGGAACGGAGACAATGGCTTCGGTCTTCCCAGTGTTTAACTGGAGGAAATTGTGACTCCTCCAGGACTGGATGTCGAACAAACAGGCTAACAACACGGAGGCAGTGAAGGGGTCGAGAGAGGCAGTGAAGAGGTAGAGCCTCATTCATTGCCATTTCTCTGGAGTTTGCGCGGATCTTCTGCCAAATTTACAGCGGACTATTGGCAGAACCCACACGGGAATTCAATCCCTTACGACCTTCAACCACCTAATTCTAATCCTATGGTTAATTCAACATTAAAAGGTGTTTAAAATATTTTTATAATTAGAAAAGAGAATGTTAAGTTACATTATGAATGAACCTGGTGAGGTGATTAGATGGTAGCCATGAACAAGTTTATATCAAACGATTAGGTTTTGATGTGACACAATGCCTGACTTACAGCTCTCAAGTTCCAGTGAGCAGCTCTGGGTATCAAGAGGAAAGCGACTGAAATCCATGTAACACATTGATGTTACTGTAACCCTGCAAGCAATCATATGAAATACTGTAACTATTGCTGTGAGCTAGCTAAAGCACAAATACAGTAACGCATAACAAGCATATATTTAATGCAGTCAGACTACTCCATTACATCAGATCATTTTCAATATTGTTACTGCACAGTTGTGAGACACTGCAGGTCTTCATAATTAATATTACATCAGTGCCCCAAGTAGCTTTCAGGATATAGAAGCCAGTATTTGACTGCAGAGAGGTGATGCACATATTTAGTTCAAATGTAAACTTCCTCATCACTTCAGCAGAACAAGAATAGCTGAAGAAAGAAGGGATATTAAAAAGGAGCACTTACAATACTTTCATGAGAAATCAAGGGGCAACAAAGGCAAGTGGAAAATAATAAT
This sequence comes from Heptranchias perlo, assembly GCF_035084215.1. Classification (NCBI taxonomy): domain Eukaryota; kingdom Metazoa; phylum Chordata; class Chondrichthyes; order Hexanchiformes; family Hexanchidae; genus Heptranchias; species Heptranchias perlo. The sequence continues at coordinate 97,550,859 of NC_090329.1, read as the reverse complement.
GGGAGTGAATTATAAAGCACCCCAAAATGCAACATTTCATGGTTGAAATGGTATAAGATAAAAGAAGCTCTCGCAGGGAGATCATTTTGCTGCACATCGACCTGGCAATGACTGAGAGGAATTGGCTTTGCAATAGGGGTGAATGTAACTTACTCCAATTGGCGAGAACGGAGTAAGGGAGCAGTTAAAATGGAGTGTCTCCATTTCCTGCTCCATTCCCACCGATCTGTGATTTTACCGTCACTGGATTTGGCGATGGATGAGGCTCCCCAGCCACGAGATCCTGTAAACAACTTCCCCCCACTCCCCCAACCCCATGATGACCTTCCTGCCGGGGGTCTTCCGATGCTGGCGGGCCACCTGATTTTCATCCTTTCCCGCCGGCTAGCTGCCGCGTTCCATCAGAAGCAGCCGAGCAGCTGGAAGGCGGGATTCAAACCAAACCCACCAGTTAAAATCCGTCGGACCTCTGACTCACCCACGCAGGATTGCAGGCCACTCCCACCAGCTTCCCACCGGAAGATAAAATCGACCCTAAAGGGTCAGCAGGGAGCCAATTGCAGCACTGTGCCATCTGCTGCAAGGACACCTACAGCCAGCTTGCATCTCCTCCCTCAATTTTTCTGCCTCCATATTTTTCTAGAATAACATGGGGATCAACTGTAATATCAGTCAATACAGTGTGCACACATTTATCAAACAGGTGACTGGTGCATCAGTCAGCATGGGCAGCACTTTGATCTCCTTTCCCAGTGGATATCAACAGCTATTGAAGTCAATGGAGAGTAACATTGGGCAGGATGTAAAACCAGCATTCCACCTGATCCAGTGAGTTTCCTGCCTGGCAAATTAAGTTAAAATTACCCTCCCCCCCCACTATTTCCGCGCATAAACAGAGTTTCCGACGAACTTCCGCTGGAATTACAGTGACGGAGATGGAGAAGCCCTGAGGAAATTCATATATTTTTTTTCTCATAAAGATGGCCCAATTTTACTGTTGCAAAATTAAATGCAAAGTTAGAAGAATTGTGCATAGCTTGTGCCTATGTACTAAATTCTGATTTTTACAATTGTGTAGAGCATATATAGAACTAAAAAATTGAGTATTGTCCATTGAGTGTGTGGCACCATAGCATGATTTCAGTGGAGACATTTTCATTGGTGAGCATGAGGAATAAGTGTAGGGAGGAGATGAGTTGGCAATTGACCTTTTCTTTCTTTTTCAAGACTTCACAAAATGATTTTTGTAAAAAATAAAAATGTCCTTTGTTGTTAAAAATAATCATATGAATACCTATTTCTTCCCCTAATGCTGGTTGCTCCTGCATCTACTGTACTTCACTATAATGTCTGCTTACCTCAAACTGTACAGTATCTTCCCATCAGGATAGACACGCAGCATGATATTATCTGTGGTTGTATCATGTATGAAGGACCTTTTTGAATGAACAAAGAACATATCAGGGACCCAGATCTTTTTGACCAGCCTCCCATCAAAGGTCATGCTCAAGTTGTTAGTGCTTGGGAATGAAAGGCGCTCATCTTTCCAGTAATGCCTCAGGTACAATGTCATTGTAAAGTCCTGTGAGAAAATGTCACACAAAAAAAATCAGATTAAGTTTGTGCCAACCCCAAGCATTATTTTTTGTTCCTCGAGACAGCAAATTGAGAACTGGGCCGCCACATTAATCCATACGCGTACTTATTTTTTGGAATCAAACCATTTTAACACAACATGTGAATACATAGTCAAAGAGTCCTGATATATTATGCAAATTTAATGAATTACCATATCCACTTCAGATATACTGTCCAGACTTTCTACCTGCACATCAACACCAACGGGTATTGGTGGACCTGCGGGAAGGGAAAAAAGGCAGATTACTGTTGCACCTCTGGTTGAATATTATAATTTGACAGGTTTTCTAAATCAAAACTGAATTTCTTTCCCAGATCAGAAGAGAATTTTTGCATCCCATCCTATAATCAGACTTTTATATTCCACACTGTGGATTGTGGTCTAATATAGAATCATTTGCTTTGGCGAACGCTTTTATTTATTTCAAATGTAACATTGTCAGCAAATTTTCCTCTATTGCTCAAGGATTCCCAAAGTGAAAAATATACAATAATACAAGAACATAAGAAAAAAAGACTATTTAAAAGCAACAACTCACACTTATATATATCCCTTTTAATGTTGCAAAACCCAAGGCACTTCACAAAAGGAAAAGTTCGGACATCAGTCAGGGCTTGGGAAAAGTTTGATGGGAGATTACCAAGGCTGAAATGGAAGAGGCAGGTGGAAGTTGGATAGAGATAAACTAAGGCAAAGAGGTTTTGAGAGAGAATTTCAGAGAGCAGACCTTTGATGGTTGATGGCTGTAGCACTGATGGTGCAACAGAAAGATGGCAGACACAAAGTAGTCCAGACTCAAGAGAATGGAGGGCGTGTGCTGGAATGTAGGGCTGGTGAAGGTTGCAGAGGTAAGGTGAGGTGTGGTCATGAAGGGATTTATAAATGAGGACAAAGATTTTTAAATCAATGTTTTGAGGAAGTCAGCGAGAACAAGGGTGCTAAGTGAGAAGGATGTGGTCAGGGGTAGGTTGCAGGTGGCAGAGTTCTGGATAAGTTGGGATTTGTTATGGTGGAAGTCAGGAGGCAGGTGAGGAGGGCATTGGTGAAGTTGAGTCTGAAGGTGATGAAGGCATTGATATTGGTTCCAGTGGCATTAGGGATAGAGGCTGGCGATACTCCAATGATGGCGGACAGAGAACACAATAGAGAGCCATATATCCAAGTTTGCCAATGGCACAAAAATTGGTGACACAGCAAGTAGTGTAGACGGGAGCATAAAATTACAAAGAGACATTGATAGATTAAGAGACTGGGCAAAACTGTGGAAAATGGATTTCAATGCACGTAAGTGTGAGGTCATCCATTTTGGACCAAACAAGGATAGATTCGAGTATTTTTTAAATGGTGAGAAGCTAGGGACAGTGGAGGTCCAAAGAGACTTAGGGGTCCAAGTAAACAGATCACTAAAATGTAGTGGTCAACTATAAAAAATAATCAAAAAGGCTTATGGAATGTTAGCCTTTGTATCTAGAGGGCTGGAATATAAAGGGGAGGAAATATTGCTACAGCCATACAAAGCCCTGTTTAGACCACATCTGGATAATGTGTACAGTTCTGGGCACCGCACCTTAGCAAGGATATATTGGCCTTGGAAGGAGTGCAGCACAGATTCACCAGAATGTCACCAGGCTCCAAAGATTAGATTATGAGGAGAGATTTCATAAACTAGGTTTGTATTCCCTCAAATATAAAAGTTTAAGGGGTGATTTGATTGGGGTTTTTAGGATCTTGAAAGGAATTAATAGGTTAGATAGAGAGAAACTTTTTCCGCTGGGGATGGGGGAGTCTAGGACAAGGGGACATAACCATAAAATCAGAGCTAGGCCATTCAGGAGAGAAGTTAGGAAACCCTTCCTAACACAAAGGGTGGTAGAAGTGTGGAACTCTCTCCCACAAAAAGCAATAGATGCTAGCTCAATTAATAAATTTAAATCTGAGATCGATAGATTTTTGCTAGCCAAGGGTATTAAGGGATATGGAGTCAAGGCGTGTAAATGGAATTAGGATACTGATCAGCCATGACCTCATTGAATGGTGGAACAGGCTCGAGGGGCTGAATGGCCTACTCCTGGCTCCTGTGGAAATAAATGGTTTTAATGATGTTCTTGATGTGGGATTTGAAGCTCAGGATCGAATGGGACATGGAGTTTGTTGAGTGTAGTGTGAATGAGCAGCTGCACTTCTGTGGAAGTTACTATGGTGGAATGGGACCAGCTCCGAGGGAATTCCCAGCCCTAGTGTTTGGTGAGGTTGTTGATCCAGTAAAGTTTTGCACCTGTGGACGGATGGTTGGTTAATCAGATATTGTGATATTTATTGTAACATTAAGAGACCAAGTGTAACAATTTTTTGATTCATCCGATACAAGGCACCTGGAATAAAGGGAAGTCCTCTGTTTACGACCAAGAAATGTCTATTCTAATCTCTGCCATGTCCACGTAATCCCAATTCCCTCTGTGTCCATGGGCGTGTGCATTTTGGCTGCCACTCCAGACCTGAGCCAATAGTTCTAAACCCTTTTTTTCTCTCCTGGCCCTTCGTGGACCCTTCTCTAGTGTTTCCTCCCCTTCCTGTCACCCAGACATGCACATTTCATTTCTCCACTCTCGGGTACTTTGCCTCCCATAATCCCTATCCCACCCATCACTACTCCACTGCCTTCCACTCTCCTGCCGCTGCCCCAGGCTTGAATCTCCCTTGAATAAGCCTAGAGACTCTGTGCCTCTCTTGGCATTCTCCAAAGAGCCATCGAGGCACCCGTCGCTGCCTCCTTATGAGGAGCAACCCCAATCCCATCCTCCTCTTTTCCCAATCTTCCCTCCCTGTGCGCCCACTGGGAGTTGACCTCACCAACCTCCTCATCCCGCTCACCTCTCCATTTCCCTCCAGGTCAAAGGAGAGGGAGAAGGAGAAGGGGAGGGGCTTATGCAGGGGATTCTAAAAGGGGTATAGGCAGCTGAAGGCACAGCTGCCAATGGTGGGGCAAACGGAGTGGAGGATGCACAAAAAGCCAGAGTCAGAGAAGTGGAGTGTTCAGGGCTGGGGGAGGATACAGAGATAGAGTTGGGCAATGCTATGAAGTGATTTAAATGTGAGGATGAGACTTTTAAACTGGAGTCATGGGGGGTCGGGGAGTCAATGTAGATCAGCAAGGACTGGGGTGATGGGTGAGCAGGAGTTGTTGTGGAACAGGAGAGAGGCAGCAGAGTTTTGGATGAGTTGAAGTTCAGAGAGAATGGAGGATGGGAGGCCAGCCAGTTGAATTTGGAGGTGACAAAGATATGGATGGGTTGATTTCAGCAACACATGGGTTGAGGTAAAGGTGTAGGCGTGCGATGTTATGTAAGACTTTGTAATGGGGAGAATATGGGCTCAAACGGGACGATGAGGTTGCGAACAATCTGGTTTAGCCTGAGACAGTGGCCGAGAAGGAGGATGGAATTGGTGGCAAGAGCAGGGAGTTTGAGGCAGGAGCCAAAGATGATGGCTGGAGGAAATGACAGCTCATCCAAGGCCCTGGCATAACATCAGTGCCTGGATGTTGGACAAGCGGGAAACAGTGAGAGCGGAGCGAGGTTAAAAACAGCGCACAGCGAGAGCGGGAGTTCACCGGAGCGGCGGGAAACAGTGAGAGCGGAGCGAGGTTAAAAACAGCGCATAGCGAGAACGGGAGTTCACCGGAGCGGCGTGAAACAGTGAGAGCGGAGCGAGGTTAAAAACAGCGCACAGAGAGAGCGGGAGTTCACCGGAGCGGCGGGAAACAGTGAGAGCGGAGCGGGGATAAAAACAGCGCACAGAGAGAGCGGGAGTTCACCGGAGCGGCGGGAAACAGTGAGAGCGGAGCGGGGATAAAAACAGCGCACAGCGAGAGCGGGAGTTCACCGGAGCGGCGGGAAACAGTGAGAGCGGAGCGAGGATAAAAACAGCGCACAGCGAGAGCGGGAGTTCACCGGAGCGAGGATAAAAACAGCGCACAGCGAGAGCGGGAATTCACCGGAGCGAGGATAAAAACAGCGCAAAGCGGGAGCGGGAGTTCACCGGAGCGAGGATAAAAACAGCGCACAGCGGGAGCGGGGGTTCACCGGAGCGAGGATAAAAACAGCGCACAGAGAGAGCGGGAGTTCACCGGAGCGAGGATAAAAACAGCGCACAGCGAGAGCGGGAGTTCACCGGAGCGAGGATAAAAACAGCGCACAGCGAGAGCGGGAGTTCACCGGAGCGAGGATAAAAACAGCGCACAGCGAGAGCGGGAGTTCACCGGAGCGAGGATAAAAACAGCGCACAGCGAGAGCGGGAGTTCACCGGAGCGAGGATAAAAACAGCGCACAGCGAGAGCGGGAGTTCACCGGAGCGAGGATAAAAACAGCGCACAGCGAGAGCGGGAGTTCACCGGAGCGAGGATAAAAACAGCGCACAGCGAGAGCGGGGGTTCACCGGAGCGAGGATAAAAACAGCGCACAGCGAGAGCGGGAGTTCACCGGAGCGAGGATAAAAACAGCGCACAGCGAGAGCGGGAGTTCACCGGAGCGAGGTTAAAAACAGCGCACAGCGAGAGCGGGAGTTCACCGGAGCGAGGATAAAAACAGCGCACAGCGAGAGCGGGAGTTCACCGGAGCGAGGTTAAAAACAGCGCACAGCGAGAGCGGGAGTTCACCGGAGCGAGGATAAAAACAGCGCACAGCGAGAGCGGGAGTTCACCGGAGCGAGGATAAAAACAGCGCACAGCGAGAGCGGGAGTTCACCGGAGCGAGGATAAAAACAGCGCACAGCGAGAGCGGGAGTTCACCGGAGCGAGGATAAAAACAGCGCACAGCGAGAGCGGGAGTTCACCGGAGCGAGGATAAAAACAGCGCACAGCGAGAGCGGGAGTTCACCGGAGCGAGGTTAAAAACAGCGCACCGCGAGAGCGGGAGTTCACCGGAGCGAGGATAAAAACAGCGCACAGCGAGAGCGGGAGTTCACCGGAGGGAGGATAAAAACAGCGCACAGAGAGAGCTGGAGTTCACCGGAGCGAGGATAAAAACAGCGCACAGCGAGAGCGGGAGTTCACCGGAGCGAGGATAAAAACAGCGCACAGCGAGAGCGGGAGTTCACCGGAGCGAGGATAAAAACAGCGCACAGCGAGAGCGGGAGTTCACCGGAGCGAGGATAAAAACAGCGCACAGCGAGAGCGGGAGTTCACCGGAGCGAGGATAAAAACAGCGCACAGCGAGAGCGGGAGTTCACCGGAGCGAGGATAAAAACAGCGCACAGAGAGAGCGGGAGTTCACCGGAGCGAGGTTAAAAACAGCGCACAGCGAGAGCGGGAGTTCACCGGAGCGAGGTTAAAAACAGCGCACAGCGAGAGCGGGAGTTCACCGGAGCGAGGTTAAAAACAGCGCACAGAGAGAGCGGGAGTTCACCGGAGCGAGGATAAAAACAGCGCACAGCGAGAGCGGGAGTTCACCGGAGCGAGGATAAAAACAGCGCACAGAGAGAGCGGGAGTTCACCGGAGCGAGGATAAAAACAGCGCACAGCGAGAGCGGGAGTTCACCGGAGCGAGGATAAAAACAGCGCACAGCGAGAGCGGGAGTTCACCGGAGCGAGGATAAAAAAAGCGCACAGCGAGAGCGGGAGTTCACCGGAGCGAGGATAAAAACAGCGCACAGCGAGAGCGGGAGTTCACCGGAGCGAGGTTAAAAACAGCGCACAGCGAGAGCGGGAGTTCACCGGAGCGAGGATAAAAACAGCGCACAGCGAGAGCGGGAGTTCACCGGAGCGAGGATAAAAACAGCGCACAGCGAGAGCGGGAGTTCACCGGAGCGAGGTTAAAAACAGCGCACAGCGAGAGCGGGAGTTCACCGGAGCGAGGATAAAAACAGCGCACAGCGAGAGCGGGAGTTCACCGGAGCGAGGTTAAAAACAGCGCACAGCGAGAGCGGGAGTTCACCGGAGCGAGGATAAAAACAGCGCACAGCGAGAGCGGGAGTTCACCGGAGCGGGGATAAAAACAGCGCACAGCGAGAGCGGGAGTTCACCGGAGCGAGGATAAAAACAGCGCACAGCGAGAGCGGGAGTTCACCGGAGCGAGGATAAAAACAGCACACAGAGAGAGCGGGAGTTCACCGGAGCGAGGTTAAAAACAGCGCACAGCGAGAGCGGGAGTTCACCGGAGCGAGGATAAAAACAGCGCACAGAGAGAGCGGGAGTTCACCGGAGCGAGGTTAAAAACAGCGCACAGCGAGAGCGGGAGTTCACCGGAGCGAGGATAAAAACAGCGCACAGCGAGAGCGGGAGTTCACCGGAGCGAGGATAAAAACAGCGCACAGCGAGAGCGGGAGTTCACCGGAGCGAGGATAAAAACAGCGCACAGCGACAGCGGGAGTTCACCGGAGCGAGGTTAAAAACAGCGCACAGCGAGAGCGGGAGTTCACCGGAGCGAGGTTAAAAACAGCGCACAGAGAGAGCGGGAGTTCACCGGAGCGAGGATAAAAACAGCGCACAGCGAGAGCGGGAGTTCACCGGAGCGAGGATAAAAACAGCGCACAGCGAGAGCGGGAGTTCACCGGAGCGAGGTTAAAAACAGCGCACAGCGAGAGCGGGAGTTCACCGGAGCGAGGTTAAAAACAGCGCACAGCGAGAGCGGGAGTTCACCGGAGCGAGGATAAAAACAGCGCACAGCGAGAGCGGGAGTTCACCGGAGCAAGGTTAAAAACAGCGCACAGCGAGAGCGGGAGTTCACCGGAGCGAGGATAAAAACAGCGCACAGCGAGAGCGGGAGTTCACCGGAGCGAGGATAAAAACAGCGCACAGCGAGAGCGGGAGTTCACCGGAGCGAGGTTAAAAACAGCGCACAGCGAGAGCGGGAGTTCACCGGAGCGAGGATAAAAACAGCGCACAGCGAGAGCGGGAGTTCACCGGAGCGAGGTTAAAAACATCGCACAGCGAGAGCGGGAGTTCACCGGAGGGAGGATAAAAACAGCGCACAGCGAGAGCGGGAGTTCACCGGAGCGAGGATAAAAACAGCGCACAGCGAGAGCGGGAGTTCACCGGAGCGAGGATAAAAACAGCGCACAGCGAGAGCGGGAGTTCACCGGAGCGAGGATAAAAACAGCGCACAGCGAGAGCGGGAGTTCACCGGAGCGAGGATAAAAACAGCGCACAGCGAGAGCGGGAGTTCACCGGAGCGAGGATAAAAACAGCGCACAGCGAGAGCGGGAGTTCACCGGAGCGAGGATAAAAACAGCGCACAGCGAGAGCGGGAGTTCACCGGAGCGAGGATAAAAACAGCGCACAGCGAGAGCGGGAGTTCACCGGAGCGAGGATAAAAACAGCGCACAGCGAGAGCGGGAGTTCACCGGAGCGAGGATAAAAACAGCGCACAGCGAGAGCGGGAGTTCACCGGAGCGAGGATAAAAACAGCGCACAGAGAGAGCGGGAGTTCACCGGAGCGAGGTTAAAAACAGCGCACAGCGAGAGCGGGAGTTCACCGGAGCGAGGATAAAAACAGCGCACAGAGAGAGCGGGAGTTCACCGGAGCGAGGTTAAAAACGGCGCACAGCGAGAGCGGGAGTTCACCGGAGCGAGGATAAAAACAGCGCACAGCGAGAGCGGGAGTTCACCGGAGCGAGGATAAAAACAGCGCACAGCGAGAGCGGGAGTTCACCGGAGCGAGGATAAAAACAGCGCACAGCGAGAGCGGGAGTTCACCGGAGCGAGGATAAAAACAGCGCACAGAGAGAGCGGGAGTTCACCGGAGCGAGGTTAAAAACAGCGCACAGCGAGAGCGGGAGTTCACCGGAGCGAGGATAAAAACAGCGCACAGCGAGAGCGGGAGTTCACCGGAGCGAGGATAAAAACAGCGCACAGCGAGAGCGGGAGTTCACCGGAGCGAGGATAAAAACAGCGCACAGCGACAGCGGGAGTTCACCGGAGCGAGGTTAAAAACAGCGCACAGCGAGAGCGGGAGTTCACCGGAGCGAGGTTAAAAACAGCGCACAGAGAGAGCGGGAGTTCACCGGAGCGAGGATAAAAACAGCGCACAGCGAGAGCGGGAGTTCACCGGAGCGAGGATAAAAACAGCGCACAGCGAGAGCGGGAGTTCACCGGAGCGAGGTTAAAAACAGCGCACAGCGAGAGCGGGAGTTCACCGGAGCGAGGATAAAAACAGCGCACAGCGAGAGCGGGAGTTCACCGGAGCGAGGTTAAAAACAGCGCACAGCGAGAGCGGGAGTTCACCGGAGCGAGGATAAAAACAGCGCACAGCGAGAGCGGGAGTTCACCGGAGCGAGGATAAAAACAGCGCACAGCGAGAGCGGGAGTTCACCGGAGCGAGGATAAAAACAGCGCACAGCGAGAGCGGGAGTTCACCGGAGCGAGGATAAAAACAGCGCACAGCGAGAGCGGGAGTTCACCGGAGCGAGGATAAAAACAGCGCACAGCGAGAGCGGGAGTTCACCGGAGCGAGGTTAAAAACAGCGCACAGAGAGAGCGGGAGTTCACCGGAGCGAGGATAAAAACAGCGCACAGCGAGAGCGGGAGTTCACCGGAGCGAGGATAAAAACAGCGCACAGCGAGAGCGGGAGTTCACCGGAGCGAGGATAAAAACAGCGCACAGCGAGAGCGGGAGTTCACCGGAGCGAGGATAAAAACAGCGCACAGCGAGAGCGGGAGTTCACCGGAGCGAGGATAAAAACAGCGCACAGCGAGAGCGGGAGTTCACCAGAGCGAGGTTAAAAACAGCGCACAGCGAGAGCGGGAGTTCACCGGAGCGAGGATAAAAACAGCGCACAGCGAGAGCGGGAGTTCACCGGAGCGAGGATAAAAACAGCGCACAGCGAGAGCGGGAGTTCACCGGAGCGAGGTTAAAAACAGCGCACAGCGAGAGCGGGAGTTCACCGGAGCGAGGATAAAAACAGCGCACAGCGAGAGCGGGAGTTCACCGGAGCGAGGATAAAAACAGCGCACAGCGAGAGCGGGAGTTCACCGGAGCGAGGATAAAAACAGCGCACAGCGGGAGCGGGAGTTCACCGGAGCGAGGTTAAAAACAGCGCACAGCGAGAGCGGGAGTTCACCGGAGCGAGGATAAAAACAGCGCACAGAGAGAGCGGGAGTTCACCGGAGCGAGGATAAAAACAGCGCACAGCGGGAGCGGGAGTTCACCGGAGCGAGGATAAAAACAGCGCACAGCGAGAGCGGGAGTTCACCGGAGCGAGGATAAAAACAGCGCACAGCGGGAGCGGGAGTTCACCGGAGCGAGGATAAAAACAGCGCACAGCGAGAGCGGGAGTTCACCGGAGCGAGGTTAAAAACAGCGCACAGCGAGAGCGGGATTTCACCGGAGCGAGGATAAAAACGGCGCACAGCGAGAGCGGGAGTTCACCGGAGCGAGGTTAAAAACAGCGCACAGCGAGAGCGGGAGTTCACCGGAGCGAGGATAAAAACAGCGCACAGCGAGAGCGGGAGTTCACCGGAGCGAGGATAAAAACAGCGCACAGCGACAGCGGGAGTTCACCGGAGCGAGGTTAAAAACAGCGCACAGCGAGAGCGGGAGTTCACCGGAGCGAGGTTAAAAACAGCGCACAGAGAGAGCGGGAGTTCACCGGAGCGAGGATAAAAACAGCGCACAGCGAGAGCGGGAGTTCACCGGAGCGAGGATAAAAACAGCGCACAGCGAGAGCGGGAGTTCACCGGAGCGAGGATAAAAACAGCGCACAGAGAGAGCGGGAGTTCACCGGAGCGAGGATAAAAACAGCGCACAGAGAGAGCGGGAGTTCACCGGAGCGAGGTTAAAAACAGCGCACAGCGAGAGCGGGAGTTCACCGGAGCGAGGTTAAAAACAGCGCACAGCGAGAGCGGGAGTTCACCGGAGCGAGGTTAAAAACAGCGCACAGCGAGAGCGGGAGTTCACCGGAGCGAGGTTAAAAACAGCGCACAGAGAGAGCGGGAGTTCACCGGAGCGAGGATAAAAACAGCGCACAGCGAGAGCGGGAGTTCACCGGAGCGAGGATAAAAACAGCGCACAGCGAGAGCGGGAGTTCACCGGAGCGAGGATAAAAACAGCGCACAGCGAGAGCGGGAGTTCACCGGAGCGAGGATAAAAACAGCGCACAGCGAGAGCGGGAGTTCACCGGAGCGAGGATAAAAACAGCGCACAGCGAGAGCGGGAGTTCACCGGAGCGAGGATAAAAACAGCGCACAGCGAGAGCGGGAGTTCACCGGAGCGAGGATAAAAACAGCGCACAGCGAGAGCGGGAGTTCACCGGAGCGAGGATAAAAACAGCGCACAGAGAGAGCGGGAGTTCACCGGAGCGAGGTTAAAAACATCGCACAGCGAGAGCGGGAGTTCACCGGAGCGAGGATAAAAACAGCGCACAGCGAGAGCGGGAGTTCACCGGAGCGAGGATAAAAACAGCGCACAGCGAGAGCGGGAGTTCACCGGAGCGAGGATAAAAACAGCGCACAGCGAGAGCGGGAGTTCACCGGAGCGAGGATAAAAACAGCGCACAGAGAGAGCGGGAGTTCACCGGAGCGAGGATAAAAACAGCGCACAGCGAGAGCGGGAGTTCACCGAAGCGAGGATAAAAACAGCGCACAGCGAGAGCGGGAGTTCACCGGAGCGAGGATAAAAACAGCGCACAGCGAGAGCGGGAGTTCGCCGGAGCGAGGATAAAAACAGCGCACAGCGAGAGCGGGAGTTCACCGGAGCGAGGATAAAAACAGCGCACAGCGAGAGCGGGTGTTCACCGGAGCGAGGATAAAAACAGCGCACAGCGAGAGCGGGAGTTCACCGGAGCGAGGATAAAAACAGCGCACAGCGAGAGCGGGAGTTCACCGGAGCGAGGATAAAAACAGCGCACAGCGAGAGCGGGAGTTCACCGGAGCGAGGATAAAAACAGCGCACAGCGAGAGCGGGAGTTCACCGGAGCGAGGATAAAAACAGCGCACAGCGAGAGCGGGAGTTCACCGGAGCGAGGATAAAAACAGCGCACAGCGAGAGCGGGAGTTCACCGGAGCGAGGATAAAAACAGCGCACAGCGAGAGCGGGAGTTCACCGGAGCGAGGATAAAAACAGCGCACAGCGAGAGCGGGAGTTCACCGGAGCGAGGATAAAAACAGCGCACAGCGAGAGCGGGAGTTCACCGGAGCGAGGTTAAAAACAGCGCACAGCGAGAGCGGGAGTTCACCGGAGCGAGGATAAAAACAGCGCACAGCGAGAGCGGGAGTTCACCGGAGCGAGGATAAAAACAGCGCACAGCGAGAGCGGGAGTTCACCGGAGCGAGGTTAAAAACATCGCACAGCGAGAGCGGGAGTTCACCGGAGCGAGGATAAAAACAGCGCACAGCGAGAGCGGGAGTTCACCGGAGCGAGGATAAAAACAGCGCACAGCGAGAGCGGGAGTTCACCGGAGCGAGGATAAAAACAGCGCACAGCGAGAGCGGGAGTTCACCGGAGCGAGGATAAAAACAGCGCACAGCGAGAGCGGGAGTTCACCGGAGCGAGGATAAAAACAGCGCACAGCGAGAGCGGGAGTTCACCGGAGCGAGGATAAAAACAGCGCACAGCGAGAGCGGGAGTTCACCGGAGCGAGGATAAAAACAGCGCACAGCGAGAGCGGGAGTTCACCGGAGCGAGGATAAAAACAGCGCACAGCGAGAGCGGGAGTTCACCGGAGCGAGGATAAAAACAGCGCACAGCGAGAGCGGGAGTTCACCGGAGCGAGGATAAAAACAGCGCACAGCGAGAGCGGGAGTTCACCGGAGCGAGGATAAAAACAGCGCACAGCGAGAGCGGGAGTTCACCGGAGCGAGGATAAAAACAGCGCACAGCGAGAGCGGGAGTTCACCGGAGCGAGGATAAAAACAGCGCACAGCGAGAGCGGGAGTTCACCGGAGCGAGGATAAAAACAGCGCACAGCGAGAGCGGGAGTTCACCGGAGCGAGGATAAAAACAGCGCACAGCGAGAGCGGGAGTTCACCGGAGCGAGGATAAAAACAGCGCACAGCGAGAGCTGGAGTGGAACGACCGCGTTCCGATAAAAATCAAAGAATGACGTCACAGGTGAAGCGGGTTGGTGATTGGTGAGACCGGAGCTGATTGGTGAGTCGGTTGAGGTGAGTATTTCTACCATTTTACTGTAAGTAAAGTAATAAGAAAGGGAAGGTCTGCAGGTTTAATAGCAGGTAGTGTTTTTTTTGGTGAACCTCGGTCCCTAGTATAGTTAACATTTTCTCATTTCAACGTAATTTAAAAGGGGTAACTAAGCTAAGGCAAGTCATGGCAGCAGACCTCGCACCCGTGATATGCCCCTCCTGCAAGATGTGGGAAGTCATGGACACTACCAGTGTCCCTGCCGACCATGTGTGCAGGAAGTGTGTCCACCTGCAGCTACTGACCGATCGTATCTCGGAGCTAGAGCTGCGAGTGGATTCACTGTGGAGCATCCGCGATGCAGAGAAACTCGTGGATAGCACGTTTAGCGAGTTGGTCACACCGCAGGTAAAGGGAGTACAGGCAGGAACTGAATGGGTGACCACCAGGCAGAGTACGAGCTGCAGGCAGGTAGTGCAGGGGTCCCCTGTGGCCATCCCCCTCTCAAACAGGTATACCGTTTTGGATGCTGTTGGGGGAGATGGCTCACCAGGGGAAGGTGACAGCGGCCAGGTTCATGGCACCATGGCTGGCTCTGCTGCACAGAAGGGCAGGAAAAAGAGTGGCAGAGCTATAGTGATAGGGGACTCGATTGTAAGGGGAATAGACAGGCGTTTCTGCGGACGCAACTGAGACTCCAGGATGGTATGTTGCCTCCCTGGTGCAAGGGTCTGGGATGTCTCGGAGCGGCTGCAGGATATTCTGGAGGGGGAGGGTGAACAGCCAGTTGTCGTGGTGCATATAGGTACCAACGATATAGGTAAAAAACGGGATGAGGTCCTACAAGCTGAATTTAGGGAGTTAGGAGTTAAACTAAAAAGTAGGACCTCAAAGGTAGTAATCTCAGGATTGCTACCAGTGCCACGGGCTAGTCAGAGTAGGAATGACAGGATAGCTAGGATGAATACGTGACTTGAGAGATGGTGCAAGAGGGAGAGATTCAAATTCCTGGGCCATTGGAACCGGTTCTGGGGGAGGTGGGACCAGTACAAATTGGACGGTCTGCATCTGGGCAGGACTGGAACCAATGTGCTGGGGGGAGTGTTTGCTAGTGCTGTTGGGGAGGGTTTAAACTAATGTGGCAGGGGGATGGGAACCGATGCAGGAAGTCAGTGGGAAGTAAAGTGGTGACAGAAACAAAAGGCAGTAAGGGAGAGTGTACAAAACATGACCGGACAGATGGTCTGAGAAAGCAGGGCAAAGACCAAGGGAAGTCTAGATTAAACTGCATTTATTTAAATGCAAGAAGTCTGATGGGCAAGGCAGATGAACTCAGGGCACGGATGGGTACATGGGACTGGGATGTTATAGCTATTACTGAAACATGGCTAAGGGAGGGGCAGGACTGGCAGCTCAATGTTCCAGGGTACAGATGCTATAGGAAAGATAGAGCAGGAGGTAAGAGAGGAGGGGGAGTTGCGTTCTTGATTAGGGAGAACATCACGGCAGTAGTGAGAGGGGATATATCCGAGGGTTCGCCCACTGAGTCTATATGGGTAGAACTGAAAAATAAGAAGGGAGAGATCACTTTGATAGGATTGTACTACAGACCCCCAAATAGTCAACGGGAAATTGAGGAGCAAATATGTAAGGAGATTACAGACAGCTGCAAGAAAAATAGGGTGGTAATAGTAGGGGACTTTAACTTTCCCAACATTGACTGGGACAGCCATAGCATTAGGGGCTTGGATGGAGAGAAATTTGTTGAGTGTATTCAGGAGGAATTTCTCATTCAGTATGTGGATGGCCCGACTAGAGAGGGGGCAAAACTTGACCTCCTCTTGGGAAATAAGGAAGGGCAGGTGACAGAAGTGTTAGTGAGGGATCACTTTGGGACCAGTGATCATAATTCCATTAGTTTTAAGATAGCTATCGAGAATAATAGGTCTGGCCCAAAAGTTAAAATTCTAAATTGGGGAAAGGCCAATTTTGATGGTATTAGACAGAAACTTTCAGTAGTTGATTGGGAGAGTCTGTTGGCAGGCAAAGGGACGTCCGGTAAGTGGGAGGCTTTCAAAAGTGTGTTAACCAGGGTTCAGGGTAAGCACATTCCTTATAAAGTGAAGGCAAGGCTGGTAGAAGTAGGGAACCTTGAATGACTCGGGAGATTGAAGCCCTAGTCAAAAAGA
Source organism: Heptranchias perlo (assembly GCF_035084215.1). NCBI lineage: Eukaryota > Metazoa > Chordata > Chondrichthyes > Hexanchiformes > Hexanchidae > Heptranchias > Heptranchias perlo. The sequence goes on along the minus strand of NC_090329.1, from coordinate 97,534,960 downwards.
AGAAGGAGGCATATGACATGCATAGGCAGCTGGGATCAAGTGGATCCCTTGAAGAGTATAGAGATTGCCGGAGTAGAGTTAAGAGAGAAATCAGGAGGGCAAAAAGGGGACATGAGATTGCTTTGGCAGATAAGGCAAAGGAGAATCCAAAGAGCTTCTACAAATACATAAAGGGCAAAAGAGTAACTAGGGAGAGAGTAGGGCCTCTTAAGGATCAACAAGGTCATCTATGTGCGGAACCACAAGAGATGGGTGAGATCCTGAATGAATATTTCACATCGGTATTTACGGTTGAGAAAGGCATGGATGTTAGGGAACTTGGGGAAATAAATAGTGATGTCTTGAGGAGTGTACATATTACAGAGAGGGAGGTGCTGGAAGGCTTAACGCGCATCAAGGTAGATAAATCTCCGGGACCTGATGAAATGTATCCCAGGACGTTATGGGAGGTTAGGGAGGAAATAGCGGGTCCCCTAGCAGAGATGTTTGAATCATCGACAGCTACAGGTGAGGTGCCTGAAGATTGGAGGGTAGCAAATGTTGTGCCTTTGTTTAAGAAGGGCGGCAGGGAAAAGCCTGGGAACTACAGACCGGTGAGCCTGACATCTGTAGTGGGTAAGTTGTTAGAGGGTATTCTGAGGGACAGGATCTACAGGCATTTGGAGAGGCAGGGACTGATTAGGAACAGTCAGCATTGTTTTGTGAGAGGAAAATCATGTCTCACGAATTTGATTGAGTTTTTTGAAGGGGTAACCAAGAAGATAGATGAGGGCTGTGCAGTAGACGTGGTCTACATGGACTTTAGCAAAGCCTTTGACAAGGTACCGCATGGTAGGTTGTTACATAAGGTTAAATCTCACGGGATCCAAGGTGAGGTAGCCAATTGGATACAAAATTGGATTGACGACAGAAGACAGAGGGTGGTTGTAGAGGGTTGTTTTTCAAACTGGAGGCCTGTGACCAGCGGTGTGCCTCAGGGATCAGTGCTGGGTCCGCTGTTATTTGTTATTTATATTAATGATTTGGATGAGAATTTAGGAGGCATGGTTAGTAAGTTTGCAGATGACACCAAGATTGGTGGCATTGTGGACAGTGAAGAAGGTTATCTAGGATTGCAACGGGATCTTGATAAATTGGGCCAGTGGGCCGATGAATGGCAGATGGAGTTTAATTTAGATAAATGTGAGGTGATGCATTTTGGTAGATCGAATCGGGCCAGGACCTACTCCGTTAATGGTAGGGCGTTGGGGAGAGTTATAGAACAAAGAGATCTAGGAGTACAGGTTCATAGCTCCTTGAAAGTGGAGTCACAGGTGGATAGGGTGGTGAAGAAGGCATTCAGCATGCTTGGTTTAATTGGTCAGAACATTGAATGCAGGAGTTGGGATGTCTTGTTGAAGTTGTACAAGACATTAGTAAGGCCACACTTGGAATACTGTGTACAGTTCTGGTCACCCTATTATAGAAAGGATATTATCAAACTAGAAAGAGTGCAGAAAAGATTTACTAGGATGCTACCGGGACTTGATGGTTTGACTTATAGGGAGAGGTTGGATAGACTGAGACTTTTTTCCCTGGAGAGTAGGAGGTTAAGGGGTGATCTTATAGAAGTCTATAAAATAATGAGGGGCATAGATAAGGTAGATAGTCGAAATCTTTTCCCAAAGGTAGGGGAGTCTATAACGAGGGGGCTTAGATTTAAGGTGAGAGGGGAGAGATACAAAAGGGTCCAGAGGGGCAATTTTTTCACTCAAAGGGTGGTGAGTGTCTGGAACGAGCTGCCAGAGGCAGTAGTAGAGGCGGGTACAATTTTGTCTTTTAAAAAGCATTTGGACAGTTACATGGGTAAGATGGGTATAGAGGGATATGGGCCAAGTGCAGGCAATTGGGACTAGCTTAGTGGTATAAACTGGCCGACATGGACATGTTGGGCCGAAGGGCCTGTTTCCATGTTGTAAACTTCTATGATTCTATGATTCGAAGCTGTCTGACAACAGAGGCAGTGGAGGGGTTGAGAGAGGTGGTGGAGAGGTCGAACTGGGTATCTACAGCATACGTTTACAAGCTGACCCAAGTTCCTGGAGGCAATATGTAGATGAGGAAGAGGAGGGGGCCAAGGATAACTGGAACAACAGCAGTATATTGTGGTGTGGGAGTATCGGCAAGCGGCTGCCCGCCTGACGAGCCTAGCGTCCCTCTATTGCTTTTTCCCTTCCTCCAAAAAACAAAAAATACAGGGGAATTCCCGATGGCAAACCTCTTTAGAATGGGTGGGGGATGGTTGGAATGGCAGCCCCATTGTAGATAAGACAGGTGTCATCAGCAGCAAAAAAAGAGCAGAAAAACAAAATCTGCTTAGAAATAAGTTTTCTATGAATCTTTGGAAAGTACCTACTGAGCCTTCGAATCCACTTCCACTTTTTCTGTAAGGTCTAGCAAACCTGGGCACCTGTTTTATATGGGCATGATTGCTGCTGAGTGTAAATGAGTTGCTAATGATGGAAAACTGGACATGCGACAGCACCATATTATTACTACCTCCTTTAAATGCGCCTGCTCAGAAATGACAGCGGAAAATTGAGTGGGCACTATACTGGCTCATCTTTAATGCTCAATTTTCTGAAAATTCACCAGTATTAATACAAAAATCTGAGCTAATGTGTGTGATTCACTGTGAAAGAAGTAAAAGCCGGAGAGAAAGTTAAATATATGTCTTTGTAAGGATCAATCAAAAGTGGTGAATGCTACTGGTAAAAATGGATCCTTGGATGACTTAAGCAGAACACATCTATAATATATTAAATCTCTTACATTTCCTGTCTACAAAATCTTATTTAGTGTTGTCACATTTTGACATACTTTTGTGCCATTTTTCCCACTATAGATTCTTAAGTCCACATTTATAGTGGAAACTACCTATAAGAACATAAGAATATAAGAAATAGGAGCAGGAACAGGCCACATGGTAAGATCATGGCTGATCTTCAACCTCAAATCCACTTTCCTGCACGATCCCCATATCCCTTGATTCCCCTAGAGTCCAGAAATCTGTCTATCTCAGCCTTGAATATATTCAACGACTCAGCATCCACAGCCCTCTGGAGTAGAGAATTCCACAGATTCACAGCCCTCTGAGTGAAGAAATTCCTCCTTATCTCAGTCTTAAATGGCCGACCCCTTATCCTGCGACTATGCCCCCTAGTTCTAGACTCTCCAGCCATGGGAAACAACCTCTCAGCCTCTACCCTGTCAAGCCCCCTCAGAATCTTATATGTTTCAATTAGATCACCTCTCATTCTTCTGAACTCCAGAGAGTATAGGCCCATTCTACTCAACCTCGCCTCATAGGACAACTCTCTCATTTCAGGAATTAATCTAATGAACCTTCGCTGCACTGCCTCTAAGGCAAGTATATCCTTCCTTAGATAAGGAGACCAAAACTGTACGCAGTACTCCAGGTGAGGTCTCACCAAAGCCCTGTACAATTGTAGTAAGACTTCCTTACTCTTGTACTCCAACCCTCTTGCAATAAAGGCCAACATTCCATTTGCTTTCCTAATTACCTGCTGTATCTGTATGCTAACTTTTTGTGTTTCTTGTACAAGGACACTCAAGTCCCTCTGAACATCAACATTTAATAGTTTCTCACCATTTAAAAAATGTTCTGTTTTTCTATTCTTCCTACCAAAGTGAATAACCTCACATTTCCCCACATTATACTCCATCTGCCACCTTCTTGCCCACTCACTTAACCTGTCGATATCCCTTCACAGACTTTTTGAGTCCTCCTCACAGCTTACTTTCCCACCTAGCTTTGTATCGTCAGCAAACTTGGATACATTACACTCAGTCCCTTCATCTAAATCATTAATATAGATTGTAAATAGCTGGGCCCAAGCACCGATCCTTGCGGCACTCCACTAGTTACAGCCTTCCAGCCTGAAAATGACCCATTTATCCCTACTCTATGTTTTCTGTCCGTTAACCATTCCTCTATCCATGCTAACATATTACCCCAACCTCGTGAGCCCTTATCTTATGTAACAACCTTTTTATGTGGCACCTTATCGAATGCCTTTTGAAAATCCAAATATACTACATCCACTGGTTCCCCTTTATCTACCCTGCTAGTTACATCCTCAAAAAACTCTAATAGGTTTGTCAAACACGATTTCCCTTTCATTAAACCATGTTGACTTTGCCTAATCATATTATGATTTTCTAAGTGCCCTGTTACCACTTCCTTAATAATGGATTCCCGCATTTTCCCAACAACTGATATCAGGCTAACTGGCCTGTAGTTCCCTGTTTTCTCTCTCCCTCCTTTCTTGAATAGTGGGGTCACATTTGCTACCTTCCAATCCGTTGGGACCATTCTGGAATCTAGAGAATTTTGGAAGATCATAACCAATGCATCCACTATCACTGCAGCCACCTCTTTTCGAACCCTCGGATATAGGCCATCAGGTCCAGGGGATTTATCAGCTCTTAGTCCCATTATGTAAACTTGTCACACTGTAATTACACCCTCTTGTCAGTGGTGATGCCTCAGTTATGCATCTTCCATCACCACAGCCTGTACTGCAAATAAATTCCTATAACTATTTCTGGTCTTCTGCCTCCGAAGCTGCTGTAATTTTTTCTATTTAATGTTAAATAATAATAGAAAATCAAAATATTATATAAAAATAACAACAAAATGTATGACTTTAAAATGTAGACTGAATTATGTCTGCGTGCCCTGCTCCAATTATTCCCCAACCGCTAACCCTGCTCCAACCGGAGGATTACTATTGGGAGGGAGGTGAGACTGTCGGCAGGGACTCGCTAGGTCAGGGGTTTCTGCCCCTCAGCTCTCAGTCGGGGCCAGGCATAGCATCAGTGCCTGGTCTTATGATTTTTCACCGTTTAAAAGGGGCCACAGGAGCAGCCAGATTGTTCTTCTAGAGTGGGGAGGGACCTGGCATCCCTATGCTGGCATTTCCATGGTCTTCGGACTTACTCGGGGAAGCCCCTGAGCCTTGGCCCCACAAACGTCGGCATGGTCTGTGGTGGAGTTCCACACAGGGCGTGATCCCAGTATAACAGCCAGGCCCCCCTCCCTAAGCCTTTGTTTTGGTGAACTCCATTCTCCTCCATTTGCTGGTGTAAAGGTCTTGTTTGAAATGGGTTTGGGTAGTCTCAATCCAGTTCCTCGAGGATATATGCCTCCAGCACAAAAACTGTCCCATATTTGGCACTAATTTGGTAAACTCACTCAGAGAGGGCACAGGATGGCTAGCATGGATAATGGAAGAATGTTATACCAGTGTGGTTGGAAGTGCTTATCTGAAGTTGGGGCTATGGCATGTTTTTGGGGTGAATTATGGGGAGTTTTACTTTGCATCTTTTGCTTTGCATCTGGCAAATTCGGGAGTGCTTAATGCTGACAATGGGAGCCTGAAATGGGCAGATTTCCAATCCCCAGCACCAACATCCCGCACATTAATGGGGACATTTCGTTAAAGAAAGAGAACTGGATTGCCCTGCCTTGATGATAAAAGCAGCCTCAGTAATTTGTGTGGAGCACTTTATTTTTCTTCTCTCTGAAAGACAGCCATTGAAATGCGAGCCCATAGACTCGAACCTCATAGGGTAATTTTATAAATTTGTGCCCCTGGTGTGGAATTTGGGCCCGAGGCCCCATGGTCTTCTGTCCATTATCGTAATGGATCGAAAACCATGGTGGGCAAATGCTCATACTCCCGATACGTGCTCTGCAAGATGAGCTTAAATTCGTAAAACTAACCCTTATAAATAAAGTTAGAAAGTTAGAAAGCTAGTGACAAAAGCAATAGAGAAACTCTGGGCAATGAAGAGGAAGCGATTCAAAAACAAAACAAAAAAGCACAAAAAGAAATGAAGAAGTGTCTTAGAAATGGGGAAAGCCAAGTCATGATGCCCTACAAATTTTTTCCCTTCAAGTATTTATTCAATTCCCCTTTGAAAGTTACTATTGAACCTGCTTCCACCACCTTTTCAGGCAGTGCATTCCCGATCATTACAACTTGCTGCGTAAAAAAATGTTCCCTCATGTCGCCTCTGGCTCTTTTGCCGATCACCTTAAATCTGTGCCTTCTGGTTACCGGCCCTTCTGCCACTGGAAACAGTTTCTCCTTATTTACTCTATCAAAACCGTTCATGGTTTTGAACACCTCTATCAAATCTCCCCTTCACCTTCTAAGGAGAACGACCCCAGCTTCTCTAGTTTCTCCACGTAACTGAAGTCCCTCATTCCTGGCACCATTCTAGTAAATCTCTTCTGCACCCTCTCTAAGGCCTTGACATCCTTCCTAAAGTGCGGTGCCCAGAATTGAACACAATACTCCAGCTGAGGGCTGACCAATGTTTTATAAAGACTTAGCATAACTTCCTTGCTTTTGTACTCTAAGCCTCTATTAATAACGTCCAGGATCCCATAAGCTTTTTTAACAGCTTATGGGATCCTCAACTTGTCCTGCCACTTTCAAAGATTTGTGTCTGTGCACCCCCAGGACTCTCTGTTCCTGCACCCCCATTAAAATTGTACCATTTGGTTTATATTGCCTCTCCTCATTCTTCCTACCAAAATGCATCACTTCACACTTCTCTGCGTTAAATTTCATCTGCCATGTGTCTGCCAATTTCACCAGTCTGTCTATGTCCTCCTGGAGTCTGTTCTATCCTCCACATTGTTTACTTAATTTCTGAGTTTCGTGTCATCTGCAAACTTTGAAATTATACCCTCTATACCCAAGTCCAGGTCAATGTAATGATCAATCAGATGTAGCAATCAATGGTTAGCTGCTTAAATCGATTGGTTATATTCAAATTCCATTGCCCTTAAGCAGCTGGGATGTAACAAGGTCACCACAGACTTTGTTAAGTTCTGAGAGAGAAGTGTTGAACTTGTGTATATTTGTAAGAAACAGTCAGAAATAGAGACACAAAGTAGTAAAGAACCCACTGAGTGTGCTGAGAATAAGAGATTACACCTACAGCCTTCATTTTCATTCCAAACTGTTAGAGATCAAGATCGAGAGCTAGTAAGGGAATCCATTTTCTATAAAAAGAATCCATTTGTATTAAGTTTTATTTTATATTAAGCTCTATAGTTAAAAACCTAAAATTAAAAGTCTGCAAATGTCATTGGCAGTGCATGTCTGTACAGAGGTCAGAAGCAGCCTGCTTTGTACGTCATTGTTTATATTTAGAGATTAAGTTATCTGTAACTAACCATAATAATACATTTTATGCCTTGTTAACCCTAAACACCAGTATTTTCCATTAACCTTCGAGACCACAGATGTTAGATAGTGATAGATGTTTAGAGCAAGGAACTTCTTGATAAAGAGTGGTGAAAATTGGTGCAAAGTTCATCAAGATCATGTGTAATAATGTAGTTAGGAAGATATAAAAATGGCAAAATTGTGACGTGAGGTTAGAAGATGAAGCAGAAGGAAGAGATCTGGAAGATTGAGCACAACTAACTGTACCGTGCAATCTTCTACAGCACAGCATCGTCTTGTGTTGGCCATGAGTATATAACACTTAACCCTTAATAAACTGCAAGTGTTTTGACTCCTGCATCTCAGACCATTATCTCTGGTAAATAGACATAGGACTGCAGCCTCTGCCTATATTGTTACAAAAATACGTTTCTAACACAAACCATACATTCATTGAGTTCATTTTTGAAGAAGTGAATCAATTCAGCAATGATAGATTGGATGTTATCCATTAATAACTTAAAACACTGTATTGCGTAAACACTGAAGGAAATCATTGGTGAAAAAGGAGTTAAAGATTCCTTTATAGAGATCATGGCCATTCACAACAGATTAGTGCTCTTCACAAATTAATAAGAATAATTTCTGTTTGCTTCAATGTACCAGACAACACTAGGATAGTTACGTTTCTGAAATGTTGCTTCATTTTAAGCAAATGTACTTTTTAAATTTAAAGTATGAATTATCTGGAAGACCATCTGCCGTTTGTGGAAATTAAATAAATTACTGCAGAATCTAATCCAGTGGGCCTAAACTGCATTTCCTTTAATCCTTCTCTTTGGAAGGGTCAACTGATTATTTTATAAATATGAAAGGCAAATATGAAGGATATTTTCTCCCTGACAGGTACGAGATTAAATCCCTAAGAAATTTGTCAGATTAATACTATAATAATTAACTGGAATATGTAGGGGAGCTCTCCTAGTGTCCTGACTAACATTTATCCTTCAACCAACACCACTAAAAAGATTATCTGCTCATTTTTCTTATTGCTGTTTGTGGGATCTTGCTGTATGCAAATTGGCTGCCACATTTCCCTATATTACAATAGTGACTACACTTCAAAAGTACTTCATTAGCTGTAAAGCGCTTTGGGGCTTTCTGAGTTCTTTCTTCCTTTAATTTAACAAATGCAAGTCTTGCGTTTTAACCCCTTCCCTTTTATTTTATGTTTTGCCCTGAGCTTCTTCACAGGATATGTGCTACTTTCAGGCCAGGAGATGACATGTGAGTAGTCTGCTCCTAAACCTTAGGCAATGAGGAAGGGGAAAAATACAGTACCCTAATTTAAAAAAATCAAATCCAAAAATTATTGAAAAACATAATTATTTGGGAACTTAAACTCTGTAGAGTTTAGACCTGTACCATGAACTCAAATAGTGGCTTTAGGGATTAAAAATCAGGGACATAATTTATTCTGTGTGTAAAGTCAAAGAGATTCTTTAACCAAACTGGGGAGGTTTATAACATCAGTTTAGTAAAAGAATTCGGGGTTGAACTTCTGCGGGAGTTCTCCCTATTCTCCGCTGTAAATTTGACCACCATTACATTTGTCCACCATAATTTCAGCAGAGGATGTGTGGAAACCCTGGAAAAATGGATAATCCATAACCCTGCTGCCTTTACCTTAACTTGTACCAAGTCCCGTTCACCCATCACCCCTGTGTTCGCTGACCTACATTGGCTCCCGGTCCACCATGTTAATTGTATCTATGTGATTTATATCAATTAGTGTTAATTGTATTCAGGTGGTGAGTATCAATTGGGGACTCTCTTGTATCCATTTATAGGAGGGTGTGTAATGTTGAGCTGGGGGAATAAAGGCTTGGAAGTAACTGAAGACCAGGCTCCATATTCTATCCCTCACCACCAGGCTATCCAGTTATAATACATCAAGATCTCAATTTTAAAATTCTTTTCCTAGTGCCCGAATCCCTCCATGGCCTCGCCTCTCCCTATCTTTGTAACCTCCTTTAACCCCACAACCATCCGAGAACTTTGCATTCCTCCAACTCTGGCTTCTTGTGCATCTCCACTTCCTTCACCCCGCTATTGGCGGCCGTGCCTTCAGCTGTCTAAGCCCTAAGCACTGGAATTGCCTCCCCAAACCTCTTTGCCTCTCCACCTCTCTCTCTCTTCCTTTAAGATGTTGCTTAAAACCTACCTCTTTGACCAAATGTTTGGTCACCCGTCTATTGTCTCCTTCTTTAGCTCCGTAACAATTTCTGTCTGATTAGGCTTCTGTGAAGCGCTTTGGGATGTTTTACTACTTTAAAGGCATTGTATAAATGCAAACTATTGTAATCGGGAGAATCCCCATGGAAATTCAATTTTAATTTTACACGCAGAGAAATTGTATTCCCAGTTTCTTCATCTATAGACAAAGTAGTGAAAATTTAAAAATAAATGCTTTAATTCCTCATAGGGATGAGTGGAATTTTGCAACAAGAACAAATAAGTACATTTTTCCTTTTCACTGATGTTGTTCAATGCAAACAAGAAAGAGGAAAATATATATTTTCTTATGAAATGTATTTGAGGGTATGATTCTGTCTATTTTTTGCTCAGTTCTGATCCTCATTCCCGGGCCTTCTCAGACCATACACCTGCTGTAGCTAAGAATGTAGGTTGGTTAATAGCTATTAAAAGCTTCCGCCAATGAGTTGGTTTCGAAGAGCAACCATTGAAGGGGCTCCCTCCGATTTTACCTGTTCCCTGATGGGAAGCATATCATGAGAGCTCTGCTTAGAGAGTGGGTGAACCCATGCCCCTCCTTTTGGCAGTGCAATTGGAGCTCCAATATCCTGGCTCACTGCACTATGCCACCCGTTAATAGAAAAATAGCTCTTATGCTACATTTTCTTCAGTGGAGTAAACTAGAAGTTGAAACATGACTGTATTAAATATTGCTATATAGCTGTGGAAACCAACTGGGCCCTGACCTCTTTAAAATTAACTTTTGACTTCCCTAATCTAGAGAAAAGAAAGCTAACCTTGAAATACCCACAAGAGTGGTGGTGGTCTCAACTAAAGTGGTGACAACAGCTTCTTAGAAGTAAGTGGTAGTTTGCAAACATCAGTCGGACCTGACTGTGAGAGTGCAAAGCTCAATTTGTTTTATTTTTTACACCTCGTAAAATGTTAACCTGCTCATTTGATTAATAACTATTCAAACTAAATGTTTGAAACCAAAAATCCAGTTGTGCTATCATATGACTGAAAATTTCAACTCCATTTGTTCCTACCTCCAAATCCAGGTCTCATTGTGAAGTCATGATCATCCACTCTGAGAAGTTGTTCAGATTTTGTCAAATAAGATTTTGTTACATCTGGGCTCCTCTTTAGTATGGGACTGCAAGGAAAAATGTAATTATGTTCAACAATGAAGAAAACGCAGCAACTCTATCTACCTATCTATTTATCATTTCCACCAGTCCACCCATCTAATATATTGGATCACTTTGCTGTTTGTAGAATTGCTACATTTTATGTAATAAGTTATAACAACTCAATGTTGTGCATGCTAAGAGATGCTTAAATTTAAGGACTAATTCTTACAACAGTGCCTTGGAGCAGTCATTGCTGGCCACTGCTGCAAGACAGGCTAGAATCTGCCAATACAGAGAAAACAAAGTGAGATTTATATTCCGTGGTCCTTGCTCGGATAGCACAATAACAAGAGGCCTTAGTTTCAAATTTTTGCTGTTGACTTGCACGTTGGGAAAAAGGGAGGAATGCATTAATTGGAAGTAGAGCTTTTCTAAAGCAAATTAAAATTTCTCAATTATAGTTTCTAAGACATGTCTACTTCATTGAGTATCATCTTTGAGAGTGATCCACGTAGCTGAACTTGTGACCAGAGTTGGTCAGGTCACCTAAAGAGGGACTACCTGTGGCAGCTTAAGATATTTAAAGTGAGACACTGGCCCCCTGAAATCCTTCTTTGCTGCCAATGGTACTAGCATGGGACTTACAGTCTACCACTGACTGACGTGCCTGACCCTGTCGGGTTTCCTTGGGTCAAGCAATTAACATTTAGTGGGTGGACTCTCGTGCCCGCATTGGTGCAACTGGGGCACCTGCCTAGTGGGCAGGGATTTGAAGCATTGAGTAGTTTCTTGGGTCCAGTGCTGGCAGGTCATTGTCAAGGATGACATTTTAAAAAATTTGTTCTTGGGATATAAGTTGGGTTTTATTCCCCATCCCTAATTGCCTTGAGAAAATGGTGGTGGGCCTTCTCCTTAAACCGCTGCAGTCCTTATGTTGATAATGCTCCTACAAAAGCAATTCCAGGATTCCAATAGGCCAAATCATCTTACAATTCACTCCCACTGTGTAGAATTCATGATCTAAACATAGCATTGAAGTACAATGTCTTGACCAAGTATAAATTGTCCTTCAGTTATCTACGTGTAATGATGATGAAGGAATAGTGAGGTATTTCCAAGTCATTGCTGCTTTTGTTCTTCTTGGTGGTAGAGGTTGTAGGGAAGGGAGGTTCTGTCAAAATAACCATGTTCAGTTGCTGCAATGCATCCTGTAGATCATACATACTGCAGCCACTGTGTGCCGGTGGTGGATATTAAGTCCAATGACAGGGGCACCAATCAAGCAAACTGCTCTATCCTGAATAATGTCAAGCTTCTCACAGTCCTCACTTGAGCTTTGTAGATGGTGGAGAGGCTTTGAGGGGATAGGATGTGAGCCACTTGTCATAGAGTACCCAGCCTCTGGAGGAACATAGGAATTGCTAGATGATAAAAGACCCAGGTCATCTAGTTCGCCTCCTGCCATCCTGGTAGTCACATGATACAACGATAATGGAGCTGTTGACTAATCACAGCAATCCGTCTAGTCTACAACAGACCCAGACATGAGGCGAGGAAACCCCCAATGGTTGGGAACCATATGTTAAAAGTCACCTATTCCTCCCAAACATGTTACACTTAGCATATGCTATGTCTCATTACTTATATACCGTGTCCCAAAATATTATTGTCTGAAAGAAATATATCTAATTTGCATTTGAATGAATCAATACTGTCTGCTTCCACCATCTCTCTAAGGAGCCTATTTCATAGATTTACCACTCGCTTACTGAAATAATATTTTCACAAAATAATTTTGAATTTACCGCTTTCAAGCGCAGTTTCTTTTGTTCTGGACAAGGTGAAATAGCTTGTCATGGTCTACATTATCTAGTCCCTTTAGAATCCCCAAAATAACTATCATACTACTTGCTCTTGTAGCCATAGTGTTGATAGGGCTGTCTAGTTCAACTTCTAGTCATTGGTGACCCCTTATATGTTGGTGGCTGGAGATTTGGCAGTGGTGGTGCTTTTAGTGTGGCTAGGCTTTTTCTTGTTCAAGGTGGTCATTACCTGGCACTTATTTGGCAGGAATGTTACTTGCCACTTGTCAGCCCAAATCTGGGTGTTAGCCAGGTCCTATTCTAGGTTGCCATGGGCTGCTTCATTATCAGAGGAGTTGTGAATGGAGCTCAACACTGTCGCATCATGAGCGAACAGCCCCGCTCCTGACCTTATGAGAGAGGTAAGGTCATTGATGAAGTAGCTGAGGATAGTTGGGCCGAGGATGCTTCTCTGAGGAACTCCTGCAGCGATGTCCTGGGCCTGTGATGACTGACTTCTGACAACCACCTTTCTTTGTGTCAGGTATGACATCAGCCATTGGGGGATTTTCCCTTTGACCTCAATTGACTTCAGTTTTGCTAGGGCTCCTTGGTGCCACAATTGGTCAAATGTTGCCTTGATGTTGAGGACAACTACTCTCACCTCTCCTCTTGCATTCAATTCTTGTGTCCATGTCTGGATCAAGGCTGTGATTAGTTCTGGAGCCAAGTGGTTCTGGGCGGAACTCAAACTGACCATCAGTGACCAGGTTATTGGTGAGTAGGTGTCTCTTGATGGCACTATTAATGATTCCTTCCATCATTTTACTGATGGTTGGGAGGAGGCTGATGGTGCAATGATTGGTCGGGTTAGATTGTTCCTTTTTTTGCGGAAAGGACATACCTGGACAATCTGCCACATTGCCAGGTACACGTCTGTGTCATAGCAGTAATGAAACCACTTAGTTAGGGGAGTCGCTAACTTTGGTGCACAGGTCTCCAGCACTATGACCTTGTCATTTAGTAAGAATATATGAACTAAAGTAACCTGGCATACTAGGTGCAAACCTGCCTAATGCCGCAAGGTACTGCAAAGTGACTTACCTGGCAGAAATCACCAGTAGCTCCCTCGAGTGACTTAGTAGTAAAAAAAATTAAGGGCTATTCTAACTTTCTCCTATATGATAAGCATCATTTTTGTTCTTAATCGGCCTTCAAGTAACCCTGAAGGATGGAGCAAAGCTCTTTTACGTATTCAGGCATGAAACTGAGGCTGCTAAGACATAGCTAGAAAGATATGTTGGTAAAAGAGCTTCTTGGATTGTAAACTGGTGTTAGGGTAACGCCGCGAGCATCTGACTCTTCTCTGGTGTTGCCTGATTCTCCTGGTTTCCATGGCTACCTCTCGCTCATCTTGTCTCCAATATGTAAAGCATAAACAGTGGGATGCCCTTTGGGAATCCTATTCTGAAGACTTTGAACCCTGCCCCAAAATTTCCTTACTGAAATTGATACTCCCAGTATGTTGTGAGATGCAATTTGAACCTCCTAAAGTGCAGCTCCGAAAAACTTTTAAAGATTGCCTAAGGGAAACAAAAGGTGCAGCTGCCTGAAGTTTTTGATTGACATTAGACTTGCAGTTCCCCTTTAAGAACCCTCTTCTGCATTCGTCATCAAGGTCAGCAGAGAAATCCCACTTAAATCCTGGTGTTGTTTTCATGGGTAGAATTAAGGGCGCAAATGCTGGGATTTAAGGCAGGTGACATAATCCCATCATCTGCATGGACGCCCTGAACAGATGTTGGGCACATCTCTTTCTGGTGGCAGAATGGGGCAGAAAACTTGACATGTGCAATATGAGTGAATCCCTGCAGCCCACCAATAACTTCGTTCCCCCTCCAAAAAGTTTCACCCTCCTTCCATTCTCCCCACTCCCTGGAGTCTAAGATGAAAAACATTGGGGACTGGGGTAACTTTGTCAGGAGTTTTCTTAATCTCGCTGAGTACAGTTAGTGTGGAAAACCAAATATGTCATACTAATGCAGTAGAGGACATTGGGATTGAAGCACATTGTTGAAACAATGTATTGAGAGCTTTGTCTTCCATCTAAAGAAAGAAAACTTGTATTTATATAGCGCCTTTCATATCCTCAGATTGACCCAAAGCACTTCACACTTTTGAAGTGTAGTAATTTGCACACAGCGAGATGCCACAAACAGGACTGTGATGATTTCTTTGGGTGGTGTTAGTTAAGGGATGAATGTTGGCCGAGACATCTTTGGAAAAATACTATGGGATCTTTTACATCCATTTGAACAGTGCCTTGGTTTAATGTCTTATCCAAAAGATGGAAGCTCCAACAATGCAGCAGCCCCTCAATACCGCATTCAGATGTCAACCTGGATTGGTGCTTGAACCTTCTGACTCAGAGGCACTGAATCAAGCTAACACTTCTGGGGGTCATTTTAACATTACCCCTTCGGCAGGAAACTGACGGATTCAGATTGGTTGCCTATTTTACACCCTGTCTGATTTTACATTTCACTGAAGTCAGTGGGAAGTAAAATTGGACGAGATGTAAATCAGGCGGTCGATCTGAACATGTCAATTTTCCATTGGGCAGGTCAATTAATATTCATGGCCAATAAATGTTTTATCACTGGATGCAAAATGTAGAAACCTTTTAATTTCTCATTCCTAAATACTGATATTCCTCAAGATAACAAACTAAAAAAATTATCTTTAAATAAGAACAGTTGTACAAATGTTTGGCACAAACATGTGGAGGTATTAGAAGGTAGTCACCATGATAGATTGGCAGAATAGCAGATAAGTTGTACAGGGCTTCCAAGACCTGGATCTCTAACCTGCCCTGTTTGTTTATTTCTTCATCATCTCTCCCGTGCCTCTGGAGTCTATTCTCCATAAATAAGAAACAATTAGTAAAGAAAGGAATATATGAACGTGACCATCTTCTCAAGCAGTCTGACAGCTTCATGGTCACTTTTACTGACATCAGGGGCCCAATATTAGGAGGGAGGCGGGTTGGCAGCGGGAGGTCGACTGGGCGTGTGGGTAACGCGCCCAGTGAAATCGGAGTGCTCTGCACACGATCGCAGCCAAATTGAAGGTACTTATGCGTGCTTCCGGGTTTCCCGTTGCAGACCTGTGCAGCGGGCGCACTGCGCACCCGCATCACAGGCTGTCAGCAGGAGGAGCCCTATTTAAAGGGGCAGTCTTCCAATGCTCCTCCTGCAACAAACAACCAAAATAATAGAATGGAGCAGGCCAGAGGCAAGGCTGCTCCAAGGTTTTCTGACTCCTCACTCCAGGTGCTGCTCGATGGGGTGAGGAATAGGAGGGAAACATTTTTCCCACCTGATGGGAGGAGGTGTCCTCCCTCTGCCACCAAGAAGGCCTGGCTCGAGGTGACAGAGGAGGTGAGCAGCAGCAGCAATGTCACCCGAACCTGGGTCCAGTGCAGGAAGCGATTTAATGACCTAACCAGGTCAGCCAAAGTGAGTATACTTACGCATTCTCCCACACTCCGTTTTCCATATCACCTCCACCACCACACAACTCCTTCTGCACTGCCACCACAACGCTCTCGCATCACTCCTCACATCCACTCAACCATCATCCTCACCTTGCCTGCATTTACTCACCGCCCCAGTTCCCATTTGAACACTACCACGCAACCCAATCTTCATACAGTCTCATGGCTACGTCTCACACGCACCCTCCCATGCCTCTCCCTCACTGTCACCCCCACCCACACCAATGCAAGCAGTGGGTCACTATGCAACCATCACTCAATCACGCCTTTCTGTGTTTTGCCTTGATAGGAGAAGAGATGCCAGAATGCCCGGGAGAGGGCAAGGACCGGAGGGGGCCCGCCACACCAGGTGGTCCTAACGGACGCAGAGCAGCAGGCAATGGAAGTAAGCCGCACGCAGGAGTGCCTGTCCGTAGCGGACGCCGAGACTGGGAGCGCACAAGCGGCTGGTGACAGAAATCTAACACTCAGCACTCATGATAGCGAATGATCTTAACATCACTTGGCATCTGCAGCACCTCAACATCTGTCCACATGCTTAATATTGCTTTCTGTTCTCTTGCAGGGCCATCTGTGACCGCTGTGACTGTGGAGGGCGATTCCTCAGAGGACTTTCCGGCCTCTGAGGGGGCATCGTCACATCTGAGCCATCCATCCACCGCGCAGATACACAAACCTCGATGGGTCCCCATCCTCAGTTAGTTGGGGTTACACATGGTGAGTCACCATGCACATGTGAGCACGAGCAGACCCTGGTGGCAGGGGCAGCTGTGGAGAGTCTGCGTCGGTGGGAGCACTCTTCTCCAGGCTCTGCTCAGCTGGACCCAGATGCTGAACCCTCGGGACCAGCCATGAAAAGGAGAGTCATCGAAGGCCAGCAGCACATTGCCGAGGTACTGGAACAGTTGCCACACGCATTCTCCACAATGGCGCAGAGGATGGAGGAGTCCAACTCCTGCATGAGTGGAATACTGTCACAGGGACATGAAGGCATCTCTGAGATAGTGTCGAGGGTAGGTGCGGGAATGTCTGCGATGGAGAAAGGCTAGCCTCCATCGAGCGTCAAGTACGGCTCAACAGTGAGTCCATTCAGGCCCTTACAAGGCCGTTCAGATTCAGGGTGAGCAACATTCTGCCACCTTAAACAGGCTGACAGATACCTTACAACTGGCCTGCCATGGCTTCACACAAGTCCTCCAAACTGTTGTCCAGCAGGGTGGAAGGAGTGATGTGGGCCTGGCCCAGGAGAGGGATGATGGCGAAAGGGGACATGGAAGTGGGGACGCCCCTCAAAGCGCTTCCATGTCTCACCCATTGCTCCCCTCTCAACCAGTACCCGCAATGCTGCCCCCTCTCCAGGTGCAGGTGGAGCAGTCTTTGGAGGGGCCCTCACGGGTACCGAAGCCCAGAGGGCGTCCGCGCAAAGCATCTCATCGGTCAGGGCATGGACAAGAGCAACCTGCCACTACCTCTGCTGAAGCCACAGGGGTAACACCACGTAGGGGTTCCCGTAAATGTAAGGCTAAGGTTTTGTGAGCACAAAGGGGATGCACAAGGGTGTATGACAGAATGTCATATTTTTGATTTTGTTTTGTTTGTTTTGCCAAGCACATTAAAATTTGTTATCACCACTACTGCCATGTCTTTGCAAATCTTGTCTGGTTTGTGCAATAATTCCCTTTCCTGAGGATCACCATGAAGACCCACACCTGATGCCACCCATTGTGTCATTGCAGAGTGGGTGTAGGTGTATTTGCAGGGCTCTTTTGTGCAGACGATTGAGAGACGCTGGCAATGTCCCCGGTGGCACCCTGGAAGGATCCAGAGGAGAAGTTGTTGAGGGCAGTGGTGACTTTGACAGCGACAGGTAAGAAGATGGTGCTTGGGCCAGCCGGGAGCAGCTCGGCATCAAGGAGGCTGCAGATGTCCATGACTACATGTAGAGTGACTCTGAGCCTCTGTGTGCACTGCTCCTCAGAGAGGTTCAGGAAGCTGAGCCTAGGTCTGTAGACCCTGTGGTGAGGGTAGTGCCTTCTGCAATGCATCTCTTTCTGAGGTTGCCCTCCCTCCTGCTGTGCAGGTGGATGTGTCACAGCACTGTGTTGTGGAGCTCCACATGTCAGAGGACGACGCATGGCTGGCGAGGCTGGTGATGCTGCTCGTCCTCCGATGAGGTCATGATTGCAACTATGGCAGCCCCCATCCGCAAGATGTACGTTTGAGGGGGTCTGCAAGGTAGGTACATGTGTCTGCACACCGGGGTAAGTGTGCAAGTTTGTGAAGTTTTGTGTTAGGAGGAGGGTGGTGAAGGCCAAACTTTGTCCAAAGTGACAGAGTGGCCTCCTGCAATGAGTGAGGGTCTCCCACCCCACCTGTCAAATGGACCTTTGCAGCTCCCACAGGCTGGTGGCTGCAACATGCCTGTTTCAACTGAGAGTGTTTCCCCCAGTACGGGAAACACGCTCAGTTGATATGAAAATCCCACCCCTCCTAAAATATCCTACAAATCAGGTCTGCAAATGACCTGAACTATCTAATTAATTGGTTTAAGTGGGATCCCGCCAGCTTTAATTGCTGGCGGGAGTCCCGCATGCGGGGACTGCGCGCGCATCTAAGTGTGTCATTGGGGAACCCGGAGATGGGTGGGTTGGAGCCGGGCTCCGGACCCGCCCTGGGAATCCCAAATTTTAGCAGCCCCCCCGCCACGAATGCACCCGCTCAGCCATCTGAAAATCAACCCCCAGGTTTTTATTTCCAGGCTTTTTTGAACTAAATTCAGATTCTCACACTACCATGGTGGGATTCAAACACATGTTCTTCTGGATGATTAGTCCAGGCCACTGGATTACTAGTCCAGTAGCATAACCATTACGCCACTGTTCCCATTAACATGGGGCTGGCGGGCACCCACATTACTAGGTACCACTGGGGGAGCTTGTCGGACACCAGCCTGCCCCAGGAGCCTGCATTGGTTGTTTGGTCTATGGGTTGTGTTAGGGCCTCCCTCCTCAGAAGCACCAGCCTGTGCCTTCGGTGGCCACTCTAAGATTTTTTTTTAAATTTGCCCATACCTCCTTTTTGGAACTCTAGAGCTGTAGGGCTCACCCACCCTTTGGGTGGCTCGTCCACCTCTTCTCATTTGCTATAATGGCCTCTGACGTTTTGCTAGGTCCCTGTAAGGCTAAAAACATGAACCTACCTCCTCCATATCAATGGCCTTGTTTGGGATGGGTGGTTCTTGCTCCAAAATAATGCCACAGGAAACTTCCGTGTAAGTTTGGGGCCATTCTAGTAGACTCCCCCCAGAGTTACAGTAGTGTCTACCAGGATGGCCAAGCAATTTCAGCCCCTGGTTGATTGATGTTAAAGAAAGAAAGAAAGAAAGAAAGAATGAATGAAAGAAAGAAAGAAAGAAAGAAAGAAAGAAAGACTGTCCCAAAGTACTTCATGGTCAATGAAGTACCTTTGAAGTGGAGTCACTGTTGTTATGTAGGGAAATGTGGCAGTCAATTTGTGCCCAGCAAGGTCCCATTAACATCAATGAGATAACGACCTGGGCAGGGAGTCACTTTGTTGGCTCTCCATTCATCTCTGCCACTTTTAACATTTTCTGCCAGAAATGATGGTGGGTATATAATATGTTTACCCAAAGATGGGTTGGCATATTATAACTTTACTAAAAAAAAAATGCCAATACATTGTATTATGTACTTCCTGTCATCTGCGCCTTTGCAATGCTGGTGCAAGAGATACCTGTTTATCCCTGGCTAGAGGCATTGGAGGGGCCACAGAAAGACTGTGTAATCAATTACAGTTCAATCGATTATGCGGACAATGGTAGTTTAAAAAAATGTTAATGTTCTTCAACCATCACCGAGGTCACGGCCGTGCTGTGGTGCAGCAGATCTCTGAGACCTGCCTCAGCCAATCTCTGTCCAGCCCTCCTCTTCCCCAGGCGGATTCTTTGGTGCAGACCATGGATCCCACCCAACAAATGCAAAGGTCCTTGACCCCGGAAAATGGGGGCGGGGGGGTGGGGGGTGGGGGGTGGACCTCCTTCCCCACCGAAGGAAGCAGAGAGTTGGGATAAATGGTTCATTTTCGGACTGGCAACCAGTAACCAGTGGTGCTCCACAGGGGTCGGTGCTGGGTCCCCAACTCTTTACAATCTATATTAACGATTTGGAGGAGGGGACCGAGTGCAACATATCAAAATTTGCAGATGATACAAAGATGGGAGGGAAAGTAGAGAGTGAGGAGGACATAAAAAACCTGCAAGGGGATATAGACAGGCTGGGTGAGTGGGCGGAGATTTGGCAGATGCAATATAATATTGGAAAATGTGAGGTTATGCACTTTGGCAGGAAAAATCAGAGAGCAAGTTATTTTCTTAATGGCGAGAGACTGGAAAGTACTGCAGTACAAAGGGATCTGGGGGTCCTAGTGCAAGAAAATCAAAAAGTTGGTATGCAGGTGCAGCAGGTGATCAAGAAAGCCAACGGAATGTTGGCTTTTATTGCTAGGGGGATAGAATATAAAAACAAGGAGGTATTGCTGCAGTTATATAAGGTATTGGTGAGACCGCACCTGGAATACTGCATACAGTTTTGGTCTCCATACTTAAGAAAAGACATACTTGCTCTCGAGGCAGTACAAAGAAGGTTCACTCGGTTAATCCCGGGGATGAGGGGGCGGACATATGAGGAGAGGTTGAGTAGATTGGGACTCTACTCATTGGAGTTCAGAAGAATGAGAGGCGATCTTATTGAAACATATAAGATTGTGAAGGGTCTTGATCGGGTGGATGCAGTAAGGATGTTCCCAAAGATGGGTGAAACTAGAACTAGGGGGCATAATCTTAGAATAAGGGGCTGCTCTTTCAAAACTGAGATGAGGAGAAACTTCTTCACTCAGAGGGTGGTCGGTCTGTGGAATTTGCTGCCCCAGGAAGCTGTGGAAGCTACATCATTAGATAAATTTAAAACAGAAATAGACAGTTTCCTAGAAGTAAAGGGAATTAGGGGTTATGGGGAGCGGGCAGGAAATTGGACATGAAGCTGAGTTCGGATCGGTCAATGCCCTGTGGGTGGCGGAGAGGGCCCAGGGGCTATGTGGCCGGGTCCTGCTCCGACTTCTTGTGTTCTTTAGATTTGTGGTTGGGATCAGATCAGCCATGATCTTATTGAATGGCGGAGCAGGCTCGAGGGGCCGATTGGCCTACTCCTGCTCCAATTTCTTATGTTCTTATGAAGGTGTGTTGAATTCCGCAAGAGTGGAAAATCCAGTGTTTACCTGCCTTTTTAAAAATCTGTTTTTAAGGGGACATCATATCTAATTATCAATGGGACGTACCTCCCAGCAGTAGATGCAAAGCCTTGTAGCTAAAAGGTATTTGTGAGGATCTTCTCCCAGGATATTTCCTACTGGGAATTGTGAGCCATTTATTCAAATATTTACAATTACTGCTCTTGGGAATCAGGTATTGTACACCTGACATCAACAATCCATCATGCAGGAGTGACATCTGGCTGAGGACAGCAAGTTTTGACAATAGGATTTTTATATTAAAAAGTACACAAAAGTAAGGGATACGCTTGGTTGGAGCCCTCCCTTGCTGATGATGAGACTCGAGCAACTTCCAGAGTTGGAGAATGAGGAATTTTTTTTTTAAAACGGTTTTGCCTTAACACTATTCCTGAATTAAGGGTGGGAACTCAGGAACTCCAGGATTTACATAAAATGGCTCTGAATAATTATGAAAATAAGCTGACCACAGAAAATTGTGTGCGATCAGCTCACTGCACTTCTAGGTAGCCTTGCACCCGTATCTAACCATTCTGGACTGAACTTTGCTGGGTCCCCATAATCTACCCTACTAATTCATACACTGGAGATCCAATGTACATAGTGGTCCATGTACATAGATCATTAAAATGTCATGGACAGGTACAGAAAATAATCAAAAAGGCTAATGGAATGTTGGTCTTTATATCTGGAGGACTAGAATACAAGGGTTTAGAAGTTATGCTACAGCTATACAAAGCTCTGGTTAGACCACACCTGGAGTACTGTGTTCAGTTCTTGGCACTGCACCTTAGGAAGGATATATGGGACTTGGAGGGAGTGCAGCGTAGATTTACTAGAATTATACCTGGACTCCAGGGGTTAATTTACGAGGAGAGATTACACAAACCAGGGTTGTATTCCCTGGAATTTAGACGATTAAGGGGTGATTTGATCAAAATTTTCAAGATATTAAGGGAAACTGATAGGGTAGGTAGACAAACTATTTCTGCTGTTTGGGGAGACGAGGACTAGGGGATATAGTCTAAAAATTAAAGCCAGGACTTTCGGCAGTGAAGTTAGGAAACACTTCTACACACAAAGGATGGTGGAAGTTTGGAACGCTCTTCCACAAACGTCAGTTGATGCTAGCTCAATTGTTAACTTTAAATCTGGGATTGATAGATTTTTGTTAACCAAAGGTATTAAGGGATATGGGGCTAAGGCGGGTATATGGAGTTAGGTCACAGATCAACCATGGTCTAATTGAATGGTGGAACAGGCTTGAGGGGCTAAATTTTTGGACTCTAAGGGAATCAAGGGATATGGGGATTGGGCAGGAAAGTGGAGTTGAGGTCAAAGATCAGCCATGATCTGATTGAATGGCGGAGCAGGCACGAGGGGCCGTATGGCCTACTCCTGCTCCTATTTCTTATGTTCTTATGTTCTAAATGGCCTACTCCTGTTCCTATGTTCCTATGTCGCTTAGCATCCAATAATGAAAAGTGCGTGTACCCAGAACAGTCAAGTATACCCTCCACCACATAAGTGTTAAAAAATGAACACATTATCACCAAAAATAAAAAATGAGTATATTCCACTACACCCTTGGCTCTTGTGTAACACAAATGCTGCACTAACAGTGATGTGGAGATGCCGGTGATGGACTGGGGTTGACAATTGTAAACAATTTTACAACACCAAGTTATAGTCCAGCAATTTTATTTTAAATTCACAAGCTTTCGGAGGCTTCCCCCTTCCTCAGGTGAATGTTGTGGAAATCTAACACTAACAGTCTGAGACTGATAACTCTAGAGTGTGAATCACAGCTGGAGTCACCCAAGTTATATTGGGGCCTGTCTCTGGTTGAGAATCATACTCTGCCTACTAGAAAAAAGCTTTCTTTACATATGCTCCAGTACTCTGTTATTTTTGTTTCTTAAATATTAGACAGTGTGGGCAGGAGCATCTTTGGTAGGGAAATAAAGTGCCTGGGAGGTCCTGCAGACTGCCCGAATACTTTTCAAAAGCAAGTTCACATTTTTCAAACCCACACCCACATGGTGCCAAACACAAGTGGTGTGAAACAGCTTCCTGGGGGCAGGAGGCGGGGGAGGGATGGGTCTCTAACCCCCTGGTGTGCTGATGTCAGATTTAGAACATGATTCTGCAAATAAGCTGATGCTTCAGCAGCATTGTGCACCCAAAATCACTTCACATTGATGCAAAAGTGCAGCCTCAAACTTGGTGGTGGGGATTTACCATTCAAAATTGAACACAGAAATTTACAACATGAGTGAAGGGAACGACATAAAAATAGTTTCCATTTTATGCATGGATTACCTCCATGCAGGCATTATCCACATGCAGTGAATAATTATCATATTTGATACTAAAATGTTGAGTATTCTGATCATGTCATAAATATGGCACAAGCTATGATTTAAAAACAACCTACAATATTAATATTTTAAAGGATAAAAGAGTTGCAAGGTACATATCCTCGGTGTGTCCCTAGCATTTTCTGCCAACAATTCGTTGTTAAACAGAATGCTGTTTTGAGCCCTGTTGGTACTCAGTGAAAAGAAAAGAGGACATGCCTAGGTGATGTCAGCCAAGGGAATTCCCTGTGCGGACATCCTCTTAATATCAGCGTCAATGCGATCAGTCTGTTTTCAGAATCATTGTGAGCCTGCTTCTGTTTTTTTTTTAATTCCCTAAAAATTTTATGGGATCTATAACAGAAAATTAATTGGTAGGAGTCTATTAATTCCCCAAAAATCCCTTTTGCAGGCCAATAAATTCCTCCAAGATTTTTTTATGGCATCACCTTTAGGACAGAAAAGGCCTGGAGTCAGGCCACAAGTCTGATGCCAATCCTCTGGGGGTTTTGAGAAAACACTGGGGAAACTTGGGCTTTTCAGCCTTGAAAAGAGGCTTGTAACTGGGGACATTGTAGAGAGATATAAACTAGTAAACATCGTAACTAACGTCAACCAGAACATTACTTCAAATTAAGCTGTTACAGTAGGGGACAGGTTCAAACTAGCAAAAGGCAAATTTAGAATAGATGCCATGAAGTTCTTTTTCACACAAAGAGTGATCAGCACTTGCAATGAACTTCTGGATAGAGTGCTGGAATTGCTATTTTAAGAAACTGTTGAATGTTGTATTGGGGAACTGTAGGGTGTCTCTTGTGACTGTTGATATTTAGATTAAATGGATAACATATTGGGATGAAATTTCTGTCACATTTATAGCCTTAGCACATTTATTTTAAATTCCTCTTGGACTATTTTAACATATTCATTAACCCATTTAAACTAAAAGGCACAACTGTGTTAAAATAAAAATTGTAAACAATTTTACAACACCAAGTTATAGTCCAACAAATTTATTTTAAATTCCACAAGCTTTCGGTGGCTTCCTCCTTCCTCAGGTGAACACCTATAACTTGGTGTTGTAAAATTGTTTACAATTGTCAACCCCAGTCCATCACCGGCATCTCCACATCATGGTTAAAATAAAAATGAAGGAATTTAATTGAGCATGTTAATCTGTTTGTTGCAAATATCACTGGGTGCAATTTCACCTCCATAGTCTCTTGATAAAAGTGATAAACTAAACAATTTGCGATGCTCTTTCACTCCTTTATTTGTCCTAGCCAATGTTTCTCTTTCATCTGTGATGGCATTAGTCTAGTTTTCTGTTTACAGAAACTACATTCGAGATGGCATTAACCTAGATTTTTGCTTACACTCCTGGCTTCATTTTTTTTGTTCATAAAACAACATTACATTTTGATAAAATACACATTAACCAGATGAAATACCAAAAATTGTAGCAGAATAACATAAAAAGCAACACTTGAAGTTAGTGTGATGACAACCAGAATGTAGTGCAACAATTAAACAATTACTAAGTTGATGTGCTTATCTATCTTCCTTTTTTGCCATCCATCTGTTTTGCTATTATTTTCTCTTAATCTTTGTGTTTCCCTTAATTTATGTAACTTTGAGATCTGTGCCTGTAATAGATGCTTTGTATCTAGTAAATTCTTCTTCTCTTCTGTGGCTAGCAGCACACAAGGCAACCCGTTTCTCCCACTAGTTTTACATCCAGCATATCGTGCTCTGGGTGTTTCCGTAACAAAGACCCCTTCTTTACGTGGCCAGGTCATTTGCCTGACTGTAGAGATCAGTTAGATGCAATGGCGGGGGTCACCACTCCACTCCCATCAGACACGAGTACCCCACTGGATATCAGTCCAGTATTCAGAGGCCAGATCATTGGTCTACTGCTGGCCAGGTCTATGATTGTGGGGGGGGGAGGCGGGCCACTCTGCTCCCCCTCTGCTTGGATATGTATACCCCGCTAGATGTCAACCCAGCATTCAGAGGCCCGAACTCTCAGTTCTGCGTCTGTCTGCTGTGGGGCTTGAACCCATAACCTTCTGACTTAGAGGCGGGAATGCTACCACTGAGAAAAGGCTCATTGCACCTAGTAAATTAGTCCACTAAAATCTTTGAACTTACTGTAGATATATGTTTACTCATTATATACACTTATAGAATATATTTCTACATAAACAAATGATCCACGTTAAGAAGTTTAAATATCTGCCTATATATAATAGTACCTAGTATCAATCAAAACAGTTTATCATTCAGATACGTAGGGACAAAATCACTGAGATAGTAATAAGGTACAAAGAATAGAACACATTCCCATTATTCTTAATCCAGGCTCTCCTATCAGCTGTGATTGCCGTTGGTTCTCCTACCTGCCCTGATGGTAATTTTCCAATTGATCTCCTCTC
The DNA here is from genome assembly GCF_035084215.1 of Heptranchias perlo. Classification (NCBI taxonomy): domain Eukaryota; kingdom Metazoa; phylum Chordata; class Chondrichthyes; order Hexanchiformes; family Hexanchidae; genus Heptranchias; species Heptranchias perlo. The sequence continues at coordinate 97,508,864 of NC_090329.1, read as the reverse complement.
CTCTGCCTTTCTGATCTGCTTTCTACAGCCCAAAAAAAGCAGCAAAAGAACAAGAGATCCCCAAACCACATAATGACAGCAAGTAGTCCAAAGAATAATGTAGGGAAAGAAGAAATAAAAAACACAATCCTAATTCTTTTCAAGCCCGACTAATGTCTTTCAGTTCTCACTGACTGATAGCTCAAATGTCGAAAAAACATCACGGATCATTTAATCTGGTCTGCGGTCATAGCAATTTGAACTAAACCAGTAAATCCCACCGAGTCATATGAAAGGATTTTCAGTCAGCTAAAATCTAATTCCACACATGTGAGATTGAGAGATACCTCCTTTAACTGATACATCAATGCCAAATATACATAAATTACCAATTGATGTAACAAAATATCTGATCAGAGGCCCGATAATTATATTTGTCTGTTAATGTCGGCATGCTGGAATTTTGAGGATTCTTCAATATGTAGAGGGTGATATTCAGATTGTTAGTATTGTTGCTGTCCACTTAAAGCCAACTGGAAAACAGGCAGTGAGGATATTTTTAGCAATGTGGATTTAAAATAGTCACAAGCAATTACCAAAAAATGAAAAATATTATTAGCTAATTATTAGGAATGAATTGCGTTTACTTTAGTTAGCAATTTTGGATATTTTTTAATGTATTGTTATCAGCACTGCAAGTTTAGCATTGGTGCAAAGTGATTTCAGCTTTGCACCAATGATAAATTTGTAGTATAAATCAGGAATCAGAGCCTGATCTGACCCCTGGGCAAAGGTGAGACTCCCTGGAATGGGTCATCGCACATCACTTTGATTTGACACCACACAGAGCATAAATCCAGTGTGATGTCAAACCTACTTTGCAAGTGTTCAGGTGGGTACATTGGACCCCCTGGGCACCATGTACACATACCTGACCTTAATTTGAATTTTCAGAGAGAAGGCAAACCAAGCAAACATGGTGAGACCATGTCCAAAGTCCAGTCCTGATCACAAGGGATATTACTGTTACTTCCTTGGATTACTATCGTACTAATAGACATTGGACAGTATGAGTCAATTCCATATAAGTAAGATGACCACTTATGGGAGTGACTGAAGCCTCTGAACCCAAGAAGTTAGCTATGCCAGATCAGAATTTGTAACGGTCTGTCTTACACGTTCCTTCATTGATTTACTCAGTTTGTAAATTTGAGCCTTTTTAAAGGTCAGAGCATGCAGCATTATAGCAGCAAACATGTACCGATTCTCATATTTTGGTCAGCCAGGTATCTGACACGCACAGAACCCATCACCATGCTTAAGAGTCTCTAGACGGTCCTCACCAATGTTCCTCTCTCAACCAACACCACCAAAACGCATTAACTGAACATTCATTGCAATTTGTTTCTGTTTTTGCTTATATAACAATAATAACTGCACTTCAAAAAATAATTAATTGGTTGAGATACGCTTTGAGATATTGTGAAGACATGATAGAGCACCACATAATTGCAAGTTCGTTCTTTCTTTCAAACCAAACTACTGAGATATCCACACAGATAGAATTTCTTTTTACATCACAGGAGTTCATATTCTCTCCACCTCAGGACATACCTCACTTACCAGAGAACATAGGCCCAGGTTGGCAGGGGCCAAGGCTTAGGGTGCCCCCGATTATTTGCAGGGATTTTGCTTGAGTTTAACCAGCTAAAATTATTCAATCAACCAGCATGGAGCTTTGGCAAGCTTCCCAGTGTTTGTCCAGCCAAGACCACCAATTGGCTAGCAGTTAACTGGAGGTGAGTGGGATGAATCCCAGCTCCTCATGACAGGTCTATCCTGCCATGTGCAATTAATGAAGCAGGTTGGCTGGTCAATCATAAACAGTGCTTTGGAGTACTGTTACCTGCCGGGCTCAGGTATCTGATTAGCGAGTCTGCAAAAGACTTGTTTCTAAGCTTCCATCGATAGACTCCAAACAGCCTGCACATACCTTCCTCCTTGAAGAAAATAATCACTAGTTACTTATATAACTGACAAGTGCAAGCTTGAACTGTCATTAGGATAGAAGTACCAGAAACTCCTCACAAGTGGCACGGTGAGCAGGACAACGCACCATAAAATGTGTAAGTATATTACATCACCACAAAGTGGATACGAGCTTGCAATCTACAATGCTGCTGAATTATTGATCTCAGCTGTGCTTCTAATGGAAGACACTGAGCAGAGGACAGGTGTATCAGTAGAACGTAAGTCTGTGGCCACATTACTGAAGCTGTATAGTGCTCTGGTCAGGTTTTCCTCCTTGAACATTGCATTCAGTTCTCTTTACTGTGGCGCAATGGAAGCATCTAGGTCCAGGAAGCAATGCAAAGAGGAGCTACGAGGCTGATCCCTAGTGTCGGAGGACTGAGTGATGAGGAAAAGTTAGAAAAACTTGGACTATTCAGCCTTGAAAGAAGGTGAATGATATGGGACCTTATAGAGGTATAAAGATACTAATTCAAATAAAAAAGGTTAATCCTGAGCACTATTTCAAGCACAAATTCAGGACAAAGGGATATAGGTACAATCCGGTAAGAGACAAGTTTGGGGTTAATCTCAGCACTTCTTTGTACAAAAAGGGATTAATACCTGAAATGGTCTTCCAGGTAGGATAGGCAAGACTGGAGCCATTGAAGAGGGAGTTGTGATATGAGGATCATAAGTATCAATGGAACAATGAGCAATTTGGGCTGAATGGCCTCCTTCATTTGTATTTATCTTTGTGATCTTGGTGGTCTAAGGGAGAGTCATCATTGAGCTGCTTGTACGTACATCTTATTGCAGCTGCAACAAGGCTATATTGGAGGAGCTCTAGGTGCAGGCTCTTTGCTTGCCCTTTTGGATGTGGTGTGGGAAGATCAGAAAACTGGGGGTGATAGGGTGTGGAAAAAGTCCTGAAGTGACCTAGCAAGCCACCAAGTTGTATGAAACTATCATTGCAGGGTAAATAGGGGTGGGCAATAAATGTGACCTTGCCAATGTTGTTCACATCCTGAGAACAAATGAAATAAGATCTGTACTTAACTTCAGTTTTATTCCTTTTACCTAAAGAGCTTACTTGATATATGTTTTTGAATTTGTAGCTACTAGAAATTTGGTAAATATGGAGATTAGACAACCCAGTTGGGTCTTTAGATCGAAGGGCAACTACAAATTAAATAAGTTATTTCTCTCTATTTCTCTTTAAGCCTCCGGGATCTGAAACTACTAGCCAATTGTGAAGCCTCTGTTGTATACTATATTTATTTATATATTGTTTGCAGTTAAAACTCAAATGGATATTATTTATTTATTCAGGCATCATACAGCTGAAGAGAATGGAATGGCTTGTCATGCAGGCTGCCCTACATTTTGGTACAATAAACAGTGATAATGTGCTTCTGAGATTAAAGGATTTAGGGCATTTTAGCCGCACATACTACATCCACAGAGATCACAAGAAAATGAAACTGTCACCACAATGAATTGCTCCTGCTTGTATTTATTGATTCAATCAGGTGTTTTCATTTTGTGAAAAAAGGAGTCCAGGTCAAAGATGTTTAGTTGCTAAATAAGCCCTACAATCTGTATTCATAGATAAAGGAATTCTTGCAAGCCGTGGTGACTTCTCTCATCTTACCTACCTTGTGATACCATTAAATTTTCTTCTGCATTGCACAGATATCTAGAGGTGAAACTTGCCACAAATGCTACCTCCCTCTACTGGGCTGCATCAATTTCTCGGAACAATCTCCGGTCCTGCACCCAAACAGGCTATGTCTTCTCATTCTTCAAAAAGGACCTTGCATGAAAAAAAATAGATTGTAGGCAATGGGAGAATGGGCCTGAGTCTGGTAGATGTTCTTTAATATAGATAAATGTAGGTTTATGCACATGGGTAGGGGAAACTCCAAAAGAACATGTATACATCATGCAGGGTTGTCTGCTCAAGGTTGCTGAGTGAGAGAAGGACCTGGGGGTTACAGTGCATGAGTCATTGAAGGTCCATGACCATAAAGACATTGTGAAAGTGAATTATGCATTAGGAAATATTGTCAGCCTTGGCTCAGTGATAGCAATCTTCCTCTGAGTCCGAAGTTTGTCGCTTCAAGCTTCAGTCCAAAGATGCACAGCTGACTTCAGTGTAGAAGTAAGGGAGCTGTCCTTCAGATGAGATGTTAAACTGAGGCCCTATCTGCCATCTTAAGTGACTGCAAAAGAACCCATGGCACTATTTAAAGAAGAGCAGAGTAGGTGCCCTGTCTAACATTTATCCCTCCACCAAAATATATCTGGTTATTTATCAGATTGCTGTTTGTGGGACCTTGCTGTGTGCAAACTGGTTGCTGTGTTTCCCTAAATTGCAACAGTGACTACACCAAAATTACTTAATTAGCTGTGAAGTGCTTGGGATGTCCTAAGGTTGTGAAAGGAGCTATATAAATGCAAGTTTGTCCTTTCTTTCTTTTGCCAGGACAAATAAATATAAAAGAAGAAATACTATCCTTTCTTTGTATAAGGCCTTGGTCAGACCATATCTAGAAAACTGTGTCCAACTGGGTGGGAAATGGGGGTGATGATGTGCAGATGTCACACTATGCCAAGATGGACCATGCCTGATGGACCAGTTGATCTTTTCCTGTCCTCTTTTGTATGTGCAGGAGGACCTCCATCTCACTAACCCCAATACCAGCTGTCCATCATGCCTAAGTGGCCTTTACTGTCAATGGGGATTCCTTTTCTTTTCTTGCACTACTTGGCCCTTTAAGCTGCAGCAGGACTTTAAATCCTGCAGCAGCACAAGGAATTTCACCTCTCTTCCCCTCGACATAAACCATCAAACACAGATGGGCCCACAATGGAGCCTGCCCAACATTATTTAAATCAGCTGACTCCAGGAAATTGGCTAGGGTCAATGGTACAAATGTGGTTCAGGTGAACATCCTGCCCAGCCACACTTCCACTGGCATTATGGCTGAACAAAAGACCCTGACTTTGGATTCCATGAGGTGAGCAGGAATCGTGCCACATTCATGTACAATTACCTGATCAGGAAGTCTACGAAAAATTGTTTCTTCCAAAAGTCTTGCAGATTATCCAAGATATGTAAGATATATGTCCTGAAGAAGACATTTTAAAGTCTTGTAGACTGATTTTACACTTATTATTTTCTATATAATACCAGTGAATTGCTGTGCATTACTGCTTCTATGTAATCATCTTACTTGTAAATAAAACTTTTTTGTTTTATCCTTGACGTAATGGTCTGGCAATGTGGTATGTACCATTTTTCAGAGTAGACAGGAGAAAGTATAGTGTGCATCTGGTGCATTATACTGTAATTAATGGGTAAATATTAGTCCCATGGCATGTTGCCCCATTCATGAAATACACAAGAGTGTAGGATTCAGTTTATAGGAGACTCAGCCTGCTTATGGAAACCGTCTTTCTGCTGTGAACACAATTTCCTCTTCAGTTTAAGCAGTAAACCTAAATGGACAGAGGAGGAAAATTGACTGGAATGCCATTTCTGTCCCACTTGATCCCACTTCTGGGATTTCCCACTGGAAGTGATGTCAGATGTAATTATAGGCAGGGCATGTTACAATATGATGCATACAATGTATTTCCCATCACTTCTGCCTTAGTAGTGTTTCTATAGGCAAAGGGGAAGAGGGGAATTTAAATTTTATATCAGCAATTTCAGAAAATGTAAGCTTTCAAGTAGTTTTAAATCTACACTGCACTGCAGCAAGGTGTTGCAGCAATTTGTGCATTTGCTGATGTCATTTAGCAGACCTTTTTCTGTATATTTCTGTCCCAGTCTAACAAGAGAAAATGCTACAGAAGCAGGACTATTCCAGCAGCTTTAGCACTGGAGAAAGCGTTCCATTGAAGCTGGAGTTTCATTTATGATGTGAATGGGAACCCAAATCTTTATAATATTTTCTTGTTCAAGAGTGAGAGAAAGAAAGAAAGAGAAAAAACACTTGATTGGAAAAACAGGAATCATCAACATAGTACATGTAAGGTGAAAGTCACTTTTCTTTAACTGCTGAAATCAGTTCCTCCAGATAGGCACCTGTTAAGTATGTTTGGCTCATGTCATCTAGTATGCAAATCTACAGGCTCTTTATAACTGTTGTGAATGATATTTATTCACATATCCTAACCCTAAGGCCACATAATATTGATTCCTTCTTTTCCACACCTCCAGCAATTACCGTCAGTACAAAGTCCATCCATTGAAGTCTCTCAGATAGAGAAAGAACCTGCATTTATGTAGCACCTTTTTATATCTCTTAGCACATATTAACATATAATGATTTACTTTGAAGTCCAATCACTGTTATATTGGACAAAGAAGGTCCCACGAATAACAATGAGATGAATGGCCAGTTAATTTACCTTTGGTGTGTTGGTGAGAATGGAATGTTGGCCAGAACATTGGGAAAACAAGAGCTCCGCCTTCTTCAAATAGTGTCATGGGATTTACCTGAACAGGTAGACAGGGCCTCAATTAAATACCCCATCGGAGAGGTAGTACCTCCACCACGTGCTCAAGTCATGGAGTGACATTGGAACCCACAAGCATCTGACTTAGTGGTGAGAGTGTTATCAACTGAGTCAAGCTGGCATCTGATGTAATAATAATTGCTGCTTGTAATACTTTTGGTTTGATAAGGTGCAGACTTGTACGCTGTGTAACAAGGGCACTGCTGATAAATGACAGGGTCATTGTTTTAATTTTAAATAAGAACAAACAGCGATTGCTTGTGGTACAAAGTCTGGAGCTGCACAGCTCCTGCTTCTTTCTACAATAGCACCATCTCTTGGCTGAGTGTTTTCATGTTTACATCCACCATGAGAAGTCAACATTAGTATGTGTGTTTTTTTAATAATCATTCTCAGGATGTGAGCATCACATTTATTGGCCATCCCTAGTTGCCCTGAGAAGACAGTGGTGGGCCTTCTTTTTTGTAGTGGCTTGCTAGGCCTTCAGAGGGAACTTAAGAGTCAACCACGTTGGTGTGGGACTGGTCACAGGTAAGTCAGATGGGGAAGGATAGCAGATTTGCTTCCACTAAAGAGCATTAGTGAACCAGTTGGGTTTCTCTGACAATCCAACAGCTTCATTGTCACTTTTGTTGATATCAGCTTTTTATTTCCAGATATTTTAAACTGAATCTAACTTCTCAAACTGCCATGGTGGGATTTGAACTCACATTGTCTGGATTATTAGTCTAGGACTCTGGATTTCTAGTCCAGTAACATAACCATTACACTATCGTACCCTAAATACTATGATGTAGCGGTTATGCTACTTGACTATACTGTGAGTGTGAGATAAAAGCACAGTTCAGTTATAGGCCTGATGAAGGGCCGAGGATGGCTGAGAACCAGTGTAGACCTCAGAAACTATGCTGGTCTCCCCCTACCCACAAATTATTTCCAAGTTCTCCACCAGAATTGCTATAGTAAATTTAGGATGATCAAAGTGGTAGTGGGCTAGCTCCCAGCGATGTAACCAAGTATGTTGATGTGATCTTTGGGCAGTTTTTCCAAGTGAATTCTTGCAATAAAATGAAGCAGGTTCACATGTGACCGAAAGATCAGGCAGAAGTGCGACTGTGGGTAGCGGAAAACGGCCGGGAGATCCGTGTTCACTCGGCATTGGAGTTTCACCACTTGAAGTGACCACGGATGTAGAATACATCTGCCCATATTTGGGTAAGCATATTCAAATGTTAGGGTAATGACTAAAATATGTCATCCTACATATTTCCCACCATTAATGTCACAACAATACTATTGTGTTTCTGACATCCAGCATTGCTAAGGCAGTGGAGGGGAGTATAAAAACTAAATCATCACTTTGTCTACTGCAATTGATCATAGAGAGATTGATTGCAAATGGGATATCTGAATAATTAAAATACAAACTTTTTTTTAGCCTTCAACCAGCACCATCTGCTATAATACCATACAGCAGGTTTCACAGCCAATTTCCTTCTCCTACCCCCACCTCTGGGTGCGATCCCAGCAGCAGTAGAAATAACTCCTGGAGGCCAGGGACAACATGTTAATGAGGCTGACCTTGGAGGATCTGCCAGGAGCAGGATGAAGAGAGATGGGTGGGTCTGGAGTAATAGACTAAAAGCAAACAACAAGACTAAGAATAGATGATGAATTTATTTAATCTCCCATTGTGTTGGGCAAAATTTGTTTCATAATAGTCTGCTATGGGGGCAGATCAGCATGAGGTTTTGAGAGAATCCTGCAAACTGTCCCTCATGAGTAGCTTCAGTTACTGTACAAACAAAATAATGTTTTCAGATAATGAAGCAGTCCGTGCCCGCATGCAGCAAGACCTGGACAACATCCAGGTTTGGGCTGACAAGTAGCAAGTAACATTCGCGCCAGGCAATGATCATCTCCAACAAGAGAGAGTCTAACCACCTCCCCTTGACATTCAATGGCATTACCATCGCTGAATCCCCCACCATCAACATCCTAGGGGTCACCCTTGACCAGAAACTTAACTGGACCAGCCGCATAAATACTGTGGCTACAAGAGCAGTTCAGGGGCTGGGTATTCTGCGGCGGGTGACTCACCTCCTGACTCCCCAAAGCCTTTCCACCATCTACAAGGCACAAGTCAGGAGTGTGATGGAATACTCTCCACTTGCCTGGATGAGTGCAGCTCCAACAACACTCAAGAAGCTCGACACCATCCAGGACAAAGCAGCCCGCATGATTGGCACCCCATCCACCACCCTAAACATTCACTCCCTTCACCGCTGGCACACCGTGGCTGCAGTGTGTACCATCCACAAGATGCGCTGCAGCAACTTGCCAAGGCTTCTTCGACAGTACCTCCCAACCCCGCGACCTCTACCACCTAAAAGGACAAGAGCAGCAGGCACATGGGAACAACACCACCTGCACGTTCCCCTCCAAGTCACACACCATCCCGACCTGGAAATATATCGCCGTTCCTTCATCGTCGCTGGGTCAAAATCCTGGAGCTCCCTTCCTAACAGCACTGTGGGAGAACCTTCACCATACGGACTGCAGTGGTTCAAGAAGGCGGCTCACCATCACCTTCTCAAGGGCAATTAGGGATGGGCAATAAAAGCTGGTCTTTCCAGCGACGCCCACATCCCATGAACAAATAAAAAAAAACCTAAGAATTTTATCAGCTCCCCAGACTTTCCCCCTCCCTGCAGCACAGGTATTGTGCCATTGGTATAATGTGATTTCATAGAAAATATTATATCATCACTTCAATCCCACCAGACTGCATTATACTCTAGAACACAGCTTCCAAAACTTACTACGGCTGATTTTTCTCTGTCTTGTTCCAGAATGATGTGGAGATGCCGGTGATGGACTGGGGTTGACAATTGTAAACAATTTTACAACACCAAGTTATAGTCCAGCAATTTTATTTTAAATTCACAAGCTTTCGGAGGCTTCCTCCTTCCTCAGGTTTACCTGAGGAAGGAGGAAGCCTCCGAAAGCTTGTGAATTTAAAATAAAATTGCTGGACTATAACTTGGTGTTGTAAAATTGTTTACAATTGTTCCAGAATAGTGCCTGCAAAATGTGGAGGAGAAATGAGCACTAATTCTTTGTTCCCGTTTGGCTCCTGAACAACATGGTACCCTAACTTCCTCTATGGTTTTTCTGGTGTCTGCATATGACTGTGTCACATGCAAATGAATGTCGGATGTCTTTGCACCCAAATTCCCTCGAGTACTACCCTAATATGGACTGGGCTAGTAATAGTGTAAAGGGCAAGGAGGGGGAAGAATTTCTGAAGTGTGTTCAGGAGAACTTTCTTGATCAGTATGTTTCCAGCCCAACGGGGAAGGAGGCATTGCTGGATCTGGTTCTGGAGAATAAGTGGGTCAAGTGGAGCAAGTGTCAGTGGGGAACATTTATGGAGTAGTGATCATAGGATTTAGATTGGTTATGGAAAAGGACAAGGAGCAATCTAGTGTAAAAATATTAATTGGAGTAGGGCCAATTTCAGTGGGTTGAGAACAGATCTCACCCGGGTAAATTGGAATCAAAGATTGGCAGGCAAAACTGTAATCGAACAATGGGCGGCCTTTAAAGAGGAGATGGTTTGGGTACAGTCTAGGTACATTCCCACGAGTGGGAGAGGTGGGGCAAACAAAGCCAGAGCTCCCTGGATGACGAAAGAGATAGAGAGTAAGATGAAGCAGAAAAAGGGGGCGTTTGACAGACGTCAAGTTGATAACACAAGTGAGAACCAGGCGAGGGAAAACTTTTTAAAGCAGTGAGTAGTTATGATCTGAATGCGGTGCCTGAAAGGGTGGTGGAAGCAATTTCAATCGTGGCTTTCAGAAAGGAATTGGATAAATATTTGAAGGGAAACAATTTGCAGAGCTATGGGAAAGAGCGGGGGAATGGGACAAACTATAAAGAGCCGGCACAGGCTCGATGGGCCGAATGGCCTCCTTCTGATCTGTAACCATTCTATGATTCTATGATTCTAGTGTTGAGTATAGGATACGGGCAAACTGCCACCATAAAAGCATGAAGCAAGTGATTACAGAGCTGCTATTTCAGAGCTTTTTTTTTAAAGGGAAAGGCTGGTATTGTCAAAAATGCTCTTGACTTTTGTCTTTTTGATAAAAAGTGGTTTTGCCGATTCTGTACTTGTTTACACTTAGTGATGTTAAGTACATAAGAACATAAGAAATAGGAGCAGGAGTAGGCCATAAGGCCCCTCGAGCCTGCTCCGCCATTCAATCATAGAAACATAGAAAATAGGAGCAGGAGTAGGTCATTCGGCCCTTCAAGCCTGCTCCACCATTCAATATGAGCACGGCTGAACTTCTATCTCAATACCCTATTCCATTCTCTCATCATACCCCTTGATGCCTTCTGTGTCCAGAAATGTTTCTATCTCCTTCCTAAATATATTCAGTGAATGGCCCCTACAGCCTTCTGTGGTAGAGAATTCCACAGGTTCACCACCCTTCGAGTGAAGAAATTTCTCCTCATCTCAGATCATGGCTGATCTTCGACCTCAACTCCACTTTCCCGCCCAATCCTCATATCCCTTGATTCCCCTAGAGCCCAAAAATCTATCGCTCTCAGCCTTGAATATACTCAATGACTCAGCATCCACAGCCCACTGGCATAGAGAATTCCAAAGATTCACAACCCTCTGAGAGAAGTAATTGCTCCTCAGACCCATAATCCTGCGACTATGCCCTCTAGTTCTAGACTCTCCAGCCAGGGGAAACAACCTCTCAGTATCTACCCTGTCAAGTCCCCTCAGAATCTTACATGTTTCAATGAGATCACCTCTCATTCTTCTAAACTCCAGAGAGTATAGGCCCATTCTACTCAATCTTTCCTTGTAGGACAACCCTCTCATCCCTAGAATCAATCTCGTGAACCACTGTTGCACCGCCTCTAAGGCAAGTATATCCCTTCTTAGATAAGGAGACCTAAACTGTACGCAGTACTCCAGGTGAGGTCTCACCAAAGCCCTGTACAATTGTAGTAAGACTTCCTTACTCTTGTACTCCAACCCCCTTGCACTAAAGCCCAACATGCCATTTGCTTTCCTAATTGCTTGCTGTACCTGCATGTTAACTTTTTGTGTTTCTTGTATGAGGACACCCAAGTCTCTCTGAACACCAACATTTAATAGTTTCTCACCATTTAAAAAATGTTCTGTTTTTCTATTCTTCCTGCCAAAGTGAATAACCGCACATTTTCCCACATTATACTCCATCTGCCACCTTCTTGCCCACTCACTTACCCTGTCTATATCCCTTCGCAGACTCTGTGTCCTCCTCACAGCTTACTTTCCCAGCTAGCTTTGTATCGTCAGTAAACATGGATACATTACACTCAATCCCTTCATCCAAGTCATTAATACAACACTTAGGGGATTAAATCGGTTCACCCCCGAAAACGGGCATGGGCATCGCATTGCGCGATTAACTTGCGCTCGGTCGATCCGTTGCAGGTAGCACGAGACATTCGTACAACTAGATAATGTACCTCATGCATGCAAAGAAATCAGGTTTTGACACGATAATTCCATGACATTCGCACTTTGGTTACGTGGATAGATGCAGCCCTTGTAACATCGAGCCCATTGTGTCCAGTTCTGAGCACCGCACTTTAGAAAAGATGTGATGGCCTTAGAGAGGGTGCAGAAGAGATTTATTGAATGATTCCAGGGATGAGGTGCTTTAGTTACGTGGAAAGACTGGAGAAGCTGGAGTTGTTCTCCTTGGAACAGAGACGGTTGCGAGGAGATTTGATAGAGGTATTAAAAATCATGAAGGGTCTAGACAGAGTAGATAGAGAGAAACTGTTCCCATTGGCGGAAGGGTCAAGAACCAGAGGACATAGATTTAAGGTGATTGGCAAAAGAACCAAAGGTGACACGAGGAAAAACTTTTTTACACAGCGAGTGGTTAGGATCTGGAATGCACTGCCCGAGGGGGTGGTGAAGGCAGATTCTAGCATGGCCTTCAAAAGGGAACTGGATAAATACTTGGAAGGAAAAAGTTTGCAGGGCTACGGGGATAGGGCGGGGGGAGTGGGACTAGCTGGATTGCTCTTGCATAAAGCCGGTGGGGACTAGATGGGCTGAATGGCCTCCTTCCGTGTTGCAACCGTTCTATGATTCTATGATTCCACCAGCAGGGGGAGCCCAAATCTCTTAAAGGTAGCCTTTACCTTTTACTTGCAAAAAAGTAAGATACAGGTGTGCACGGAGTCTGAACAGAGATCATACAAATGTAAAACACAGATGCAGGTCCTGTCCCTATGTTTACAAACTGTTGAGTTTTGTTAAAACATTAAATAAAGATTGCGCATTACTAAATCCCACATCCTCCAATCTGCATGCCAGACATCACCAATCTGCCAGTCCGATTTGGTACCAGGCCTGCGAGAGTGCGTGCACCAAGGTTCCCATGCCTCGGTGCAAGTGGTGGACAGAAGGAGGGGCATCCTATATCCGCGGTGGCGGGGGTGGGGGGGGTGAAAAAGAGGCCCATCAGATATATGTTCAAAATGCAGTGGGAGGCAATAGGGGACGAAGTCAATGCCAGACGCACAGCACCACGAACATGGATGCAGTGCAGGAAGAAGTTCAATGCTTTGACACAAGTGGTCAAGGTCAGTGAGGCCAACTGTTAAGTGGCATCTCCTACCAACTACACCACTAGCCGCATCCACTGCTCCACATCACGCACACACCAACAACCTCTTTCAATCAGATGCTTCCTCTCACCCTCACACATTACCACTGTTGTAAGCTGCACACCCACAACACATTGGCAGCTATTCAACCATGACAGGCACATCACCCAGACATCCTGCAGGACACTCACTGACACACGTCCCACTTTCTTGCAAGAGAAGGTGGCGCAGAACAGGAGGCAGCAAGAATCAATTACTGCCATAAGGAGGGATGATATATTAGCAGGTTCCTCTAATGAGGCCATATGGGTGGAGCTTAAAAACAAAAAGGGGGCAAGCACTTTGATGGGAGTGTACTATAGGCCCCCAAACAGTCAGGGGGAGATAGAGGAACAGATATGTAGGCAAATCTCAGAAAATTGTGCAAATAATAGGGTAATAATAGTGGGGGATTTCAACTTCCCCAATATTAACTGGGATACTCAGAGTGTAAAAGGCTTAGAGGGTACAAAATTCTTAACGTGCATCCAGGAGAGCTTTTTGAGCCAGCATGTAGAAAGTCCTACAAGAGAGGGGGCGGTACTGGACCTAATTCTAGGGAATGTGGCCGGCCAAGTGGAAGAAGTGCTAGTAGGTGAGCACTTTGGTGACAGTGACCATAATTCGGTGAGATTTAAGGTGGTCATGGAAAAGGACAGGGAGGGGCCGGAAATAAAGGTTCTAAATTGGGGGAAGGCCGATTTTAATAGGATAAGGCAGGATCTGGCCAAAATGGACTGGGATCAGCAGTTTGTAGGAAAATCCACATCGGAGCAATGGGAGTCTTTCAGAAGGGAGATTGAGACCATACAATGGCAACATGTTCCCGTAAAGGTCAAGGGTGGTTCCAAGAACTCCAGGGAACCTTGGATGTCAGGGGATATATGAGAATGGATTAGGAAAAAAAGGAGGGCTTTTGGCAGATACAAAAGGCTAAAGACGGAGGAAGCCCTAGAGGAGTACAAAAAGTGCAGGGGGATACTTAAAAAAGAAATTAGGAGATCAAGGAGGGGCCATGAAATAACACTGGCGAGCAAAATAAAGGAAAATCCTAAGATGTTTTATAAGTATATTAAAGGTAAGAGGATGACTAGGGAAAAAATAGGGCCCATTAGGGACAAAAATGGCAATCTGTGTGTGGAGCCGGCAGATGTAGGAGGGGTTCTAAATGAATTTTTTGCATCTGTTTTCACTATGGAGAAGGACGATGTAGACATAGAAATACGGCAGGGGGACTGTGATATACTCGAACATATTAACATTGAGCGGGAGGAGGTATTGGCGGTTTTAGCAGGCCTAAAAATGGATAAATCCCCAGGCCCGGACGAAATGTATCCCAGGCTACTGTGTGAGGCAAAGGAGGAGATTGCGGGGGCTCTGACACATATATTCAGAACCTCTCTGGCCACAGGGGATGTGCCAGAGGACTGGAGAACCGCTAATGTAGTACCATTATTTAAGAAGGAGAGTAGGGAAAAACCTGGGAACTACAGGCCAGTGAGCCTAACATCAGTGGTAGGAAAATTATTGGAAAAAATTCTGAAGGACAAAATTAGTCTCCACTTGGAGAAGCAAGGATTAATCAGGGATAGTGAACATGGCTTTGTCAAGGGAAGATCATGTCTGACTAATTTGATTGAATTTTTTGAGGGGGTGACTAGGCGTGTGGATGAGGGTAACGCAGTGGATGTGGTATACATGGATTTCAGTAAGGCCTTCGATAAAGTCCCCCACAGGAGACTGGTCAAGAAGGTACGAGCCCATGGAATCCAGGGTGCCTTGGCACTTTGGATACAAAACTGGCTTAGTGGCAGAAGGCAGAGGGTGATGGTCGAAGGTTGTTTTTGTGACTGGAAGCCTGTGGCCAGTGGGGTACCACAGGGA
The DNA here is from genome assembly GCF_035084215.1 of Heptranchias perlo. NCBI lineage: Eukaryota > Metazoa > Chordata > Chondrichthyes > Hexanchiformes > Hexanchidae > Heptranchias > Heptranchias perlo. Next base: position 97,493,729 of record NC_090329.1, on the reverse strand, counting down.
TCGGTGCTGGGTCCCTTGCTGTTTGTGGTCTACATTAATGACTTGGATATGAATGTAAAAGGTATGATCAGTAAGTTCGCTGATGATACAAAAATTGGTAGGGTGGTAAATAGCGAGGAGGATAGCCTCAGTCTGCAGGACGATATAGATGGGTTGGTCAGATGGGCGGAACAGTGGCAAATGGAATTTAACCCGGAAAAGTGCGAGGTGATGCACTTTGGAGGGACTAACAAGGCAAGGGAATACACAATGAATGGGAGGACCCTAGGCAAGACAGAGGGTCAGAGGGATCTTGGTGTGCAAGTTCACAGATCCCTGAAGGCGGCGGAACAGGTAGATAAGGTGGTAAAGAAGGCATATGGGATACTTGCCTTTATTAGCCGAGGCATAGAATACAAGAGCAAGGGGGTTATGATGGAGCTGTATAAAACACTGGTTAGGCCACAGCTGGAGTACTGTGTGCAGTTCTGGTCGCCACACTACAGGAAGGATGTGATCGCTTTGGAGAGGGTGCAGAGGAGATTCACCAGGATGTTACCAGGGCTGGAGCGCTTCAGCTATGAAGAGAGACTGGGAAGATTGGGTTTGTTTTCCTTGGAGCAGAGGAGGCTGAGGGGGGACATGATTGAGGTGTACAAAATTATGAGGGGCACAGATAAGATGGATACTAAGGAGCTTTTTCCCTTCGTTGAGGGTTCTATAACAAGGGGACATAGATTCAAGGTAAAAGGCGGGAGGTTTAGAGGGGATTTGAGAAAGAACTTTTTCACCCAGAGGGTGGTTGGAGTCTGGAACTCACTGCCTGAAAGGGTTTTGGAGGCAGGAACCCTCACAACATTCAAGAAGCACTTGGATGAGCACTTGAAATGCCATAGCATACAAGGCTACGGACCAAATGCTGGAATATGGGATTAGAGTAGACAGGGCTTGATGGCCGGCGCGGACACGATGGGCCGAAGGGCCTCTATCCGTGCTGTATAACTCTATGACTCTATGACTCTATGACTCTATGGCAGTGGCATTTAGCCCCTCGAGCCTGTTCCTCCATTCAATGTGATCATGGTTGATCTGTGACCTAACTCCATATACCCGCCTTAGCCCCATATCCCTTAATACCTTTGGTTAACAAAAGTCTATCAATCTCAGATTTAAAATTCACAATTGAGCTAGCATCAACTTCCGTTTACAGAAGAGCGTTCCAAACTTCTCCCACCCTTTGCATGTAGAAGCGTTTCCGAACTTCACTCCTGCAAGTCCTGGCTCTAATGTTTAGGCTGGTCCTAGTATTCAAGTATAGGAGACCTCCAAAAACAGGTACAAATGCATCAACAGCCAGAAGCAATAATCCCGCAACTAACCTGAAATCCTATATGGTCCCTTTAAAAAGCATTGGTGGAGGGGGGCCCTCCAGGCACTCTAAGACATGTTTAGCTAGTCGTGATTAAGACAGTGCGTTGAGTGGAGGGTTAAGTGCCAAGATGGCGTCGATCACTTTAATTCAGCATTGCACACTGATCAAACACATATTCTCCCTACTTTACATGATTCTGGCATTCGTTATCTGCGCGTGCGCTCAACCCTTTACCAAGATAGCGTCCGGCGCACATGCGCTCACATCCCAGACATTCGGGAGGCCACATAGCAACGAAACACTGGGCACTAGATGGCCAAATTTCTAGCCCTTAGACTTCCTTTTGGCCTGCACCTAGTTGTGTACCCCCATGTGCACCCAGTACTTACTCATAATATTTAAATTATGCCTGACAGAAAGTTTGGACACCGTGCGTAAATTACTCCTGGTTTGTGTGCGGGGAGAGGAAGATCAATCCTTATATCTCAATTTGAATTTTGTGCAAAGTAATCTGGTGCAGTTCCCCTAGTATATATTAATTTTGGTATGTGAGGCATGTGTTTCATTGAAAACTCATTATAAGTACCTGCAATACCCGATTACTCCTGTACTTTTTAAAACATTTCAAAATATACTTTATTTCCTAAAATTTAAGGATACACAATTCCCATTCAAAAAATACAATACAGATCGTACACACTCCGATCCTATCATTACAGTTCAAAACACAATATATATTTTCTAATACAAGCTGTACAATAAGGTGGGATGGCCTTACACGGTGGCCTTTCCCCATACAGCCTTTGCGTAGGCCACACCTCACTCCCACAGCACGTACTCCTGGACCTTGGAGTATGCCAGTTGGCAGCACTCTGTCGTGAACAGCTCCTTCCGCTGGAAGACCAGCAGGTTTCGGGCGGACCAAAGGGCATCCTTCACCGAGTTGATGGTCTTCCAGCAGTAGTTGATATCTGTCTCAGTGTGCGTCCCGGGGATTACTCCTGTAGTAGGTGCAGTGTGACACACAGTAGTTGATATTTTATAGTGAGAGCATATCACCCTGTCATTGTGCAATCTAGCCACTGGGTCCCCACAAATCACTCAATATGCTTTCTAAAAAATGTTTAATTTTTTCCCAGTAACTGGAATTTCAAATGTCCAAAATAAAGGTTGAAACAAAGTTAAAACATTTTAAAATTATATATTTTAGATTAACTCATGAGATGTCAGTTCAACATATTACTGCGTCAAAAGTCCATGCGAACTTAATTAGACACTACATTAATCGTTAACAAGAGTCAATCAGACCTACTCTAATACAAGCCGTAATTAAGCATTTAACAGCATACTCGTGCTTGGGACACTCGGCTGGGTTCGGATGCTTCTTCTGTTCTCTCGAAAATTTCAAGAGCTTTTCCCTTTATTTTATACCCATTTCAGTGGTCATGTTTGTGACTTCTACAATTCAGTTGATAGCAAGTTTCAGCTTCTGACCCTTAGGTCATCAAGTTTAACTTTGCTGGACGTTTTATGACCCTTCAGTTATCGAGCAGATTGCTGAGCATAAACAATTCTAGGGCTCTGACCGTACCAATATCCTATACCATTGTCTCAAGGTATAGGCAGTAGTTAACTTTTTTTTTTATTTGTTCATGGAATGTGGGCGCCACGGGCAAGGCCAGCATTTATTGCCCATTCCTAATTGCCCTTGAGAAGGTGGTGGTGAGCCACCTTCTTTAACCGCTGCAATCCGTGTGGTGAAGGTTCTCCCACAGTGCTGTTAGGTAGGGAGTTCCAGGATTTTGACCCAGCGACGATGAAGGAACGGCGATATATTTCCAAGTCGGGATGGTGTGTGACTTGGAGGGGAATGTGCAGGTGGTGTGGTTCCCATGTGCCTGCAGCCCTTGTCCTTCTAGGTGGTAGAGGTCGCGAGTTTGGCAGGTGCTGTCGAAGAAGCCTTGGCGAGTTGCTGCAGTGCATCCTGTAGATGGTACACACTGCAGCCATGGTGCGCCTGTGGTGAAGGGAGTGAATGTTTAGGGTGGTGGATGGGGTGCCTATCAAGTGGGCTGCTTTGTCCTGGATGGTGTCACGCTTCTTAAGTGTTGCTGTAGCTGCACTCATCCAGGCAAGTGGATAGTATTCCATCACACTCCTGACTTGTGCCTTGTAGATGGTGGAAAGGCTTTGGGGAATCAGGAGGTGAGTCACTCGTCACAGAATACCCAGCCTCTGACCTGCTCTTGTAGCTACAGCATTTATGCGGCTGGTCCAGTTAAGTTTCTGGTCAAAGGTGACCCCCAGGATGTTGATGGTGGGGGATTCGGCGATGGTAATGCCGTTGAATGTCAAGGGGAGGTGGTTAGACTCTCTCTTGTTGGAGATGGTCATTGCCTGGCACTTGTCTGGCACGAATGTTACTTGCCACTTATCAGTCCAAGCCTGGATGTTGTCCAGTTCTTGCTGCATGCAGGCACAGACTGCTTCATTATCTGAGGGGTTGTGAATGGAGCTGAATACTGTGCGATCATCAGCGAACATCCCCATTTCTGACCTTATGATGGAGGGAAAGTCATTGATGAAGCAGCTGAAGATGGTTGGGCCTAGGACACTGCCCTGAAGAATTCCTGCAGCAATGTCGTTCAGTACACATGTCTCTGCTGGAATGCCTTCCTGTTTGTTAGCAAAGCAAGACACTTTTGCTTCCTGTTTGTTAGCTTTAAGATGTTTTTATACTGAGTCAATGAATACAAAAGACCCACTTAATTTACCCATATTGCTACATTTTATCCTACCCACAATTCATACATTAGCCATTATGCCTTGGTTTCAGTAAAAAAACTACAAAAGCAAAAATATATCTACTCCAACACATATTTAACAATATGATTAAATGTATTCATTGAATTGTACTTAGTGAGCTAAATTTGGATTGTGTAGTCTGAGCATGTGCAGTGTACCTAACTTCTCAGGATGCATCAGTACTGTTCAGTCAGCTGTATTGATGGGATATTTTTCTTTGGCTTTAGTAGTTTCTGCCCAGTAGCTTTCTTGAAATAATTTTGAAGACTTGAAGCCAGCTTTATGTCAAAAGGCAGTCAATGTATTCCATACAATGCATGTCACACAAATATTTACTGATTGTCTGACAATTCTGGTTACAAAGAGCAGTTATTAATAGTCCATTAAAACTCAATTGAAATGAGAACTACATTGTTACTAAAACCTTTCCACCCCTTTATAACCAACTCACAAGTCTGCATGTCAGTTAATAACTCAGTTTTTAATCTCTGTTGTCCCAGTCTCCATGTACTTCTGCTGCAATTTCTCATGATTGGCCCTTAACAATTCTTAACTAGCAAATCTCAAATTTTTGCAAATATATTTTGGCATGGGAGCAGGATTCAGAGCAATGGTAAAAATGGAAGAAAAGTCAGTCCCTGCTTTCTACCAGTCTTATTCACCCTTTAACTCATGTCTGCATTCTCATAAAAACTAACACGAAGAAGAAAGTGTAACCCTTCCTTGGATAAAATAACATCACACACCATTACTGAACAGGGGCATTTTCCCCCAAGGAGCCATAAGTGTGGAGGACCGTGCATTGGCATTACTTTAATTTTCCAAATAGTTGCAAATGCTGTCAGTCCTTATATCTCACTGAACACAGTCAATTTCAGGTCATTAAAGAATTTTAAAGCATCTGCCAGAAACCTCCAAACTCCTAATTGCACTGGTTTAGTGGAAGAGACCATTAGTGAGATGATTTCTCCAGCAGCTGCAATTATTTTGCAAGCTCTTCTACAATTCAAGAACTCAGAAGAAAATAACAGTAGAAATCCATGATGAGGCCAAATGCCTTTCTTTCATTTAGGCCTAGAAAAGGGACATTGCAGGGTTTGAGGGCAACCTAGCTATTACTCCAGGGATATCCGCATTCGATCAAAGCAAAGATGGGGTAAAATGCAAATCTACTGCAGTTGGAATTGTTTTAAAGGGGGAAGGGATCCAATGTTTCTACAAATCAAAATAAAGAATCTCTGCTAGAATATCTTGGGCACCCACTGTCAACACCTACCTCAGGTACAGTGTAAAGCTCCCTCTACACTGCTTCAAACTCAAAAGAGCACCTCATCTACATCCTGGTCAAAGTCACCAATGATATCTACTGTGATTGTGACCATACTACTCTCATCTGTCTTTGTCCTGCTCAGCCTCTCTGGAACAAAACAGAGTCAAGCGTGCCATCCTTCTCCATCGCCTCTTCCATGATGCGGTTACATGTGATTACCTTTGTGTAGTTCCACTCCTACCAGTCTCAATGCAGCAAACACAGCTTTGGTCATCACTTCTCTGCCTGCACAGTCACATCCAAAGCACCACCCACCGCTCCCAAGGATCCACACTTGGCCCCCCCTCCTCTTTCTTATCTACATTCTGCGCCATGAGTCCCTGACCAATCGTCCTTATCTACAAATCACAAGATCACAAGATAGTTATGGATCAGGAAGGCTATTTGTCCATCTTAATTCATCAATCCAGAGAGATACTAGAGTCCTCCCATTTCAGCATCCAATTGTTTCTTAAATTATTCCAACATTCTCACCTTCATTATCTATCTGCAAGTCCATTCCATGTGTTGATCACTCTTTGCGTGAAGAAGAACTTCCTGATATCAGTCATAAGTTTACTGGGTTAGATCAGTGTCCCCTTGTCCTACTCTTGCAATTGAATTTAAGGTAATATTCTAGAATTACTTTTTCTGTTCTTATAATTATTTTTATACCTCTGTAAGATCATCTCTCAGACATCACCTTTCCAGAGTGAGATCCCAAGTTTTCACTGATAACTCGGGTGCCTGACCCTTGTGACTTTTTTCTGTAATGCTTCTAGTGCTTGAATGTCACCCATGACTTGGTGACCAGAACTAGATGGTCAAGGTATGGTCTGACTAGAGCATGATACAATTTAGTCATGACTTATTCTTACTTGTATTCTACTGCTTTTAGCTCTACATCAACATTCTATTGGTTTTGTTGATTGCTGCTTTGCACTGGTTCAACTCTTAGGTCAGTTTCAGTTTAGTCCTTGGCTATTTCAACACCATCCATGGAGCACATTTTTTTCTACATCCAACTCTTTACACTTGTCTGCATTAAATTTCATCTGCTATTGCCCTGCAACAACCTTCTTCAGTCTTACAACCGCTCCATACCACCTGGTTCTCAGCACTGGCCTTCTGTGCTTCCCCCTCCTTCCCTTCAACCATTGGTGGCAGATTCTTCAGCCGCCTTGGCCCTCATCTCTAGCGCTCTCTCTTCCTATACCCCAAGCCTTTCTACTTCTCTCTCCAATTTTAAAAACTTCCTTAAAACCTATCTCTTTCACCAAGCCTTCAGTCAGCGGTGTAACCCTCTCACAAGGGTTTGACATCCATTCCCTTCTTCCTCTGTGAAAGATCTTGGGACATTTTTCTACATTAAAGACACTATCTAAATGAATTTAAAGAATGTTAAGTCAAACTGAGTTGTTTTATGCAGGCATGTAAATGGTGAAATAAGCTGATTGGAATTATAGAATCATAGAATCTTACAACCCAGGAGAAGGCCATTCGGCCCATCATGCCTGTACCAGCTCTTTGAAAGAGCTGTCCAATTTAATCCCACACCCCAGCTTTTTCCCCATAACCCTGCAAATTAGTCCTCTTCAAGTACACGTCCAATTGCCTTTTGAAAGTTCCTGTGGAATCTGTTTCCATCACCCTTTCAGGCAGTGAGTTCCAGATCTTAAAAACCTTCTGGGTGAAAAAAATTCTCCTCATTTCCCCTCTAGTTCTTTTGCCAATTATTTTAAATCTATGACCTCTGGTTACCGACCCACTTGCCAGAGGAAGCAGTTTCTCTCTATTTGCTCTACCAAAACCCTTCATAGTTTTGAATACCTCTATTAGGTCTCCCCTTAACCTTCTCTGCTCAATGGAGACCAATCTCAGCTTCTCCAATCTCTCCACATAATTGACGTCCCTCATCCCTGAAACCATCCTGGTAAATCTCCTCTGTACCCTCTTCGAGGCCTTGTCATCCTTCCTAAAGTATGGTGCCCAGAATTGTACACAATACTCCAGTTGATTAGTACTGCAGATTTGGTTACAAGGGCAATCCATGCCTCGCTGGTGCAAAAAGTCACTGTTATAACTGAGACACAAGGAGACTGAAGAAGAAACTCCTTTTAATTATTATACAGAAAAGTTAAGTCAAGTCATTTCATTGCAATTAATTTTCCTTTCTCTGTATTGCTATATTTCATATTTATATGGAAATTGTCTTATGCAACAATAAATATACTTTATGCTTCACCATTTAACATAGTGATTCAACAGGATCCATTCCCTACAGCTAAACCACCAAAAGTAAGACATTTTGCCATCTGTATTATACCCACAAGAGATTTAAAAAACTTTAAACAAAAATTACAATTTTTAATATTATAAAATTTTAAACTCTGCAGTCATGAAATTACATTAAAGGACTCCAGAAGATGAAATTCCTCTTTCTGCAATGTTAGTATTATTTTACATTTTGAACTGGTGAATGCCTCTACTAGAGCAAAATTGCAGATAAATTAATTAAGCATTCATATACTAGTATCATAAACAGTGCTGGGGAATGGAACACTTTCCATTTCAGATGCCCACTGTCAACAGCAAACACTGCTAGGTCAGGCATGGCATGGCTGGATGCAGAGTAAAGCTCCATCTAATCTGCCTCCACAATGATTCTCAGTGCCAGTCTCAGAAGAATACCCCACTACTGCACCAGTGTGACACTTTTTCCATTTCCCACAGCAACCATCTTGTGACCTCCCAATTATGCCAAATTAGGGACAGTTTTGTGCTGCCTAAGCCTAATAGGAACTAGATTAGCCAAGCTCATTTCACATAGGACCATTACAACCAAGCAGACAGAGGAAACATTCATCACATCATTCTGGGCTGAATTTGACCCCAGGTTCCAGAGGTGAGAGGTCAGTGTCTAACCCAGTTCCCCACAGAATTTAATTTAGACAGATTTTATTTTGCAGAAAAATCAATATTTATATTCAGGCTGTTGCAGATGTAAGATGGATATCAAGGCAGAGTTTCATAAACAGGGTATGAGCCACAAATAATTCCTTTCTGAATGCAGTAATATTGTACACAGTGCATTCATAATCTTTTTGTTTTGTGTCCTGGTACTGTACAGATACTGTAACATATTGTTTTGGTTTTAAAGGGGGAACAACCTTGTTCAAAATAGCATCTATAGATATACAGACCAATATACCAAGTTAAAAAATATGTAAGAGGCTGGAAATATCAATCTGGAATATTCATCAATTGAGTGGGTATTCCTAATGATCCGCATGCCAACAAATTCCCTAAGGCGTTTCTTCTTTTGTAAATTGGATTCATCACCAATGGATAAGTGAACTACCATCCTGTCCTGCTTGACTCTGCCATCAGTTATTATTGAAGCTCTAGTATATCCAGCCAGGCTGTTAGCATCAGAATCAGTGTAGGTACCATCTAACATCATGGTCTTGGTGCTGGGAATTCCACATGTGCAGGGGAACTGGGAAAAGAGAAAAGAAAGTTCTAGGCCTTCAAAATGAATAGGAATCCTGGAAATACGTGTATGACCTGAACTGTTTAGTAGGAAAACATACAGTAAATTTAAATTTATTATTGTGTATTCTACCAAAACATTTTGGTGATTTTTTGTTATGCCCATTAAGGTGCAAGATTACGTTACTGGGAAATGGAGCACTTTTACCACTTTTGCCCTCCAGTGTTGGCATCAAGTACTCACAAATGGAAATGGCAGAGGCTCTGACCACAATCTTTCAAATTCCTTGTAAATAGAAATTGTGTCAGAGGACTGGAAAGCTGCCAATGTAACACCTTTGTTCAAATTCAGAGAAAGGGATAAACCAGACAACTATAGACCAAACAGCCTAACATCTGTAGCAGGTAAACTTCTAGAGACCATAATACGGGATGACCTGGAAAGACATGTGTTAATTAAGGATAGTCAACATGGATTTATAAAAGGCAAGATGAATCTGACAAATTTAACATAGTTCTTTGAGAAACTAATGGAGTGTGTTGATAAAGAAAATGCTGTGGAAGTGGTGTATGGATTTTCAAAAGGCATTTGATAAGGAAGTTGGTTAAAGAACACAAAGCAGAGAGTGGTGATTAATGGATATTTTTCAGAGTGGAACAATTGTGTTCCCCAGGGGTCAGTGATGCATCCATTGCTCTTCTCGATAGATATATATAAAATCAGGACTTGGGTATAGTGGGCACATATTCCAAATTTTGCAGACAACCCAAAAAAATGGAGCATGCTTAACTTGGAGGACATCGATGCTTGATAAAGAAAATTTTAATAGGAAAGGGGAATGGGACTATGGTTAGCACTTTCTTATAGCCTGCACAAAAGCGATGGGCTGAATGGCCTCCTGCTCTATAAAATTGCATGTTTCTATGAAGAGACATACAGCACAACTAGATGAATGTAACAATGTGCTTGAAGCCGAAATCCAATCAGCACTTTTACTGCACCAGTGTGAATCTTCTCACTCCCCATACCTTCTATCATTGTGGACTCTCTGAATGGAATTGACAAATTTTGCCAAATTACAGCAGCTCTGTGCTGTGTCTTTTTGTGTACCCACTAGAACTTAGGTTGAGCAAGCCCAAACAGGAAGAAATCCCATGAGACCATTGCATGGTGGAAGTGTGGTGGGGCTGGACTACGTGTGTCCATAAGTTTATGGAAGTGAATTAAGAGGAAAGTCTTTCCTTATTTCCAGTGACTTTGAGACACTTGGATGAGCCTGGATTTTTTTAACTGGTATTATTGTACCACCAACTGTAAATGATTGGAAAAGCTAGGCTAATGTCCCCTCTTTCTCCATTGGAATCCAATTATCCAATTTTTCTTAAAAATGATAATGATTTCTTATTTGTTATAGTAACTGTCGCCTGCCACTTTCACTCAAATCCTGAGGACGTGTCGTTTAAATAATCGGTGCAGGCGTCGCACATATAGAGGTGAAACAAAGGCACGCAACCACAGAAGCTCCGGATCTGGGAGCAACACCCTGCCACTCGGAGAGGGAGCCCCAGGTGCGAATCGGGCAAAAGAAAAAGAAGCAAAAATCTTTTTAACTTATACTCAGGAATCAGAGGGGCCCCTCAGATCGATTGTCATTCGCCTTTGGATCTTCAGGCCCCAGTTTAGGCCCACAGTGGGACCTACACAAGCTCTCAGCACACACAGGTTCCACTGGGCCTACCAGGGGTGCTTCAGGTGGAATTCTCAGGGAAGCCCAAGAACGTCCCTGGAAACGTCCCAAATTGCTGGCACACCATAACAGGAGCAGAAGAAGAGCCCGCCTGCCTGGTGCACAATTTGTTCGGCATTTAAAGAGGGGCAGAAACTGGGTGCCACCCAAATCCCCCACCAGAATTAAGGCAGAATTGCACTCCTATGATTCGTGCAATTTCTGGACTAAAATGTTCTTCCTATCGGTCTAGGCTGGATTTCAACACAGCCTCCAGAGGTGACAGGAAAGTCTACTCACCACCGAAATTCCATACTGACCTTTTTTTAAAAAGAGTTTTTAAGACCTAAAATGTCTGTGGATCACCAGAGCATAACAGTGATAGAAATAAACTTGGGCAGAGATAGAGTGGGGCAAGGCCATGGAGGGATTTGCAAACAATGATAAGGATTTTGAATTCAGTGCATCGTGGGATAAGGAGCTAGTGGTAGTTGGTGATGGGCTAGTGGGTCATAGTCCAGAACAGGATGTAGGCAGTGGGGTACCCACAAAGGTACAAATCTGGTATTGCAAATAAAAAAGCAGGTGTCTGAAGTTTTTGATCCCTGTAGGTGAACACTGTTAATTATACAGATGTGTGCTGTTTAATCTCACCTTTTCCTGGCGTTTTCTTTCTTTCCTCTCTTGTACCGTAGTCAGGTAATTCACAGCTGCGTACTGCAGCACTGAGAGAAAGACAAACACAAAACTAACCCACAGGTAAATGTCCACAGCTTTAATATACGACACCCTTGGCATGGAAGCATTCACACCCGTGATGATGGTGGACATAGTTAGAACTGTCGTTATACCTGGAATTACAGACAACTTGAAAAATGTTGTGTCATTCTACGCAAAAAAAACTTCAAACAGTTCTTACCTTAATTTTTGAAAAGGTTCAAAAAAAGGGGGCAGGTGTTTCTCCATCAATTACATTCATGCCTTTTGGTGTTTCTTGATGGAATACATCTACCCCTACCTCATCCCACGGTTTAGAAATACGCCAATTTCTAAATGTTTTAAAGTAAGAGAATGCATAGTTTTGGGAATAAATCTTATCATCTTTCTCAATGAATCAAAGATTAGGACACCAAGAACCAACTGTCTTTGATTGAGGTTTGATAAGGTTTTGATTTTTCCCAGAGGAAGCAAAGTAAAAAACTCAAGAGTTGAGCTTTCACATTGCCAATGAATTACAGAAGAAAAAAACATTTTCAGCAGATTTGCAGCAAGTTGTGTAGTGATGGGCTTGGCTAAAACTGGATCAAAGCCAACTGAGCCATTTCTTCAAGGCTCTTTTCACATCCATATAGTGAAGATAAACTTAATAATTGCTTCTGCTGGTTATCCAACTGTCTCTGTTTGTAACTATAGTTTTAATTTATTTAGTGACATACATAATTGTACAAAACTGGCCCTTATTAATTGACCTTATTAAAATTACATCTATGCTTACCTAATGAAACTCTAGCTGGTACAGCGCGACGGTCAATCCAGAATGACACCCAGGACAGCATGACCATCAGAGTCGCCGGGAAGTAGGTTTGCAGCAAAAAGAAGAAAATGTGCCGGCGTAACGTGAAGTGAATGTACAGACGGTTGTACCAACCTATTTGTGAAAGCAGATATTTATCAGGATGCATTCACATGCACTTACCAAAAAAAAATGTTGCATTGTTGGACTTGAAAAGCACACCATATTTAGTGAAGGAACCAATGATGGTTCAACAATGTAACCTTCATAACACTTTAAACAAATTTACACTACTGCTGTGTCTAAATACCTTTTAATTCCACACTAGGCAGCGAACTTACTAACTGAGCCATTGGGGTAGGGACAATATTTTAAGAAGTTTACCAGGTAGTGCCTGACCTCCCTGGGACTGCCAGCTTTTTTGCCATTTCTGAGGCTGGTTACTGAAATATGACACTCGGACTCTAAGCCATGGTCCCAGGTAACACCCATTCCTCATGCTCATTGCTGACAGCGAAGCAGCAGTGGCTGCTGGAAGCTGAGAATGAGTTGTTCCAGCACCCGGGCTAGAAATGGCAAGAATGTGGCGACCTTAATCAGGAGACTAGTCACCAAGGTTGAGAGAAGATGTTGACGTGTTTATGAGACTAGTCTTTTCCTCTTTGGGAGAGTCAGGTGGCTGACAAAGTGCATGTGTATTCGGCAATCTTCTAAACAGTCACATAAAAATGAATCTAAAAGTGAAGTTCTTTTTGTTTACAAAAATATCCATTTAAAACCAAGACAACCTACAGTCTGGTTTTGTGCCCACCATATGTTATCATAAAATTTAAAAACTCAACAAAGCGATTTTTTTTTACAATGGGGAGGTATCCTGGTACTCCAGGATAAGCTTATAGTAGGACCTTATACAGAAGCATTCCTTTAATGCCAATAGATCCATTCAAAACCCTTTAACTAAGACTGTTTCAGCAATTGTATCATATCAGCAGGATATGTTGATCCAGCTTCTCACATAGCCAGTAATTCCTCAAAGTGAGTGGTCTTTTAAATATATATAGTGATAATTTTGGGGAAATAAATAACCTAACAACTACAAAAGATTGAAAAAAAATGCTCTGATTATTCCAAAATGTACCCAAGTAGGAAATGTTCAGCCTGACCAAGAGAACTAAATGTTTCATGATTAAAAAAAGAGAACCTGGGTCCTGAAATTCCATAGGAACTCTCCCAGTCTCTCGCTGTAACACTGGTGGAACCCCCAGAGATATGGCATAAATAGCCATTTTCAACCATTTATTCAGCTTCTCTGGGGATTCTGTGGTCTTCCGCCAGAATTACAGTGGGAGACAGGGCCAGAGCCCTGGTGTTCAATCACATGACTTACTTTGATGCAGTTATGGAATTACAAATCGTATCACAGCGAAATTTTGCTAATGCCTTTAATCCGTAAGAAAAGGTGTCATTAGCAACATTACAGAAGTATCAGCAGTTTATCAGCAGAAAACAAACAACAAAATAATCAATTGGCTCAACAAATATGGTGTTTGTCTATTTTCAATTAAATCTCCAATGCCACACAATTGTCTTGAAATATTTTATTCCTCAATATATTTGTAGGAGTGAAAGATCATAACTTCAGGGGTTCCAGCTGTGTAAGAATTTCTCGAACTGTCCTTCAAAATACAAGCAATTTTGTCCCTAATTGATACCCAATTATGCTCTTAATAAATCCTCATGTGAAAACAGAATTTTTCATTCTCCTCTCCCTGGAATAAAGGTGCATCTGAATGGAAAATACTTGACATGACTGTACTAGCGTGTCTTGAATATGGTGTTCGTGCTTGAATGGGCTTTTCAGCAGTAGCAGTGAGGCGAATGTATCTGATCAAAACTTCTTCTTGGCGTCCACTGTTATAAAGAGATTCACGTTTTTCCAAGGAAGTCAGTTTTATTGTGGAGCTGTTTGTGAATTTATGCCAGTGACATTCATTCCTCACCTAAGTTCCCCCCAATCACAGATTAGGTTTCACTTTCTGCAATTTTTTTTTCAGAATTTACATTAGTTTTATTGGACAGGATACATTATACTACAATAATTTTCTCTATTTCTGCTGTTTTCAAAGTTTGGGGGGAGTCCTGATATGCGCTAGCCTTCCACCTTGCCTAGCTTTGTGAGAGCTGCATGTGCGCCAAGGGTCAGGCAGACTGTGGTGCCAATCATGAAGCGGTGAGCTTGCACTCCGAGGAGGACTCCCAAAACACAACCTCCAATGAAGTAATTAGTTTGATTTTCTTTGGTTCCTCGGAGATGTGCCGTTAGGTGGGTGTTTATTCCAAAAATTGCACCGTACAGTCATAGTTAAGATGTCATTGGCTGCTCTCTGCACTGCTTAGCAGCTTTTTGTTTTACATGAGAATGCAACAATATGATAGGCTGAGCCAACGAGGTTGAGGTCGAGGTCAGCCCCGAGCCGCGTAGTTTCCCAGGTTTTGCTCAGACACTCATCTCCATCTTCTGAGTCTTCTTAAATCCCCAAGTTGCACAAATAATGCTAATTTCTTCCAAATTTTCACTTCATTGAAATTGAAATGTGTGGCATTAAACAGAATCATGGAATCAAACAGCATAGAAGGAGGCCTTTCGGCCCATCGTGCCTGTGCCGGCTCTGTGAAAAAGCTATCCAATTAGTCTCACTCCCCTGCTCTTTCCCCGTAGCCCTGCAAATTTCTCCTTTTCAAGTATTTATCCAATTCCCTTTTGAAAGTTACTACTGAATCAGCTTCCACCACCCTTTCAGGCAGTGCATTCCAGATTGTAACAACTCACTACGTAAAAAAAAACTTATTTCCCCCCTGGATTTTTTGTCAATTATCTTGAATCTGTGTCCTCTGGTTACCGGCCCTCCTGTCAGTGGAAATAGTTTCTTCCTATCCACTCTATCAAAACTTCGCACAATTTTGAACATCTCTATTAAATCTCCCCTTAACCTTCTCTGCTCCAAGGAGAACAATCCCAGCTTCTCCAGTCTCTCCAGAGGTTCTTTTTGACCAAGTTTGTTGCTAATCTTCATATCTGGAGGGCTGGCAGATAAGTAATGAAGCTCATGCACCCATGGGAATGCTTGTAACTGGCAACACTGGGGCCAGAACTAACAAACATTCTTGTTAGGAGTCAGCTATCAACCACTTTAAGCTTTCAAGGTTTCATTACTGAACTGCTACAGGTAGGGCCATAGAAAAAGAATTACCATTGATCAGAATTAGCACTGCTAATATACTGCAGAGTAGACCAATCCATATTATATTCCATTTACAAATTATTTTAATTACAGATTTTGTACCGAAGCAGAGCTAAATCTGAATAAACGCATTACCAAACTATAAAAAAATTTCAAAACCTGACAAAAGGGATTTATTAAAATTATGTACAGCATATTAAAGTCATAATGAAATACGTTAAATTTTATTGTAAAATGTATGGCCTATAACCCTATCCATAGGAGAGATTCACTGGCTTGTGACCTATGACAGTATCATTTAGATGGGTTGTTGTCAATTTTTTGAAAAAAAAAAGTAGCTTGGCTGACATAAAAACCATTCTTTTTGCAGCAAATCTGCAATAAAATCATGGGTAATTATTCAGTTGGTAGTAATCTTGGTGGAACTTACTTGTATGCTTACTTTTAAATTGATTTTTCTGGTCTTCTCATTCTGCTTTGTCTACTTTTTGCTATCTTGCCAACAAGGGTTTCATGTTCAGCTAAGTTTTTGGCTAAATACAGTATTAATAGTTTTTCTTTTAGTGACATGACCTATGACAGCATAATGACTTGGGATGTGCAGTATCAAATGCACTATATTATGATAAGGTAAGATATAGATTTTCATCTGCGATTTCCCACTTGGTAGGCATCTGATCTCAGGAAGGTCATCAATGAGAGTCCTGAATGGACTCCCATCAGGAGGGAGCTAAAACTGAAGGATGAGTAAACCATGGCTGCTCAGTTGTTCAGCTATCTTTTAAACCCTCTGTGATAACAACAAATATGATGAAATTACAGTTCATGTGTCACTCGAGAACACTGACCTGTACTACTATAGAAAGCCAATTTGGAGGCAGTGTGAAATTTCTGTATGAGAAACTGAGACAAAGAGACGTCCTTATCTGTCTTCAATGCTTCGTCGCCATCCTTCCAATATAGCATAAGGTCATCTTCAGTGTAAGCATCTGCCATGAAAGAGGTATTATCAGAATGTTTAATTGTGACAGATTGAAATTGGATATCAAGAACTCAGGCTCTGGTGAACAGCTAATACTATAACATTAATTTTAGCTACAAAATCACCTACTAAACGCAATTCAGAACCTGATGTATACACTTAACAATGGTTGTAATCCTATGTGCTGAAACAGCTTAACCTACCAGCAGAGCAGCTCCATTTTACATTCAAAGAATCCAATCAAAAAATTAGATTGCTGGTTTGGATTAGATTGGTTTCGATTTGAGCATCAGACGTTTCGCACAACACCCACCAGGTAACATAGTCACAGAGTGTAGATAAGTAATGCAGCCAGATTGACATCACTGTACTTATACATTGAGGTCAATTTTAACCCACCCCGCCCAGCAGGAACGGGGCAGGGAAGCCGTTAAAACAGATCGATTCGACTTACTGCCCTGTTCCCACGGTAATCGCGCTGGCCGCCATTTTAACCGCTGATTTCACTTATGTGGCTGAGGAGCCTGCCGGAAGCAAACAGGTGCCTCATGTATGTGATGCAAATCAGCATCAGTCTAGTGGTGTAATCAAGACCTTGAAGTCCTGCCCAGCGGCCAACCTGCTGAGGAAAACCTTGCGGATTTGGCCTCAAGCACTGACTAGAGGCACTATTTGAATGGACACAGTTACAGGCGCTCAGATCACAGGGATCTGCATGCTATTGGGCTTAATGAATTTCCAAAAGATTTTTGAGCTTGGCGATTGCTTGTTTCCGGTTTTTTTTAACCTTTCTCACCTAATTAAGCTCTCAAAGCTTGTCATGGGTGCTATTTTTGCATCATTGCTTTGGATGGAGGAACAGTTGGAGGAAGGCGAGCGGCAGCAGCAGCTTTGACAACCAGGTCAAGCAGCGGGTGGGCCTGTTAGACAGCAGGCGAAGGGAGGCTGCTCGTAAAAGGTCTTACCCAGCCCTCAGGGTCTACAGGCCAAGAGTCTGAGGCACTCAATGCTCCCCAGTGCTGGAAGCCAGCACACAGGTTTGCACGAGATTCATTGGGCCCTCGACTTTCATTTACATTAAGGTGCCCATCCCATAATGTGGTTCTTGAACAGGCAAAGAAGTGGAGGCCGCTTTTAAATTTAAAAAAAATTTGGGCACCTCTGTCCTTTGTCCCACTCATGACATCCCACGCGTCTCTGTGCCCCTTCCCTTGCCCGCAGCCCCTGGTGCCCTCACCCCACCCCCACCCCCGCTTCTACGCTGGAGAAGTCATCAGCAGACCTACATTGGCTGCTGGCACTCCCAACACAGTGAGAAACACATTCTGAATGCCAATAAATTATATAAATGAACTGCTCTTGCGTTATGGCACAAGGTGAGCTCTTTCAAGCATGCATTTCCTGAACAGGACTGGCAACTTTTACTAAATCTTTGCTAGCCCTTTGTATTATGGTGGGTGATGTAATAAAAGAATCTTCTTGGTGTCAATAAATTCTCTGCCTGTAAGTAGAAAATTGGATGTCTGATGGAAATCTAGGTTTGGCTGGTTTTCCACCGGTTATGAAATCTATGTCTGTTTGGACAGAGAGTCCATCAGTTTAGTCAATTTTTATATTAATGTGGTGGATGATGTGGTAAAGAATGATGACCAGATATTTTCCAAAAACGTATCTACCACAGTGCATTTCATCTTCATCCTGGAAGATTGCTGCCTCAGTGGCCAAGGATGGGCTTTAATATTTCCTTAGTCAATCTTAGATTGTAGTGAGAATACAGATGGGTGGAGAAGCACTTGGGGAACATGACTTACAGCTCTCTATCTCCAGGGAACAGGTCTGTGTGTCGAGAGGGAAGCGGCTGAAATCCATGTTACACATCGCCGTTACTGTAACCCTACAAATCAAATAGATTACTTGTAACGCTATCTAATACCTGTAGTTTGAGAATGTTACACATTGAACAAAGACCCTGCTCTGGCCACTGCTGTAGAGTAAACATCATTCTACTACTTAGTGTTATGATAGGCTTATCTGATCTCTTCACGTCTGCAGAATGGAATTGATTGGACCTTTCCTCTGAATTCTGCTGCAAAATTCCCAAGAGACTCTGGGTCATCTCCATACCCCAAAGAGGAAAATAACTGCCTCCTAAAAAGGTAAAACATCCCAAGGGAGATTTTCCTGGTCTCATGCCTGGGTGTCCTGCACTGTCAGGGCACAGCAAATATAGGATAATCGGCTGGGCTCCCTTACAGGGTGTGCGTTCCAACCCGCCTGATTTCCCAGTATTTGCTGTGTCCACTATGCCCAGGCACCAGACCAGGAAAATTTCCCTTCCATTATTTTCAGTAAGCTGACAGGAACAAAATAAACCACCTTGTTCGGTAGGGTTGATAAATTAATGGACAAAAAAAAAATGAGGCACTGTAGGCCTACTGTGGTGCTATCACTTTGCACCGGAGACACCCCACCACAGAATCAGCCCTTATATCTGCAATACGGTTTCTTGGCATGAGTAAAGCAGACGTATAAGCCTAGATATTCAGCTCCCCAGAATAAGTCACGTGGAATTTGGCGGGAGATTGCTCTGCCAGCTCCCCGTGTCGCCCACCACGTCAGGGATTTCCCACTGGCCATGATGAGGAACATGCAGTACATCCACGCATAAATGGTACACTGCAATACATGCAAATGACAGAAATACCTCATCCTAAGTATTTTCCACCATTTGCGCTATAGCAATGCTGGTCATCAGGGATGCCTGTTCATTCTAACAAACAGCTTTGCTCTGCATGTCAGAGGGAGCAATTCAAAAATTAAAAAAGCCAAAAAGCCAATGCAATTAATCACAGAGTAATGAATTGACAATAATAAGGTACCTTTTTTAAAAAAGTATTTTTTTTTAAGTCTAATATGATCGAAATAAAGTTGCCAGACACTCTACACTCTTGCAGTCATCCCAGGCCTGTCGCAATCGTTCTTCACCAACCCTCTACCCCAGATAGACTCCCCGGTGGAGACTAGGGAGCCCATCTAAAATATACAAAGTGACGTAACCCTGGACAATCAGCCCGGCTCGGAGTGCTTCTCTGTGGCAGAGGAAACTTCTTCCCCACCGTGGATTATACAATAACAGAAAATTTAGACCATGATGTTTGAAATGCCTTAATAACAGTCTTTAAAAACAAAACAAACAACAAAAACATTTGAGAACACCTTTGTTGGGGACCAGGTAGTGCAATGAGTGAGTACTTTGTCTTTCCTCGGGGAATGCAGATACGTCCAACTTACACTGATGGGTTGAAAGTTGCCATCGCTAGAATTCTAAATGAGTTTGTTGAGTCTCAACCCAGTTCTTAGTGGATGCTGCTTCACAGCACAAAACTGCTTACAATTCATTATTAATTGGCAATCCCACTCAGAGAAGCTATAAGGATAGTTGGTATGGAAAACGGAAAAGGTCATACTGATGCAATGGGGGTTGTGGATGTATGGTGGAAGCCCCAGTAAATTCTCTGGAGAAGAAATGCGGTACAGAACCTACACTTACCTTATACTATACAGTACATTCCCATCAGGAAAGATGCGTAACATTATGTTATCTGTGGTTGTGTCGTGGATAAATGACCTTTTCGAGTGAACGAAAAACACGTCAGGTGCCCAAATCCTTTTGACGAGCCTGCCGTCAAATGTCATACTTCTGTTTGTGGTGCTAGGAAATGAAAGCCGCTCATCTTTCCAGTAATTGCGCAAATATAGAGTCATTGTGAAATCCTGCAGGAAACACGACAATAAAATCAATCAAGGACTGAATTCTCAACTCCATGACACACAGACTGGGGTCAGTGTCACAATCCTTCAACTATACTTTGGGCATTGCAAAGTGTTGCAACAAGGGTAATACCACATGGAAGGTCCAGACTTACGTATCAGTACATATATTTGGATTCTTTTAATCCTACAATCTACAGGCTCTTACAAACCAAGTTTAATGTCACTTGACTACTTGTTCTTGATTCTTCTTGTCCTCGGTCATGCTCTTTTCAACCTTCGTGCTGTCCAACTCTATGGGCCTTAACCTTTCACCTAGACATCTAAATTTAAAACAAAATCCATGATTGTTTTGTGATTTTTAAGAATTATTTTTGAAAGCTGCAGTACTCCAGAAGTGCTACATAAGAAATGAAAACGTCTGACGTGAGAAAAAGGCCATTTAGCCGATCAATCCTGCTCCATTCCAAGTCAATGTATGATTATTTTATTATGGACCTCTCTCCCTCTCCACATCATCAACTGTTGATTCTCTAAGTTCCTTCCCTATCTCCTCTAAAGAAAATCAAGCAGTGCTATAAATATCTCTATAACCCTTGAACTCCCTTCTAATTAGATATCAATCTAGCCCCCTTTTAAAGGGGACAGTTCACTAACTTCTCGCCTTTTCTGAGAATCTGTTCCACGTATCCACTGCCTTGGGAGGGTTAAA
Organism: Heptranchias perlo; assembly: GCF_035084215.1. Taxonomy (NCBI): domain Eukaryota; kingdom Metazoa; phylum Chordata; class Chondrichthyes; order Hexanchiformes; family Hexanchidae; genus Heptranchias; species Heptranchias perlo. The sequence goes on along the minus strand of NC_090329.1, from coordinate 97,472,825 downwards.
TTATTTTTTCTTATCTCTAACCTTGATGGAGGCTTGTGAATTTTGTACTTGTGTCCTATAGTGCCATGCTCATTGTCCCAATTTAAATTACTTGTTTACTTTAACTATATCTTTATCTTTCATTATTTTAAATTGTGGCAAAATGATTCCCACCACCCCCCCCCCCCAACCCACTGCACTTTATTTCCTTTGCAAAATCTAGTTGATTGTTTTTTTCTGTGAAAAGACATCTTTATTTCCTTCCAGAGGTGATAAAATCATGGATTTAGTGCTGCATTTTAGGGTGAAATTTGCTGTTGTGTTGTTTCTGTGGATAGGGACTAAAGAAATCATTAAAAATGTTCTTCTGGTGTGAGTCTATTCAAGGTTTCATGGCTGAGGTTATTAACGTTTACACCCTTCAATTAATGTGTGCTCATGCCACCGACCTTGCCTCCTAGTCCCTGATTCAGGCTTTGTTGATCGGTAAGAACCCTTGGACAAAGAGGAAAGCTCAACAGCCCAATTTACAAAATGACCATTGACCTCTACTGACAAAACTTCACTATCTTCCTAATGGTTGGCATTAGAAAAAAAAACTCTTCATATCAAGTCAGCTGTTTTATTCTAACCCGGTGTTGGGGAAAAAGCCTTTCTGCAACAACGTGACCTCTACATCCAAATTTCTTAGATTCACTTCTAGCGCCGAAAGCTTTGTGCTAGGAATATGAATTTGCAAAATTTACCCTTAGATTTTTGAGTTTGGGTAGGTGCCTTGAGCACCACAGAGTTGTTCTATATTTGCTTGGAAAATATGAACTAAAATTATAGCCTGGCTAATACATTCCAAATGTTAAAGCTCATTAGATTTCAGCTTTCAGCCCAGACTTATGAATTGAAAGTCTCTTCTCCCTGCTGGCTATAAGGATCCTGTGTGAAATGTTTGGGCAAGTCTCAATCCCCCAGTTCCTAGTTGAAAAAATTCTATAGCATAAAACTGCCCATGATTTGAAAAAAATGGTACTAAATTGGCAACTTCAAATAGAGAGGTCAAAAAATGACTAGTGTGGAAAATGCCAATCAGTCATTGGTGTGTTATGTGCTTTAGTCAATTTGTGCCAAAGGCATTTTGCTAGATCAAAGCAGAAGTAGGTTCTGACTGCATCTAACCTGTGCTGTACTTAGTCTGGGAGTGCTCGATGATGTCACTAGGTTGATATCCCACAATTTGGTTAGCACAAAAATTCATCCAAAACAATATAGAATGAAAGCCCAGTTGGCAAATAGTTTTTACCACGTGGTGACCCTGACTATGGTAATGAATAGCTCCTCCAGGGAAACATTCTGAAGTATGTGATAGTTTCACTATTTGAAGACTGAAGGAGAACTTTTGCTGCACTTAGATCCCCTTTTTCACTCTCTGCAGTCACTGGTGATGGATTGGAAACCTCAGGTCTCCATGGGCTTGCTCATGGTCACACAATGGTAGCTTTCTACAAACAACTCTCAAAACAAGAGAGAACTGAATACCTTTAGGTACAATGGGGGTTAAATTGGTTAACCCCCAAATCTGGGCATGGGCACCACGATTAACCCGCACCCGGTGGTTCTGATGCAGGCAGCACGTGAGATTCATGCTGCTTCCTCACTTACCTGATTGTAGTGCAGCAGCTAGACCTAGCTGCGATGTTCTCACCAGCTTCTCACTTCTCACCAGCAGGAGAGCCCAGATATCGCGTGAATTGCTCGCACCTCTTAAAGTCAGCCTGCATCTCTTATGTGCAAAATATAAGATACGGGTCCGCACGGAGTCTGAGAGGAGATCAGACATCGCACACACAAAACACAGATGCAGGTCCCGTCCCTATGTTCAGAAACTGTTGAGTTATGTTAAAACATTGAATAAAGGTTGCGCACTACTAAATCCCACATCCTCCAATCTACCCGCCACACCTCATCAATCTGCCGATCTGAGTTTGTACTAGGCCTGCAAGAGAATGTGCACAAGGTTCTCTGCTGATGCACTAGAGGCCTTGGTGCAAGAGATGGACAGAAGGAGGGGCATCCTAAATCCGCATGGGGGCAAGAGGCCCTCCAGACATATGCTCAAAAGGCAGTGGGAGGCAGTAGGGGACGAAGTCAATGCCAGGCGTATAGCACCACGAACATGGATGCAGTGCAGGAAGAAGTTCAATGCTTTGACACGAGTGGTCAAGGTGAGTGAGGTCAACTGTCAAGTGGCATCTCCTACCAACTGCACCACTAGCAACATCTACTGCTCCACGCACTACACCCCCCATCACCCACATACCAACAAACTCCTTCAATCAGTACTCAACTCTTCCAATCAGCTGCTTCCTCTCACCCTCACACATTACCACTATTGCAAGCCACACACCTACAACTCAAAGGTCACACACACAGGCAGTTATTCAACCACGACAGGCACATCTCCCAGACATCCTGCAGGACACTCACCAACACACATCCCGCTTTCTTGCAGGAGAAGGTGGCGCATAACAGGAGGCAGCAAATGGCAGTGGCATTTACCCCCTCAAGCCTGTTCCACCATTCAATGAGATCATGGTTGGTATGTGACCTAACTCCACATACTCACCTTAGCCCCATATCCCTTACTACCCTTGGTTAACAGAAATCTATCAATCTCAGATTTAAAATTCACAATTGAGCTAGCAGCAACTGCTGTTTGCAAAAGAGCGTTCCAAACTTCTACCACCCTTTGCATGTAGAAGCGTTTCCTAACTTCACTCCTGGAAATCCTGGCTCTAAATCTTAGGCTATGTACCCTTGTCCTAACATTCAAGTGTAGGAGACCTCCAAAAACAGATACAAATACATTAGCAGCCAGAAGCAATAATCCAGCAACTAACTGTAAATCCTGCACGGTCCCTTTAAATAGCAATAATGGGGGGTCCTCCAGCCGTCTAAGACACGTTCAACTGGTTGTGGTTAAGACAGACATATCCCTTTAAATCAGCATTGCACACTGATCTAACGCGTATTCTCCGGACTTTACATGCTGCTGGCATACATTATCTGCACCTGCGTGAACCCCTTTACCAAGATGACGTCCGCGCACGTCACGCTAGAAGTGTGTGCGCGCATTCTGAACGCCATTTGGGACCCCAGGTGGCCACGTAGCACCTGAAAAATGGATGTTACATGGCCGAATTTCTAGCCCCATAAGCTTTACCATTTACTTCCAGGAATAACCCTGTTCTCAATCACGGGCAGGAGTAAATCACTGCTAGGGAATTAAACGTGAAGTATGAATTATAACAGACAGGCATCATGTTTGAGAAAGGGTTGATCTGTATGTTTGCATTTTTCAGCATGGCTCTTGCCTCTGTATCAGAAGTTAATGAGTTCAAGCCTTACTCCAGAACTTGAGCTCACAGTCTAGGCAGCCATCCCAGTGCAGTACTGAGCGAGTGCTGCATCATCAACGTTGCTGTGCTGTGGTTGAGACATTACACCAAGGCCCTATCCGTCTGCTTCAGTGGTTGAGGTGCATGTCAAGGATCCCATAGCACTGTTCCAAGAGCAACGAGTTCTCCCAGTGTCCAGGCCAACATTACTCCCTCAACCAAAGCCATAAAAAATAGATTTACTGGCCATTCATCTTAAAGCTGTTTGTGAGATTTTCCTGTGTGCAAAATGGCTGCCATGTTTGTCTACAAACACTCACTGCACATCAAAGGAATTAGTTGTACGTGAAGCACTCTGAGATGTTTCTTTGTAATATCGTATGGTGCAATATCTTTCTTTTTTACTCTTTTTAAAATTAGTTCATACATACAGACCAAGAAATTCCCAGGTCAAATGCCGAATTTGTGCTAAGTGAGCTGATCTCAGCTAGAGGGGTGATGGGAGGACAATTGTTACTTTGATGCACTCCACAGCTGCTGCTTATTGATTCTAACTGTTGAAAAAATATTTATAAAAGCAACTTTTTATTATACCATTGAAAATCAAAAAAGTTTAGGCTTTTTAAAAAATGTTACCGTTAAATAAGAACATTTTGAACTACAACAAACAGCAGTGTCAATTTCAATGTGCGTAATACACAGAACCATCATTTCTACAACCTTTACCACAGATTGTTGCTAATACATAAATAGGCATTCACATCACTTAGAATACATTCAGTTTAAGGTCAGAATACCCATCGATATAAGGGCCCACAGAATAGAAGGGGGGCAGTTGCAGTCTCCCCATCGTCAATCTTAATTTTGTCACTGATACTCCCCCCTGAGGGTGGGAAAAATCAGAGGAAAGGTAATCACGCACACAAATCACCGAGAACTGGGAGCTGTCTGCCAGTATGCCCTCTCGGCTGCAAGTTATACATTACCTTGGCGGACCAGAAGGGAAAAGAAACCGGGAGGAGAAATTAGATAATAGCATATCCTCAAAAAATATATATATTTAAAAATCCAACAGTGCTCCTTGTTTTGGTCTAAAGGCACACAAAACAGCAAGTACAACCTTTCTCACATGGGGAGAGATATTATGGCACGTTAGTTGCATAGTCATAATCATGTAAGTGGGAACAAAGTAGTTTGTGTCTGGCCTGTTAATTTCCAAAAAAAAATTGCCATTTGCCACTGAATATATATAGTATTAAAGCTCAGTTTGATCACTTACCATATCCACCTCAGAAATACTGTCCAGACTTTCCACCATCACATCAACTCCAACAGGTATTGCTGGGCCTGACAGAGCAAAACAATGTCAATCTCTGCATTTGGAAATGACTCATAATGCATTACAATAAACTTCTGTAAAAGAATACATTTAATTCATCCACTGATGCAGATTCAGATCAAAAAAACCAACTGTTCACCTTCTCCAAACATCAGTCGATTTCTTTTGCAGTGGATTATATCAATATGACAATTATGTGGGTTCTTGGGCAGAATCTTCAATCTATGTATACAGTAAGGGTCAGAGGTACACTGTACAAAAGGACCGATTTCCTATCTGCTGCTAATCATGGCACGAATGCAGATATTGTATAATTGCAGTATCGCATTAATTCATGATATCATTTTAATACTGAAATGAAATTGTTTGCTTCCAACACAAAGAACCCTTCTGCCATTCTACACTGACAATTCCTTGCTCCATGAAACATTGGCATGATCCGTCAAATCACTTCTCTTCAGAGATTTTGGTTATTAAATTGCATATAATAGCTTTTAAAAATAGCACTAAGTGACTTTTAAAAAGATGAGTGAGTAAACATGCTGGGGCTGATTTTGATTTTAGGCCCAGAACAGGCAGTCGGGGATCAGAATGTGACTGCTGCCCGCCCATTGTTGCTGGGCCTCGTGCAATCAGCCAGCGCCAAAACAGCGCTCTGAGGCAGCTTGCCAGTTGGGGAGGTCAGGAAATCGTCTGGCTTCTACATTGAGCCAGCCAACAGTCAGAACTGGGGAGGATGGGGGGGCGGGGAGGGGTCACAATCTCGGGGGATGGGGGGTACCTTAAATAGGCCAGAAGCAGGCCGTAATTTTTTTTGTAGGTCTAAGAGGAGCACTCCTATTCCTCTTGGCCCCACAAAAATAAAAGTTAAAAATATCGTTGGTTGTTTTTTGAGTGGCCTCCAGCAGTCCCTTTAAGGACCATTGGTTAGGCTGCTTGAGGCCGGCACAAACGGGTAGATCGTCGGCAGTGCACATTCCACCCATTTGTACCCCGATTTGCATATTACAACTGACCTCGCATTTGAAGCAGACAGGCTGTCTGGGCGCCCTTGTCAGGGCCCTACTCCAGATAGCAGTGGTCAAAGCATCAGCGTAGACAGGGCGGTGTGTGACCTGATGCCATTTTCAGGCCATTGCCACCTTGGTTACGCCAGACGGAGTCACTTAAAATCGGCCCCACTATGTGGCATGGAACTGAGCCATACACACCAGGGTGCTTACAGATTCAGTCTCTAGTCTCTGTGTCTGCTACCTGCTGTGAAGGGTGCTTGTCAGTAAGCATGCCAATGCCATTTAAAGAGAGTAGTAGGGTTCAGCATTACACTCCTAACAATGAGTAAAGCTCCCCAGTAATAGCTAAATTCAGGAAATTATTCCCACATCTATAAAATATGGGAATCCCCATACAGAAAATCAATCTTTCCTGTTTACCTTCATGAATTTTGTGCTCATCAAGATGTGAGATGTTAATGCTGGGGAATGGAAAACTGCATTTTGGGCACCTCTTTCTACCACACCAGCGATCCTGTCAGCTTGTCAGTTTAGTGTCGTGAATTAGGGGCAGCTTTGTGCTGTGGGCCTAAGCCCAGTAGGAACTGGATTGAGGCTGTTTTTCATTAGTTCAAGTCGAGAAAACATAATCAGTCATCCCTGTACTCCTCGGCAGTGTGCCACCTATCCGAGCTGATCTTTCCTCTCTGCAACCCAATCTGGGCAGCAGGGATGAGGCAGAGGCCGTCTGAAAGTTAAATCTCTCTTCACATAGCAATAAAGCAAATGTGGTCCGCTGCGTGCTGCAGGACATGTTTGCAGTAAATTATGTAATATCTGGAATGGTTCATGGGCTGGAGGATAATGTAATCAGTTTACTTACAGAGAACAAAGCTCACTGGTTAAAGAGAAAATAACTGCAGCAGCAAGATCATCTCTAGATTTTTTGGTGAATAGATTTGTTGAGAGTGGAGGGGATACCCTAAGGAGAGGGAACGGAGCAGGTGCCAATGTTTTCCTTCTTAGTTTTAACAAATCTATAATCATGATGAGAAATCACAAGTTTGTGGATTTGTTCAAACAAATGCACAGAGGAAAATATTGCATTGATTTTCTATCCATACTAATTTTTGTAACGGGAAGACAGTGGCCCTAGAAATACTTTGTCGCCGCACCCATTTTTCAGGTGCAAAATGGGTGCCTATGGCGGGCGGTATGCACACACTCATTACACGCTGGAAGTAGCTTAAACGATCATTAAAATATTTAAGTAAGGGTACTACACTTGTAGGACCTTTTTGTGATATTTGTCTGCCCCAGCGCCTGACTCACCACATGATAACCTCGCTCAGCAACTTGAGGCGTTAACAGGCAGGAAGGAGCCTTCAGCAGCACTATTTAAACAGCTCATCCACTACCTATAGGTTAGATGCCGGTTTGTCCTTTTGGGCTGCTGGTTAACTTATGGGAGTTTTTTGGCCTGTTTTCTGACATAAAACAAAATACTGACTTCTGAGAAGTAGTTTTTGCTGGTGCTTCACTGTTTTTGGCTGCCTTCAACACAGTTTTACTGCAGTCAGTCTGGTAGGGTTACCTTTGGGACTGGAGGACGAGGAGGAGCAGAAGAGGACAGGATAGAGCAGGAGCAGCTGGGAGAAGAGGGAGGAGGACGAGGAGGGCACTGCGCAGGAAGCCATTCCCACAGTGCGTCTTCAGGGAGCACTTCTCCTACCTGAACTTCTCCGAGGAGCAATGTATGAGGCGCCTTCACTTCACAAAGGAAGCTGTGACTGAGCTGTGTCACCTGCTGCAGCCACAGCACAAGCCTCGCACCAGGGCATGGAAAACACTACATGTGGCTATCAAGGTCACCGTAACTTTTATGCAACAGGCTCCTTCCACGCTGCAGCGCATGACATCAGTGACATTTCACAGTTTGCAGTGCACTGCTGTATCAGGGAGGTCACTGAGATTCTCCACACCAGGAGGAACAGCTACATCGCTTTCCCCAGGTGCAGAACAAATCAAGACGAGGGAGCACTAGGTTTCACCCACATTGCAGGCTTCCCCAGGGTCCAAGGTGCCATAGACTGCACCCATATTGTCTTGTATGCTCCCCATCACCAATAGAAAGTGATACCACTCCCTCAATGTCCAGCTTGTTTGCGACCACAGGCCACATTGTACAGGTCTGCGCCCAGTTTCCTGGCAGCAGTCATGACTTATTTATCCTGTGCCAGTCCTCTGTGCCGCTTTTGTTCCAACCAGGCTATCAGGTTACAGGCTGGCTACTGGACGACAAGGCCTTTCCCCTTCAGAGTTGGCTCATGACTTCTGTCAGGAAACAGGGCAGACCTGCAGAGCTGGCCTACGAGAGTCATGCTGTCACCAGAAATGTCATCGAGCAGACAGTCGTTGTGCTCAATCAATACTTCTGCTGCCTGGACTGTTTGGCAGGAGCTTTGCAGTACATCCCTGAGCAAGTATCCAGATTTGTGGTCGTCTGCTGAATGCACCATAGCTTTGCCATCATAAGGAACCAGCCTTTACCACCATCTGGGCAGCAAAATGTGCAGCAGAAGGAGGAGCGGCATGAAGAGGAGGAAGACCAGTGCCGTCGCAGCCAGAGTTCTCAGAGAGCGGCTCATCCAAGAGCACTTCATGTGAAGCAAACCTCCCATCCCCAATACACCAACAGTCCCACAATCCTTATCTTCATTGTCAGATACTTCATTGATGGTGAAGTGTTCTGGGGCAAACTGAGGTTGTGAAAGGCTCAATATAAATACAACTTCTTCTTCTTCCTCTTCTTCTGTGAGCATGATTCCCTGCTGGGATCATGGAATCACCCTGTTAAGACATCTCAAGAAGTATAAATAAGTGAACATAAGGTACTCTGTCCATCTGGGTGGGACAGATATGGCTGAATAACTGATCCAAAGGAAACAAACTTACTAAGTTTACAGGTAAAGAAAAATAAGGAAAAGCGTTGTGCTCTCCCCACAATTTTGTGGCAAGACATTTCCCCTCCCAAGATAGCAACCTCCCTCCTCATTCATCCAAACTTACATACTAACTACCAACAAACCTGCTGATGAGTTTCCTTTTGAACTTACTTCCCCTTTGGCCACTGAGCTTTATTCTCCATAAAGAAACTGATTACATCCTCTTCCAGTGCATGAATCAGCCCATGAGATATTAGATAATTTGTTGCAAAAAGCATTTCACAAATACATTGAGTTAATGCTGCTTTGTATTATCTTTAAGCCACCAGTATGATACATGAAATTACATAATTCTAAAATTAAATATGTCCAAGTATAAATTTTGTTTGAGACAGACATTTTATTTTAGGAATTCGAACGGTTTGTATGTTCCACAGGAAGAATCGCTTCTTGGGGGAAATTCTTTGCAAGCGACATATACGTGTACACTGTGTTTCCCAAGATAGATAGATAGGCAGCTGTTGTACAGACCTACAAACACAGCACAAATTGCTGTTTCCTCTAATCCACATGGGTCAACAGGAGACTGTGAGCTAGTTAATCCTCTCTCGTACATCCACTGAGCTTCCAGATGGTTAGTCAAATTCCACAGCGAATGGGGTTTGTACTAAGCAGGAAATATACAAAATCCAAAAAAGTGATTTACAGTCTTAATTCCAAATGCATGTGGCTGCACAGTGTGTGGGAGGAGTGGAGAGCTTTAAAGTTACAGTATCCTCTAGGAGAAACCAATCTAAATTTAAGGATAATGAGTTGCTACTCCTATCCTACAGAAGAATGCCTTGAATAATAGTGGCTACTGTTATCAGGAGCGAGAGCTGTAGTCCATGGTAACGCAAAGGAGATGCAAAAGATTTTTAAAAAATCTTTTAATTACAAAGCCACAAGTTGGAGTAACAATATCGTTTATTACATGTCCTGGTAACAGTGTCAATAATTTCAAAAATCTGGCTTCTCAATTTTGCGATCAGCTGAACAGTGACTTTCTTTAGAGGAGTAGCAGAAATTTCTAGCTTGCAGCCAACAATTCCTAATGTTAAAAACAAAAATAAAAAAGAACCTTTCCAAGGCATTCAAAATTGCTCTAGACAATGGCCCCGACTTAGAAATCCCATCAAAATTGGGATTCTGCACGGCTGCAGACCTATCTACAGCCCAGAGAATAATCCAGTTAAATCTACCTAATTACTGAATGTAGCATAATCGTTTCTCAAGTTATTTATATGACTGTAAAACATAAAATAGCAGAGGCAGCCATCTTGAATGTCCTGACAGAGTATTTCAGTTTATGAAAGAGATTCACGCACTCATTAGACATACTCACATACTAAATTGTCAGGGATTGCAACATTTAAAATAAAACAATATCACAAAGATAGCCATTCCTTTGCCTAATCTCCCCCCTTTAGATTTCCACCAGCACAGTCTCGTCTTCAAGTGGGAGAGTTGTCTGGTTCGTTGGTGTCTTCACGGCCACTGTCAACGCTGCTTCATGAGCATCCAACAAAAGTGTAATCATGGACGCCAACTGTCAGTGTTTCACGCTGAGATCAGCATTTGAGGGGCCTGGTCCATGTGTTTGGCAGTTGCTGAGAAAAAACAGCATGGACTGTACCCCTCCCTTCTTAACATCGCTCCCACTGTTAATGGAAGTGGTTCAATCCCCTGAATACTGTAAAAGAGAATTCTTGCAAGAACAGGAATTCCAGCTGATAATACGCAGAGGGCGGAATCACTTCCATTAGCAGCAACACTCAGGTCGGAATGACGCTGTGGGTGGGGGGGGGAGGGAAGCCAACAGCAACATTCGGTGGTGGAAAAAATACCCATGTGAGTGATATGCACTCATGGCGAGATGGCCAGTAGTGCTAACTGCTTTATTCCCAACTTGGCAGAACAGCTACTTCTGCCGGCAGTTTTTTGGAGATGAGAACACTTCTTTAACTGCGTTCACCTCACTCACCTGTGGCTCTCTGTTGGCAGTGGGAGGGAGGATTGTCCCTGGGGCTTACCTGAACCCAATTGCAGAGCAGCATGGAGCAGGTATGATGGCTGAAAGGATGCTGCGAATAAAAATTGGATGAGAATAAAAATCCTGGGATCAGTCACACTTTCTTTAGACTGCTGAAGAAATGGAGAGCCACCCAGTCCCTAATTTGCCACAACTGATAATTCCTAGAAGCACTTGCCATGACCAGAGTAAGGCCATGGGGAAAAAAACAGTTTCACGGTAATAATCAAAATATTCCACAAGGGTGAAATCATAATCCTGCAGTAACTGGTCAGCAAATTCCACATCACTCACAGCTTGACCATTTCCACACTCTCCAAACCTATCACCACTTCCAAGACCTAGACATAGGCCCAAAACTCAATCGAAACTAAGCACATTAGAACCTAAAATAACTTAGAATCATAGAATCATAGAAAGGTTACAGCACGGAAAGAGGCCATTCGGTCCGTTGAGTCTGTGCCGGCTCTATACAACAGCAATCCAGCTAGTCCCACCCCCCCCGCCCTATCCCCGTAGCCCTGCCACTTTTTTCTCTTTCAAGTACTTATCCAGTTCCCTTTTGAAGGCCATGATTGAATTTGCCTCCATCACCCCCTCGGGCAGTGCATTCCAGATCCTAACCACTCACTGTGTAAAAAAGCTTTTCCTCATCACCTTTGGTTCTTTTGCCAATCACCTTAAATTTATGTCCTCTGGTTCTTGACCCTTCCGCCAATGGGAACAGTTTCTCTCTATCTACTCTGTCTAAACCCTTCATGATTTTGAATACTTCTATCAAATCTCCTCGCAACATTCTCTGTTCCAAGGAGAACAACCCCAGCTTCTCCAGTCTATCCACCTAACTAAAGTCCCTCATCCCTGGAATCATTCCAGTAAATCTCTTCTGCACCCTCTATAAGGTCTTCACATCTTTCCTAAAGTGTGGTGCCCAGAACTGGACACAATACTCCAGTTGTGGCCAAACCTGTGTTTTATAAAGGTTCATTATGACTTCCATACTTTTGTACTCTATGCCTCTATTTATAAAGCCCAGGACCCCGCATACTTTTTTAACCGCTTTCTCAACCTGCCCTGCCACCTTCAACAATTTGTGCACATTTATCCCCAGATCACTCTGTTCCTGAACCCCTTTTAGAGTTGTGCCCTCTAGTTTATATTGCCTCTCCTCGTTCTTCCTACCGAAATCTATCACTTCGCCTTTTTCTGTGTTAAATTTCATCTGCCATGTGTCTGCCCATGCCATCAGTCTGTCTATATCCTCTTGAAGTCTATCACTATCCTCCTCACTATTTACTGCCCTTCCAAGTTTTGTGTCATCTGTAAATTTGGAAATTGTGCCCTGTACACCCAAGTCCAAGTCATTAATATATATCAAGAAAAGCAGTGGTCCCAGCACCGACCCCTGGGGAACACCTGTACACCTGCCTCCAGCCCAAAAAACAACCGTTCCCCACTACTCATTATTTCCTGTCCCTTAGCCAATTCTGTATCCATGTTGCTACTGCCTCCTTTATTGCATGGGCCGCAATCTTGATGATAAGCCTACCATGCAGCACTTTATCAAACCCTTTTGAAAGTCCATATACACCACATTAACTACATTGCCCTCATCTACCCTCTCACTCTATCAGGTTAGTTAAACATGATTTGCCTTTAACAAGTCCGTGCTGGCTTTCCCTAATCAATCCACACTCATCCAAGTGACTGTTAATTCTGTCCCGGATTGTCGTTTCCACTGCTGAGGTTAAACTTCCAACAGTACTTCATTCTCTGCAACATATTCACAGTCAGCTTGACAGAAAACACAGAGAAAATCTAAAAGGTTCTTAGCCAAAGTCTTCTGAAAGAGCAATAAGAAGTACTGAGGTTAACCCTTACAAACTCCACATATAGCACAGTGCAAAAGGCCCTATTCAGAAACATACCATATCCCTCACCAACTCCACAATTTCCCATCTCTCTCTGATTGACGAGCACCGGAGGGGCTGTAGCCCCAGGTCAAACCACTGCACATGTACCCTTATCTTCAATTCTTCTGAGAAGCAGTCTGGAATACCACAAGGATCTTGATTGATTTTACCATCCCCTCTACTACTACTACTACAACAACAACTTGCATTTATATAGCACCTTTAAATAGTAATAACATGTCCCAATGTGCTTTACAGGAGCGTTATCAAACACAATTTGGCACCGAGCCACATAAGGAATTATTAGGACAGATGACCAAAAGCTTGGTCAAGGAGGTAGGTTTTAAGGAGAGTCTTATAGGAGGAGATGGGGGGCTTTGGAGAGGTTTAAGGAGGGAATTTCAGAGCTTAGGGCCTAGGCAGCTGAAGACAAGGCCGCCAATGGTGGAGCGACTGAAATTGGGGAGAGGCCAGAATTGGAGGAGCGCAGAGATCTCAGAGGGTTGTAGGGCTGGACGAGGTTACAGAGATAGGGAGGGGGCAAGGCCATGGAGGGATTTGAAAACAAAATCACACATCATGCCTGTTTAGCCTATGAGTAGCAAAGAGGTCCCCTTACAGTTGCACAACCTGCTTCCTCTATTTACAATAGACGTGTGAATAAAACACGGATGGAGAATACGCCAATGTGAATGGGTAATGTAATCGCTGTGTGTACATCTGTAGACATAAGCCCCAAGGCGTAATTCCTTTAAGGCCACAGGACACGTGAGTATTTGCAATCATTCATTGCCACAGTCTAATGTATCCTATTTTTAAGCTCAGACAATGGTGACCACTGAAAATCAATCTGAAAGGACACAAGTCAAATTTTAAATATCATCATCAGCTTACTTCAGTTAAGAATTAAATCGTGGAATGAGCCTTTTATTTAAAAAAATCCTGCCATATCTGTAAAATTCCACAAGACCGATATTGATGTAATAGTGCGAACAATTACAAAGTTGCACACTGGTCCTGACTAAGAACCATTCCAGGTTAGTGTTTCAGATCATGCAAAAATGAGAAGCCACAATTGAAATCCAAAATATTTAGCAAAAAAAAAGTGATAAAACAGACGTCTTCTACCCTGACCTGTCCCCCACTAGCTGCCCCCCACCCCCCATCCCGCCTCTGAAACATCAATGGTCTTTAGTAGTGTTTGCCTGGATATTCTGATCCAGCGGGAATTCCACAGGCTGGGTGGTACTGCAGCAATGGCGGGCCAGGCTCACTTTGATGTTTTGTGATGGGTTCCCAGCGTCAGTTCCAGTCCCATTAGGTCACCTATCTTAACTGGCGGGGGGGAGTTGCTGCAGCATTTACCACACTACAGCACGGTCGGCGGCACTGGCTGAGGCCAAATTACTTTGTGATCGATTGCAATAGGCAATGCAATTCTTAAAACCCTGCTCCACTGCCTTAGCAATGCTGGATGCCAGGGACGCAAAGCCATCCCTAATGCCCAGCGTTGCTAAGGTGATAATGACAGAAAATACATTGGATAATGTATTTCCATCATTAGCATTTCATTACAACATGCTTGCCTAAATACTGGCGGGCCGATTCAGTGTCTGCCATCACTTCCAGCACAGAATCCCAGAACTGGTCTTCCATCAATATGAATCCTATCAAGTAATTATAGAAACATAGAAAATAGCAGCAGGACTAGGCCATTCGGCCCTTCGAGTCTGCTCCATCATTCAATATGATCACGACTGATCCTCTATCTCAATACCATCTTCCCGCTCTCTCCCCACACCCCTTGATGCCTTTTATTATATTTATAATATATTCTGTATTTTTTTTAATGTGATTCTACAGTACTTGTCATTCTTCATCTACCTACATCTAAATACATAATTTCTGCTTTATGCTCCTTTCTCCTTAAATACTGGAAAAGCTACCACATCAAGTGAATTGCTTATAAACACGAGACTCCTGAAAACCTTGCTTTAAATTAAGGAACTACAGGTCCTGAGCAACACTGTCGGAAAAGCATGCAATAGAAGTCTAATCATCGATAAAATAAAACAAGCTCCTACCACCAAATGCAGGTCTCATTGTGAAATCATGATCTTCCACTCTGAGAAGGTGTTCAGACTTTGTTGCTCGAGTTTTGGTTAAATCCGGACTTCTCAATAATATGGGACTGCAAAGGGCAAAATATCTGATCAGTTTCAACATCCTTAGAAATATATCACTTATCAATATGACATTGTGACTAATACCAGATAACCAAGTGGAGCATTATAATTTATTTATAAACAGCACATAATATTAACTTGTATTCTTTTTTTTTAAAAGCCTAAACCTTGCTTTTTTCAAATTATTTTCTCTTTTTCCCTGGTCATCTCTGGTCATATATCAGGAAAAGGGTCATCACCAGACTACTTCTCATAGATCCGTTTAGGAGTGGCATGGGTGAGAGAACAGGTGGGCAGCCCACCTCTACCCATGCCACTCCTAAACGGATCTATGAGAAGTAGTCTGGTGATGACCCTTTTCCTGACTTTCCCTTCTCCCATACAGGAAACACCAGGTGTACCCAAAGCACTTAGCTGTGGCCTGCAATTTAGTGGCATGAGCATTAGCAGCCAATGAACCAGTGACCCACCAGTTTGTAATGCCATGCCTTAATGCTTCAGCACACTGTGCCATGTCACATCACTGCATATCTTTTATTTTTAAACATTGAACATGACAATTAGTGGCAAAGTTTTTTGAAGATAGCAACAAAGGATTATTACTGTTAATTTTAATTGGATTAATATTTACAATCTCTTTGCCAATTTTGTTTATTTTTAATGTGTATGAAAAAGCGTAAGAAACTGCGTTCCATTCGAAACATCACAACTTAGATTAGACTGAAACATTATTCTCTAAAACATTACTTAACACCTTGGCCGCTGAAATCCTTGAAAATTCAACATTTTATAAAACTTTCAACTTGATGTTCTCAATTCTACTTTAGGCATTTTGTTTTATGATGCTATGCCCCACAAAGGCAGATTTGCTCACTCTGAGGAGGAGTTATCCTCTTTCTTTGAATGAGGTTATCCTCCACATAACCTGTATAATGTTCCCAAGCTGCACTAATGTGATAGTGCACAAAGCTTCCTTAAACCTTCCACAAAGCCGCATTATATCCTCAAGGTATCCCTGGCAACCCATAATATTAATCTTCATGGATTCTCTGTCAAGTAGTACCAAATTATGGGAGCTGCTTACTGTGGTTCCTGAGCAATCACTATTAGAATATAATTGAACCGGCTGAGGAGCTGGGGAATTTTATAATTGGACATTAAAGAACCCCCCACCCCCACCATCTTTATGACATAACTGTGGCTGCTGCTGTGGCTTGAAATTGCAGAAGTCTTCACCAACGAGCTGCCTGGGGACAGCCAGCGGGTGTCTGATGTTAATGAGGCTCGAGGCCCATTATTGGGTGGGCCTCGGGCCTAACTGTTCAGGCACAGGGATCGTTCCCTGCTCCAACCTGCCGATTATCTAGGCCTATATATTGTATTTAAATCCTGGCAGAATGAAAGGCCTCTTAAAACTGTTGGTTTAACCTACTGGAACTGGTAATTTCTTTCCTTGATTAGCTATGGCGAAGTTTAGTTATAATATGTCCTCCTCTGGAGCAATCAGAAATCGCCACTTTTAAAATAGCTACCAGTTTCAATTTGAGTTTGCCAGAAAGCAGTCCATGTCACGACTACCAATGTGGGGAATTGAATAAGGGGAAATAAAGAGTTCCACTGCAGCAGTGTTGGGAGAGTAGACAACATCTTTCTGCCTCCCTTGGTTAATTGCCGTTAGCCGGTAATGTAAGTCAACCAGGAGACCTAAGGTATCATAAGAGTAAATTCCCTCCTACCTTTCAGATGTATTTGAATGCTCCCTTGATGATAACACCTTTTAGATGATGGACTGAACCCAATGCCTCAACCTACCTAAATGTCAGCCTGGTTCTGTGGTAGCACTCTCAGCTATGAGTCAGAAGGTTGTAGAGTCAAGTCCCACTGCAGGACTTGAGCACATTATCTAGGGTGACACTTCAGTGCAGTACTGAGGAGGTGCTGTATTATTGGAGGTGTCTTTTGGATGAGATGTTAAACTGAGGCCCTGTCCAGGTAGATGTAAAAGATCCCATGACACTATTCAAAAAACAGGTTTCAAAAAGCTTATCCCTCAATCAACATCTTCAATTATCACGTAGCTATTTGTGGAACCTTGCTGTGCACAAATTGGCAGCTGCATTGATTTACATGGCAATAATGACTACACTGCAAAAGTAATTTGGTGGCTATGAAGCACTTTGGGATATCCTGAGGACATATAAATGCAAATGTTTTCTTTCCTTCTTTTTTTCTGTGGGTGTGTTCCAAACTGTGCTACTTGTATTTAGAAGCCTGGTTCTGTGGTCGCGCTCTCAGCTATGAGTCAGGAGGTTGATCAGCCATCACAATCAGACTGATTTCTTGGAGTTTTGAAAATGTTGATAAAATTTATAGGCTGTAAAGTGGTGGCCCACCAGGAGATACCAGGAGGAGTGATCATGACTGCTGATTACAGAAATGAACAAACACAAAGTTAAAAATAAAGACCACATAAAGTCCTATAAATACTGTAGAAACCAGTCATCCCTCAGAAAGCACACTTAGAGAGAACAAAGTATCAAACCCTTTCTATGCTTCCAGTGGTTAGTATCAGGTTGGAAAAGATGTTGTATTGTTGAGAGACAGACTTCTCTCACACAAATTGCATCAGTGCAAATGCAACTAATACCAAGGACAGCAGAAAAAGTACTGAAAATACTCACTTGAAGTACTGGTGTATCACAGAAAGGACAATTCCAATGGATCTGACTGTGACTGTAAACATCTCTTGAAGGGACCAAGAATCCCTTTGACTTCCAAGTTAGGCTGTTTGCCCAATCCATGGTATGTGAAAATAGAGATTTAACAAGAATTTTGTTCTCTATACCAACAAAGCATTATTTTAAATATATTTTAAAAACTATTTTATGGTATCATTCCGAAATAAATTGGTATGAATTTCAAACGTTGTTGATCTAGAATAGTTTGTGATGTTACTTGGATTTCAATCACAACCAATACTTTCAAAGAAGATCTCAGCAGAAACTTGTAGAGAGTGGCGTGTTTAGGAATTTCAGCAGTTAAGTGATTACATGCAGTGAATTAATAGCCGGTACATTGTACCTTTCATGTCAAAGTCCAACAGCACTATTTTGTTTTTGTAACTGAAGTGTTCGAAGGTGTTTTGTCCGAGTGATTCCAGAATGAAATGAATTCCCGTGAAAAGTCTTTATTCAAAGAAATACTTGAACAAAACAGCACAGCTCTCGGCAGTATGGATTAACCAATGCCAATCTGTCCAATCTATTTTTTAACTGTACCTATCACAATACATTCTACTCTCAGTTAAATGCTGCTTAACTCAAATTATCTGATTAGTCAATTTTTTTAGCACTTTGCTATGCTTTTTGGCACATTGCTTATTTCAATTTATTAGATAATTCAAAACTTTAGTGCATAAAAAGACTTTGAAATATCAGTGGGTTGTACCTTGAACCAGTACAAATATTCAAAAATATATCAGAAACCTGATAATAATGTGGGAATTGGGGATCCCCCGACTACAGTCAAAGATCCAGTGGTCATGAAGTGAACCGAGCCGTTAGCTTCTCCTTGCTAGTGCTGGTGCCAGTGCCAGTCAGCATTAGCACCTCACATCAAATCACTACTTTTGAAGTATACAGTCACAGAGTAACTAAAGTGCAATTAATTGGATACATAAAGTCTTTGTGTCTCACAGTTGGGTATTATGCTATGGAAAATATTACAAAGGCAACATACTACAAAGATGCCCCACTATATTGATCGCATAAATTATTTTGCTCCACTACATACCTTCTATAATCTATATTATTTATATATATATATAAATTGCATTTACTCGTGAAAAAAGTGTTGGGAGAACTTTTTGTCAATATTGTGAGCCAACTTATTGTCACCTACTCAAGGAACCAGAAAAATTCTTTAAAAATTAATAACCTGAGCACAATAATAATTCATGAACAATATGAATCTTTCAGCATCTGCGAAATTATGCTTCAAGTAAGAATTTTCAAAAGTTGATATCAAAACGTTTACCCCAAATCTGCCCTCGCTAGAAAATTAATTCGGCATTTAGGTCATTCCGGTGTTGTGGAAACCAACAGAACAAGATAAAGACGGCGAGGGAGATGCCGGGTGCTCCATGGAAAACCTCTCAGTAGCCTTGTCGCTTACATTTGACGGTTACTTTCTAAACTGTGAAAATACGTTCCAAACTTTCATTTTCCTTTCACTTCCCAGTGAAGAACCAATTCAGACTTTTTATTCTAATTACAAAAGAATTGATTTTCGTCAATCGCAGCACCTTATACTTTAACAACCCTAAATTACCTGGTTTTCTTTCATAGATGTTTCTTGCCCTGTCAAGACTTCTTACCTGCCCTGTTTGAGGTGTTCTATCTGAGATGCCCATCTTTTCTTCCTGTACTTCCTGCTTTCAGCAGCTATTGTCAGGCAGCAGAGTATTAAGATAGCTTTCAAAAAATAAGGCATGCTTTTCAAAGTCGAGACAGTCCCAGCAATAGTCCTGTAAAACCCTGCAGTGCGAATCACTTCTCGTTTAAACATTGAATCGGTTTTTACTCCAGTAGCATTCTCCGGTTGATGCCGCGGCTGTCGCTCCTGCAATGTGTGGGTCAGTGTGATCGGGGAGGTCGGACTGATCTCGGGCTCGTCACATTTCCGACTGCACAGTTCTCCAAAGCGCTGGAGCAACTTCGGTGTCAACGCTGCTTTGTGATTGACAGGTGACTTATTATCCATAAAGCCAGCAGTCCCAGCCTGGCGAGTTAACCAGAGTGCTGACACCTTCTTTAGAGATCAAATTGGGGTGGAATGAGAAAATCAGTTTCTTTCCGCATGCACACATCGGATACGAGATTAGGAACAAATGTTTGTCTCATTAAATTACATAAACAAATGATGGAAAATATTATTGAATATCTGACGAGGAAAAACGTGAACAATATGAAGGTTTGCAGGAATGGGAAATAATAAGTCTTCTTTTCAGATATATGAAAAACTGCGCAAAAGCAGTAAACCAAAAGCAGCTGCGTGATGAATAGTTACACTTTGCATGTTCAGTACTGAGTTAATTTATAAATTCTGAGTATCTTTCAGAGTATCTGATATAAATAAAAGAGCTTGTTGTGCAGGAGGACAGATGTGATTTAATTTTTTTCCTAGAAGCTATTTTTATTTGCATTTGTTTCTAATCTATGAATAGAAAATTTGACGTGAAAATAGATAGATAGTGCATTTATTAATTGGTTTACTGCAGAACTGCACTGGTGCCTCATTTAATAAGAGATGGGGCTTTTCATCGGTAAATGTGGAGCTTATTAGTTTGCATCAGTGAAATACAAGACAGTGATTAAAGAAAGGGATTCAGATTACATCATAAAGATTTATTGCTCACAAATATTGAATTTCAGTCTGCATTAGGGTCCAAAATTATTCTTTTTGGTGCAGCTGGTTAATCTAGTGGTTAACTGCTCCATCATTTGAGAGGACACGGCCCAGCTACGGTAAACTGCTTGATCAGTTAAACTGGGTTTTGTTAACCCTTACGATAAATTACTGTTATCATTAACCATTAAGTGCTCATTAGAAAATTGTAACTTTGAATCTTTGCAGATCATTGCCATTATCCTGACACTGCAAAGATTATTTAATACAATAAACTATTTTAAAAACAATATTGAGTGCTGTTCATCAAGATGATAATATGTGAGCAAATCTCAACAAATCTGATAATATTACTGAAAATGGTTAACTTTTATATCAGATGTACTACACACATTGACTGAACAAGCTCCAGCCACAGCTCAGATTTCATTACCAATGGCAAAAATAGAAAACCGAATGCTGCAGACAATTACATCGAGTTACATCGAAACTACAGCACAGAAACAGGCCATTCGGCCCAACTGGTCTATGCCAGTGTTTATGCTCCACACGAGCCTCCTCCCCCCACTTCATCTAACCCTATCAGGATACCCTTCTATTCCTTTCTCTCTCATGTGCTTATCTGGCTTCCCCTTAAATGCATCTATGCTATTTGCCTCAACTACTCCTTGTGGTAGCACATTCCACATTCTTACTACTCTTTGGGTAAAGAAGTTTCTTCTGAATTCCCTATTGGATTCATTAGAGACTATTTTATATTTATGACCTCTAGTTTTGGACTCCTCCACAAGTGGAAATATTTTCTCTACGTCTACCCTTTCAAACCCTTTCATTATCTTAAAGACCTCTATCAGGTCACCCTTCAGCCTTCTCTTTTCTAGAGAAAAGAGCTCCAGCCCGTTCAGCCTTTCCTGATAAGGATATCCTCTCAGTTCTGGTATCATCCTTGTGAATCTTGTTTGCACCCTCTCCAATGCTTCTATATCCTTTCTATAATATGGAGACCAGAACTGTGCACAGTACTCCAAGTGTGGTCTAACCAGGGTTCTGCATAAGTTTAACATAACTTCTTTGCTTTTCAATTCTACCCCTCTAGAAATGAACCCGAGTGCTTGATTTGCCCTTTTTATGGCCTTATTAATTTGCATCGCTACTTTTAGTGATTTGTGTATCTCTACCCGGAGATCCCTTTGCTTCTGTATCCCGTTTTAGACTTATTATCCGAGCAGTATGTGGCCTCATTCTTCCTACTAAAATGCACCACCTCACATTTATCTACATTGAAATTCACTTGCCAATTACATGCCCATTCTGCAAGTTTATTAATGTCTCTTGCATTTTTACGCATTCTTCCTTTATATTAACTACGCCCCCCCCCAATTTGGTGTCATCCGCAAATTTTGAAATTGTACTTCCGATTCCCGAATCCAAATCATTAATGTAAATTGTGAACAACAGTGGTCCCAGCACCGATCCCTGTGGAACACCACTTCCCACCTTCTGCCAGTCTGAGAGCCACGCTTCACCCCTCCCAACTCTCTGTTTTCTGTTTTGTAGCCAACTTGCTATCCACCCTGCTACCTGTCCCCTGACTCCACATGCTCTGACTTTAGCCATGAGTCTCCAATGTGGTAACTTATTGAAGGCCTTTTGAAAATCCAAATATATAACAGCTACTGCATTACCCTTGACTACTCATTCTGATACTTCTTCAAATAATTCAATAAGGTTGGTCAAGCATGACTTTCCCTTCTGAAATCCGTGCTGACTATTTTTTATTAGATTTTCGTACTCTAGATGTTTTTCTATTACATCTTTGAATAAAGATTCCATTATCTTTCCTACCACCAACATTAAGCTAACTCATCTATAGTTACCAATACCTGTTCTATCTCCCTTTTTAAATATGGGAATAACATTAGCTGTCTGCCAGTCCTCTGGCACTATTCCTTTCTCTAGTGAATTTTTATATATATGTAATAGTGCCTCTGCTATCTCCTCCCTAACTTCTTTTAATATTCACAGATGCAATCCATCTGGACCAGGGGTCTTATCCTCCCTAAGTTTGATTAGTTTATCAATTATCTCTCACCCCCTTTCTATCTTAAATGTTTTAATATCTTTTTCGATCCCTTCTTCTAATGTTCTGCCCACCTTGTTTCCCTGGTAAATACAAAGGCAAAGTAGCTATTCAATGTTTCTGCCATTTCGCTGTCATTACTTGTGAGTTTACCGTGTGTATCCCTTAGTGGCCCTATTCCTATCCTGATTTTTCTTTTGTTATTTATGTGCCTGTAGAATACTTTACTATTGCTTTTTATATTTCTTGATAATTTAATCTAGTAGTTCTTCTTTGCTTTCCTAATGGTTGTTTTGATTTCTTTCTTAACCTCTTCGTATTCCCTTTTGTCATCCTCTCCTTTATTGTCTATGTACTTAGACTATGCCTTTTTCTTTTGTTTCAATTTTACCTTTATCTCTTTATTCATCCATGGTGTTTCATTATTGGCTAGTTCATTCTTGTTTTTTAGAGGAATCTATTTCTCCTGAACTCTATTGATCACCGTTTTAAATATTATCCACTGCTGTTCTATTTCTTTGTCTGTCAATTTTTTTTTCCAGTTTACCTGCCCTAGTTTCATTCTCATCCCCTCAAAATTAGCTTTTTTTTCCAATCTGTTGCTTTGGTCTTTGTCTTACTTGTGTCTTCCTCAATCACTATGTTAAACCTTTTATGTTCTGATTGCTATTGCCTAGATGTTCCCCTAAGCTTACTTCTCTTATCTGTTCTGGTTCATTTCCCATTACTAGATCCAGCAGTGATTCCTCTCTTGTTAGGCTTCTCATATGTTTGATAAGAAAGGAGTCATGTACACACTTTAAAAACTCAATTCCCTACCTCTTCTTCCCAGTTTATTTGGGGGCAGTTGAAATCTCCCATGATTATTATTCAATGTTTTCTACTCATTTCATTGATTTGTCTACATATTTCATCCTCCGCTTCCCTTCCACTATTGGGTGATCTGTACAATATACCTATTAACATGACCGATCCCTTCTTATCCTTTGTCTCAATCCATATGGATTCTGTTTCCATCTTAATGTTACGTATGTACCTTTTTTCTATAGACATTATGTTGTCGCTAATTAGTACAGCTACCCCACCCCCTTCTTCCTTTCCTAACCTCTCTATATACATTATATCCTGCAATATTTAACTGCCAGTCCTGTTCCTTATGTAGCCATGTTTCAGTTATCCCTACCACTCCTGGCTCCTCGCTATGAATTATTGCCTCCAGTTCCCCAGTTTTGTTTTGGATGCACATTGCTGTACAGGCAATTTAA
Organism: Heptranchias perlo; assembly: GCF_035084215.1. Lineage (NCBI taxonomy): Eukaryota > Metazoa > Chordata > Chondrichthyes > Hexanchiformes > Hexanchidae > Heptranchias > Heptranchias perlo. The sequence continues at coordinate 97,449,260 of NC_090329.1, read as the reverse complement.
TTTGTTTTTAGTAATTGTTCCCCTCCCTTTATTTTTATCAATCATTTTGTGTTTATGTTCTATAACTGTATTTGTTCCCTGACTGTTTATGTTACCCTTATTCCTTATCTTGGTCTGACCTTTACTCTCATTTCCTATTTCTTTTTTCTCCAGACTTCTGTTATCTTCCCCAGATCCCTCCCCCATCTTACTTGTTTAAAATCCTATCGACAGTCCTATTTATCCTTTCCGCTGGGGCACTGGTCCCATTCCGGTTCAGGTGGAGCCTGTCCCAGTAGTACAGTTCCTTCCTGTCCCAGTACTGGTGCTACTGTCCCATGAAATGGAACCCCTCCTTCCTGCACCAGTCTTTCAGCCACACATTCACCTTCCTGATCTGTTTATCCCTATGCCAATTAGTATGTTGCTCAGGTAGTAATCCTGAGATTACCACCCGTGAGGTCCTACTTTTTAATTTAGTTCCTAACTTCTGATATTCTCTTAGCAGGACGTCCTCCCTTTTCTTCCCTATGTCATTGGTCCCAAGACGGACCAGAACAACTGGATCTTCCCCCTCCCTTTCCGAGGTCCTCTCCAGTTGCTCCGAGATATCCTTACCCTTGCACCAGGTAGGCAACACACCCTCCTGGACTCTGAGTTGCAACTGCAGAGAATGCTATCTGTCCCCCTAATTATAGAATCCCCTTTGATTACAACCTTTCTATTCTGCTCCCCGCCCCCCCCCCCCCCTCACCCTTGGACTGCCTCCGGCTCCATGGTGCCCTGGTTAGCATTCTGGCTGTTCTCCCCACAGCCTACATCCTTATCCTCACAGGTAGAAAGTACATTGTACCTGTTGGATAGGACCAGCATCTGCAGGACCTCCTTCTCTACCTCCCCTTGGTTCCCCTTACCCTGCTGAACTGTGTGTCGGAGTGTCTCTAACTTGCACTTCAGCTCAAGGACTCTGAGCTGGAGTGACTCAAGGCAGATACATTCACAGCAAATCTGGCAATCCGGGACAGTCTCGCTGTCCACAGACTCCCACATAATACAGTCCCGACACACAACCTGCACGGCCATTCCTAGTTTTTATTTATTTATTTATTAGTATTAATTCAATTCTAGAACTAATAGGAACACTTAAGGTCTAGATTATATTTAGTAGATGGATTTTAGCTTGATTTTAAATTAATTAGTAATTAATTATTCTGAATATTTATTTGCTAACTATTTATTTATAATGCAGTTTATATTTAAAGATAGTGTGTATAGTAAATAAAAGACTTAGTTTAATTTCCTCAGGTTCCGCCACTCCCCTCTTTGTGCTGACTATCACGTCACCTTTTGAGATTCTTTCTTGGGTTTGTTTAAATGTTAGCTTTAAGGCTTTTTAACTAACACTAACAGACTAACCACTAAAAACAGTAACCACCACTAAAGACACTAACCACTAAACACAATATCCATTAAAAACGCTTACCAATAAACTAAATACTTACACTGACTTACCTTCGGCAATCCTCTGTGACGTCACATGTAGACTTTTCAAAAAACATTTTTGATTTTGCTGTTCTGTTCCGCTCTCGCCGTACTTCTTTTATTCACTGTTCTGCTGATCTCAACTGACCTCCAATCAGTCACCATATGTAAGGCAGCCCATCTGATATCCGAGGGTAGCTTGCGAACCAGTTTTGGTTCATTTATATAACTCCTTTAACATAGAAAATGTCCCAAGGTGCTTCACAGAAGTGTAATCAATAAAAATCGACACAGCCAAAATGGAGATATTAGGTAGGGTGACTAAAAGCTTGGTCAGAGGGGGGTTTTAATAAGGGTCTTAAAGGAGGAGAGGTTGAGAGGTTTACGGACGGAATTCCAGAGCTTAGGGCCTAGACAGCAGGGCAAAGGGATTTCGGGATCCAAAAAAGGTCCGAGTTTGAGGAACGCAGAGTTCCTGGAGGGTTGGAGAAGGTTACAACGGTGGGGAGGGATGAGGTCATGAAGGGATTTGAATACAAGAATAAGATGTTGGGAGATCAGAAGACAATATAGGTCAGCAGGCACAGGCACAGGGGTGATGGGTGAACAGGACTTGGTGCGGGTTAGGATACGGGCAGCAGAGTTTTGGATGAGCTTGTTTATGGAGGGTGGAGGGTGGGAGTTGGTTTCACTAATAGAAAACAGCAGAGGACTATGAAATGTCATAAATGGACAGGGGCTGTTGCATGGATTACAACAACAACTTGCATTTACATAGATTTATATGGTTTAGAACAGTTATAGAAAAGGACAAGGAACAATCAAATGTGAAAATGCTTAACTGGAGGAGGGAAAATTTCAGTGAGTTAAAAAGGGATCATGCCCAGGTGGATTGGAATCAAAAATTGGTAGGCAAAACAGTAATTGAACAATGGGAGGCCACCAAAGAGGAGATTTTTTGGGTACAGGGTAGACATATCCCTTCGAGGGGAATAGAAGGGCATCCAAAGCTCGAGCTCCCTGGATGACTTAAGATATAGAGATTAAAATGAAACAGAAAAAGAAGGCTTATGACAAATGTAAGGTTCACGATACAGTAGCGAACCCAGACTGAACACAGAAAGTACAGAGGGAATCTAAAAAAGGTAATAAGAGGGGCAAAGAGAGAGTATGAGAATAGATTAGCGGCTAACATAAAAGGGAACTCAAAAGTCTTTTATAAACATATAAATAGTAAAAGGGTATTCAAAGGAAGCGTGGGACCGATTAGTGACAATAAAGATGATCTTGTAGAGGCAGAGGGCGTGGCTGAGGTACTAAATGAATACTTTGCATTTGTCTTCACTAGAGAAGAGGATGCTGCCATTGTAGCAGTAAAAGAGGAGATAGTAGCGGTATTGGATAGGATAAAAATAGATAAAGAGGAGCTGCTTAAAAGATTGGCAGTACTTAAAGTAGAAAAGTTACCTGTTCCAGATGGGATGCATCCTACATTACTGAGGGAAGTAAAGGTGGAAATTGCGGAGGCTCTGGCCACAATCTTCCAATCCTCCTTAGATATGAGGATGGTGCCGGAGGACTGCAAATGTTACACCCCTGTTCAAAAAAAGGCAGAGGGATAAACCTGGCAATTATAGGCCAGTCAGCTTAACGTCAGTGGTGGGGAAACTTTTAGAGACAATAATCCGGGACAAAATAAATTGGCACTTGGAAAAGTATGGGCTAATAAATGAAAGTCTGCATGGATTTGTTAAGGGAAAATCGTTTGACTAACTTGATTGAGTTCTTTGATGAAGTAATGGAGAGGGTTGATGAGGGTAGTGTGGTTGTTGTTGTGTCTATGGACTTTCAAAAGGCATTTATTAAAGCACCGCATAATAGACTTGTTAGAAAAATTAAAGCCCATGGGATTAAAGGGACAGTGGCAGCGTGGATACAAAATTGGCTAGGGGACAGAAAGTAGAGAGTAGTGGTGAACGGTTATTTTTCAGACAGGAGGGAAGTATACAGTGGTGTTCCCCAGGGGTCAGTATTAGGACCACTGCTCTTTTTTATATATATTAATGACTTGGACTTGGGTATAGAGGGTATAATTTCAAAGTTTGCAGATGACACGGAACTCAGAAATGTAGTAAACAATGTGGAGGATCGTAACAGACTTCAGGAGGACATGGAGAGATTGGTGAAATGGGCAGACACATGGCAGATGAAATTTAACACAGAGAAGTGTGAAGTGATGCATTTTGGTAGGAAGAATGAGGATAGGCAATATAAACTAAATTATACAATTTTAAAGGGGATGCAGGAACAGAGAGACTTGGGGGTGCACATACTCAAATCTTTGAAGGTTGAAGGACAAGTTGAGAAGGCTGTTAAAAAAAAAAATGGGATCCTGGGCTTTATTAATAGAGGCATAGAGTACAAATGCAATGAAGTTATGCTAAACCTTTATAAAAGACTGGTTAGGCCTTAGCTGGAGTATTGTGTTCAATTCTGGGCACCACACTTTAGGAAGGAAGGATGTCAAGGTCTTAGAGAGGGTACAGAAGAGATTTACTAGAATGGTACCAGAGCTGAGGGACTTCAGTTATGTGGAGAGACGGGAGAAGCTGGGGCTGTTCTCCTTAGAACAGAGAAGGTTAACAGGAGATTTGATAGAGGTGTTCAAAATCATGGATGGTTTTGATAGAGTAAATAAGGAGAAACTGTTTCCAGTGGCAGAAGGGTCAGTAGCCAGAGGACAGAGATTTAAGGTGATCGGCAAAAGAGCCAGAGGCAACATGAGGGAACATTTTTTTATGCAGCGAGTTGTAATGATCTGGGATGCACTGCCTGAAAAGATGGTGGAAGCAGATTCAGTAGTAACTTTCAAAAGGGAATTGGATCAATACTTAAAGGGAAAAAATTTACATGGCTATGGGGAAAGAGCAGGGGAATGGGACTAATTAGATAGCTCATTCAAAGACCCAGCAAAGGCACGATGGGCCGAATGGCCTCCTCCTGTGCTGTACCTACAATGATACTACGATAAAGCATCTTTAACATAGTAAAATGTCCCAAGGCGCTTCACAAGAGTGTTATCAAACAAAATTTGACACTGAACTACATAAGGAGATATTAGGACAGGTGACCAAAAGCTTGGTCAATGAGATAGGTTTTAAGGAGCATCTTAAAGGAGAAGAGCGAGGTAGAGAAACAGAGAGGCTTAGGGAGGGAATTCCAGAGCTTAGGGCCTAGACAGTTGAAGGCATGTCTGCCAATGGTGGAGCGATTAAAATCGTGGATGCGCAAGAGGCAAGAATTGGAGGAGCGCAGAGATCTCGGAGGATTGTAGGGCTGGAGGAGGTTACAGGGACAGGTAGGGGTGAGGCCATGGAGGGATTTGAAAACAAGGATGAGAATTTTCAAATTAAGATGTTCCAGGACTGGGATCCAAATGTAGGTCAGCGAGCACAGGGGTGATGGGTGAATGGGACTTGGTGCGAGTTAGGATACGGGCAGCAGAGTTTTGAATGAGCTCAAGTTTACAGACGGTGGAAGATGGGAGGTTGGCCAGGAGAGCATTGGAACAGTTAAGTCTAGAGGTAACAAAGGCATCGATGAGGGTTTCAGCAGCAGATGAGCTGATGCAGGGACAGAGACAGACGATGTTAAGGAGGTGGAAGTAGGCAGTCTTGATAATGGAACGGATGTGTGGTTGGAAGCTCATCTCAGGATCAAATAGGATGCCAAGGTTGCGAATGGTCTAGTTCAGCCTCAGACAGTGGCCAGGGGGAGGGATGGAGTCGGTGGCTAGGGACTGGAGTTTGTGGCTAGGGAATGGAGTTTGTGGCAGGGACCGAAGATAATGGCTTTAGTCTTCCCAATATTTAGATGGAGGACATCTTTGCTCATTCAGTACTGGACGTCGGACAAGCAATGTGACAAATCAGAGACAGTGGAGGGTCGAGAGGTGGTGGTGAGGTAGAGCTGGGTGTCGTCAGCATATATATGGAACGTGTTTTCAGGTGATGTCGCCGAGGGGCAGCATATAGATGAGAAATAGGAGGGGGCCAAGGATAGATCCTGGAGGCCTCCAGAGGTAACTGCGCAGGAGTGGGAAGAGAAGCCATTGCAGGTGATTCTCTGGCTACGACTGGATAGATAAGAATGGAACCAGGTGAGCACAGTCCCACCCAGCTGGACGACAGAGGAGAGGCTTTGGAGGAAGATGTTGTGGTCAACTGTGTCAAAGGCTGCGGACAGGTCGAGAAGGATGAGGAGGGATAATTTACCACAGTCACAGAGGATGTCATTTGTGACTTTGATAAGGGCCATTTCAGTACTGTGGCAGCAGCAGGGGCAGAAACCTGATTGAAGGGATTCAAACATGGAGTTGCGGGAAAAACAGGCACAGGTTTGGGAGGCGACAACACATTCAAGGACTTTGGAGTGGAAAAGGAGGTCGGAGATGGGGGCAGTAGTTTGTAAGTACAGAGGGATCTAGGGTGGGTTTTTTGAGGAGGGGGAATGATGACGGCACATTTGAAGCGGAGGGGGACCGTACCTGAGGAGAGGGAACTGTTAACAATATCAGCTAACATGGGGTCCAGGAAGGAAAGTTGGGTGGTCAGCAGTTTGGTAGGGTCAAGGGAGCAGGAGGTGGGTCTCAAGGTCAAGATGAGCCCAGAGAGGGCATGATGGGAGAGACGAGAGGAACTAGAAAGCGATGAGAGTTCTGAGCTAGGGAAGGGGGGGGGGGGGGGACCTTTAGGGGAAGTTTGGCTTGGTGGACTGGGGGAGGGAAGTGGCAGAGGCAGCTGAAAGGATGGTCTCAATCTTAGTAACAAAGAAGTCATGAGCGCCTCACACTTGTTGTTAGAGGTGAGGGTGGAGAAGGCTGGGGAGAGAGGTTTAAGAAGACGATTTTTAGTGAAGAGAAGCTCGGGGTTATCTTTGCATTCCAGGATATCCTGGAATTGTGAGCAGTTTTGGCAGAGGAGTGCAGGACCCGATAGTGCTTTATGCGATCCGGCCAGATCTGGTGATATATGACTAAACCAGTTGTCCGCCATAAACGTTCAAGTCTGCCATCCCTTGGACTTATGGGAGTGGAGATGAGGGCTGTACCAGGGGGAACGACCAGGGTGAGAGACAGTAACGTCTTTAATAGGGACAAGGGTATCAAAGGTGGGGGCGAGGGTGCGATGGAGGTTGAAATCACCAAGGATGAGAAGTCACTCGGTGCAGAGGCTGAGGGAGGAAAAAAGTGAAGATATTGCTGTGAGAAACTTAGCATGGTACTTGGATGGGTGGCACAGAATGAAGATTTTAAAAGGTGGTGAGAGGGGTGGAACAAGGCGAGATGCTCAAAGGAGGAGATGTCCGAGTAGGGGGACAGACCAAGGTGCGATTTGGTAATAAGGGCCACACCACCACCGTGGCAGTTTGGGTGGGGCAAGCGGTGGAAGATATAGTCAGGCGAGGAGGCTTCATTAAGGGGGAAGGTGTCATCGCCAGTCAGCTAGGTTTCCGTCAATGACATGATGTCGATGCAATCATCCACAATAAGGTCATGGATGGCAAGAGCCTTGTGAATAGACATTCTGGAGGGAGATGTGGAGAGGGGCTGTGATAGCTGATCAGCTGGCAGAGTCCATAGGGGCAGCGCTGGGCAGGTTGAGTTGGACGGGAAGGAGATTGGCAAGATCAGCCCCGGGCAGGCACGCTGGGCAGGAAAGTCTGTAAGCAGGAGAGTAGGGTGGGGCAGTTGGGGTTTGCTGCTCATAGGGATACAGCGATGAGTACCTCGACGGGCCCTTCAGAGGTTGCTGAGAAAGGCACAGAGGGAAGCTGTAGTCTTATCTGATTGTGACAGTGGCAGGAGAGTCAGAAGGTTGAGGAGTGCTGAAGGGTTGGGGGACGAAGCAACCGAGATGGGAGAAATGAAAGGAGGCATGGTGGCAGGAGAGAGGGGCCTAGGAGGGGTAAAGAGAAAAGATTAACAAAGGGGAAATAGAAGTGATGGGCTCAGGTCCGGAGCAGCAGCCAAAACGCGCACGCAAATGGACACAGGGAAACTCATGTTACATGGCAAGATTAGGATAGACATGTCCTGGTAATAAACAGAGGAGACAATAGGAGGGAGTCCAAAGTTAAAGTCAGAGGTCCTGTGATAGGGTAAGGTGGAGGCAGTTTGGAGCATCGACGGACTGATGTCCACGTGCGCAGACAGGTGCGGCGGGCGAGTGAGTCCAGAAGCTATTTGAAGGGTAGTGTATGGGAGGACACACTGCTGGAGGTGTGCAGAATCGATCGCAGGGCAGAAAATCAGTGAAGTTGGAGGTCATTATAAGATCCAAAAGCGGCATACAGTGCAGGCCAAAGACAATGGCTTTGGTCTTCTCAATGTTTGCATAAGCGTTTTGCATTATAAATTTCCATGTCCACATCTGTAATGTGAAAAAGTTAGCAAAGTGTGACAAAAATGTGAGAACAGGAAATCAATTGGTGCGGGAAGACAACATTTTTTTTATTATGTTATTGAAATTTTAGTGTTTGAAAGCTAATCAGATTACAAGATATTTTTGAATTTCTTCTCCCTTGCCTCTTTAGAACCTGTTCTAGTGGTGCACCCCTGCCCTTGTGATCTTACCACAGGATAATCAAGAATTCATCAACACTGGAATGTGGATAACCATCACAGTACAGCTTGAAAGAATGAGGAGTGTTGGTTTCACGGATAGAAAATGCCAGAGGGCTATGAAAAGACCACCATAAATGGTGCATGGATTACAGTATATAATGAATTGGACTTTTAAGATGTATTGCTTCCACTATTTATATTGCATTACAGTAAACCTAGGACTTCAACAGTCACTTGTAGAAAAATGCTAGGTAGTGGAAAACCCAAGTGCTTTTATAAGTCCACTAATTATGGTTCAACTACATGTGAACACAAAAAAAATGTAAATACTGGAAAGTCAAAAAAACAGAAAATGCTGGATATACACTGGCAAATCAACAGTAACGAGAAAAGACAAGTTAAGGATTCAGATGGAACACAGTGCTAACTTTATTGTTTGCTTTAAAGATGCTGACTGCTTGCTCTATTTCCAGCGTTTTATATTTTGGTTATGTGTAAATAGAATGGGCTCCTATTATAGCAAGAAAATAAAGGCTTTATGTCTGCAAACATTAGACATGAATGATCCGTACATAGAATCATACAGCACAGAAGGCGGCCAGTCGGCCCATCATGCCTGTGCCGGCTCTTTGAAAAAGAGTCCCACTCCCCAAAGCCCTGCAATTTTTTTCTTTTCAAGAAGTACATAAAGCACTATTGCTCATTACATACAAGATGATTTTACAATGGCTAAGTAAATTTGCTCTTTGTTTTAAATCTATGTAATTTAAGATATTTGATAACTGCATTGAGCTTCAGTTTCTGCAAGGGTCTCTTCAGTTCAACTGCACAACCCATACTGATAAAATATCTAACATTAAACAATGAAAAATGCCATTTATTTGTTCAAATGACAGAAAACTGAAGATAAACAAGTATAAACAAGACAATAAATCTGGATTTACATTTGTTCAACTGCATATTTATTTCACTGTTTTATCTGGCATTGGTGTGTGTATGTATATATGTATGTATGTATGTATATTTAAAAAAAGAGATTAAGGAAGTACTCTATTTTAATGACCTTTCCAATTGTTGTGCTTGTGGCAGAACAGAGTGTTTCTAACACCATGCTGAATGAACTTTGATACAAAAATTCTCCAAAGATACTGCAGTAATATATCTGGGATGCACGACAGGAAAGTACTATCTTTCTTTTTAAGATGACAGGCAGTTATGTCAATTTTGCTTCTGAACCCAAGAACAGTCAGGTATTTCCCAAAACAAATAAACAATGGGCTTTTCGCCAAAAATCCACCTTGAGCAATTTAGTGACATTGATGCATTAGAAAGTTAGAAGGGTGACCACATTGTTCCCTCAACTGTAAAGTGCTGTGGCACTGCTTGTACAAAGTATTCAGGGTCCCACATAATCAATTCTATAGCAGGAAAAAAATTACATAGAATGTCAAATTTTACATCTGTATGAGATAGTTTGTTTTAAAGTGGCTTTATATTTGAAACGGACTCCAACATTCAAACCGTAACTTTACAAATGGCAAAAATCATTGTTCAAAGGGCATCCAGCAAACAAAAAAAGTGCCCTGTCTACTTACTGAAGCAGACAATATTTATTCACATACTTTAAACAATCAAAAAAATTAAAAAAATTAAAATCTGCATAGCATTCTGTATAAGAAAATTAAAAGCATTATGCAACATTCAACAGAAAGTTCAATTTTGCAATATATACACACATTCTAATTGCTAATTCTGACATGCTACAGCGTTTAGCATACCTTGGTTAAGGAAAATAAATAACCATGAGTAATGGAGAAGGGGCATCTTTCTACCACTTGCTGGAAAATGCTACATTTGGTTATTTTGTCTGACTTCAGAAGGAAAGGTTCTTCTACGAGTAACTTATCAAAGCACTACACCCAAAACTTACATCTCTCTTCTCATTTAATTTTACAAGTATGGTTCCTTTGACGCCACACAAAAATTACAGGTAATTACTGCAATATTCCTTCATGTTTACCATTAAACAAAAAGGATAATTTAAATAAAAGAAATAAAAAGGAATGCAAGTAATGCTTCTCGCACTTTTAGAAGGCCAAATTTCCCTTTCCATCCCAGCCCTTCCATGGGATCATCCTATATAAGTGTCATTTAAAAAAAAAGCATTTAATTCAAATGAACTGCATAATGTCAGGTAAATTTTACAGAAATTATCTAATAGACAACAAAGGACTAAAATAAGGATCTCATACATTTGATACGTAATAATATCCATCGATTTGGATTGATTTCTGCGGGTTTTATGTTAACTCTCGGTGGATTGTCGTTAAAGGAAATTTGCATATTTTAATATTTAGTTTGGGGTGTTTATTGAAACACTGCTAATCTAGCACCATGAAACTAGCATGACATCGCAACCTGTAACAACTTCACTTAGCAGTTTTGAGAGCTCATAATTTGGATTTTAAATTTGCTACAATCAGACAGAACAAAAAATCCTGACTAGGTATTCAAATTCAAATAAGATGACTGGATGTTTACACTCTTACTGACAGGTTAATGTATTAGTTAATAGGCAGAAACAGGACTCACTTCAAAAAGGTAAAACTGTATATAACCCCACTAGCACTCAGGTTATGAGTCTAATAAACCTTAGTGGTCCACAGAAACTTTCCAGTAAACAGATTTTCAGCACCCTCAGAATTAGACATTTTTGAACAGCATGGTCTCAATAAAACCAACCCAATTCTACCAAAGATAAATTGATTTTAACAAGAATTTGATCAAAAATATTTCTGAATGGGTTTCCCTGCAGCATTAAATTTTGGAAAATGCCACTGTTTATTAACCCAAGGATAATAATTATGCATAAGTCTTACATACTGTAACTTTTTAAATTACCTTTTGGGTAGGTCATTAAATGCCCCTGCAAATCTTGGCCATTAACATGGGGATTGGACATGTTAAAATACATGATATGGTATATAATAAATCCAGTCTATGGCTATGTAAAGCAACTGATCATTACAATTCATAGTCAAATCTGTATTCGTTAGCCATGTAAATCCTTCGGAAAATGAGGGCAGCCAGTGCTAATGTGAGGATGACAATTAGGACAGTTGATCCTATTTGACTAGTATTAGCTGGCCGACGGACGTGAGAGTACGATGGTGAAGTTGGGCGCCTTGCCTGTCGCTGCTGCTGAGCACGCCGCTGTCGAGGGCTTAGGGACGTAGTATTGGGTCGGCTTTGTGGAGGTTCCTGAGTTCCAGTGTGAGTGCCATCGCCATCAATCTATAATAAAACAAAGGTGTTAAGGAAGGTTTCAGGGTATCCAACCCACGATCAGACTAAACAATGCAGAAAAAAAAAATCAAAAGAGCCATCTTACTGTTTCCTCTGCCCTTTTCTCAACTTTTCTCAACAGTAAGTTACAAAACTCTATAGGTGACATGCAGATGCATCATTGCTAAATTCTGGCCAATTACACTTTAACAGTGTGTAATATCTCTCCCGCTATCAGATGACTGACTCCATTTCACACTAAAGGAGGCAAAGCGACCTGATTAGTTTCATTGAGATAGTTATTATGAAGTGAGAGGGAACCCACTGAAAGGAAGCAGGGTGAATAGTAGAACTACATTTTAGATAACAGCTTGGAACAAACATGGGCATAAGAAGTTTCCGGTGATACAACATTAAGCTAGAATAAGTTTTGGGTGATATTGATATTGGAGTACGTTTTGGATGATGCAACAGTAAACTGAAACCGGTTTGATCATACTATGTGTGGTACTGATAAGAGGACCATTTGATCACATTATTTGCGCTGTTGACCATTTGATCACAGCATGAGGGCTATTGATCAAGGGAAGTAAGGGCAGATGGGTGATATTACGACATTTACACAATGCAAAGGCGAGTTTGCATATTAATTAAGTGGATTTACATGCGAAGTAAAGTGAACAATACAAGAAAGCCATATAATGATACAGCACAGGAGGCCGCCATTTGGCCCATAGTGCCTGTGCCGGCTCTTTGAAAGAGCTATTCAAATTGGTCCCATTCCCCTGCTCTTTCCCCATAGCCTTGCAAATTTTTTCCCTTCAAGTATTCATCCAATTCCCTTTTGAAAGGGATTACTGAATCTGCTTCCAGCACCCTTTGAGGCAGTGCATTCCAGATCATAACTCGCTGTATAATTTTTTTTGCATGTTGCCTCTGGTTCTTTTGCCAATTACCTTAAATCTGTGACTTCTGGTTACCGACCCACCTGCCAGTGGAAACAGTTTCTTATTTACTCTATCAAAACCTTTCATGATTTAATAATCAAAACTCCCATTAACTGTCTCTGCTCTAAGGAGAACCCCAGTTTCTCTAGCGTCTCCATGTAATTTAAATCCTTTCATCCCTGGTACCATTCTCGTAAATCTCCTCTGCATCACCTCTAAGACCTTAACATGCTTCCTAAAGTGTGGTGCCCAGAATTGGCCACAATATTCCAGCTGGGGCCTAACCAGTTGAGCCACAGAACTGGGACCACACGGTGATCAAACGACACAGCAGGAAGGGAGATAGGATAGAGAGAGAGAGAGAGGGAGGGGGAGAGAGAGAGAGAGAGAGAGAGAGAGAGAGAGAGAGAGATTGTGGTAGAGAGGTGGTGTCTACCTAAAGGAGCGGGTAATACTGTTTTTATTGTATCTATTGCCTTAGATGGTAAGACTGTTAAATGTGCTTTGTCTTGTACTAAATAAAACTCATTACCAAAACCAATTTGGTACAGTCTCCTTCTGAATGTCTCACACTACCAAGTATGGATAAACTCTGCCTCCATTAATATGAAATGGAGACTCTTTTGACCTGTACAAATAGTGGGAGATGGTGAAGGGGGAAAAAGGGAAAACGGGAAAACAAAGTATTTTACAGGCCAGATAGCAACAATTACTATTACCCGTTATTAAAATGCAATGACAACTTTCTTTCATGTCATTTTACTTATAAACCTTTCAGGAAAAAGGCAGATATATTTCCCTTTAACAACAACATTAATAAGCTTTAATTACAATTTTTTTGGGAACAGGGAAACCCTCTCCAAAAACCACAAGAGAAGAAATAGTATTGTTTTGCAGGACGACTTCCACTCCCCACAATATATCAGTGCTTCTTTTGATACTGTAGATTACCCAATCTTGAATTTACAAAACATATCAAACCAATTAATTAGAAATTAAGTAAAAATGTACAAGAGCTTAAATAGACAGCATTTCCTGATTTAAGTTGTTGATTCAGTTTAGCTTTTCTACCTTCTCTTTCTCTGAACATGAGCAGATGGACCAACGTCACTAGATTTGTTTTTACTAAAACAATCTCCAGTCTTCGTCATTTCTGAACCACAGCTTATCCTGGATTTTGACCACAATTTATCTTCAAATTCAAGCTGAAACACCCTACCACCCAGGCTATCTTGGCTGTGCTCCAGGCCACAGTCTTTCATAAAAGAAGAGTGTTATGTAAATGCTCAATCCACTAAATAATTACAATACAGCAAACCGACAATGGGGAGAATTTACTGCATATTGCATACACTAATTTAAGTAAGTTTACCCTGTTAATTTAACACAAATGTCAAAAAACATTCAAATTCTAGCAAAAGATTTTAAATACATAACAAAATTAGAACTATAAACTATGGAAATTCAATTATTGTAATTAAGTCACAGGGTTTCTCTAAGTTAATACTGCACTAATTTTCAAAATGGCCACCAGTTTTGCTAACTCATCTGCAATTGGTCCACAAACAAACTACTGTTATGTAAAAGTAAAAGATATTTTAAGAAATATTTCCAGACCAAATAGTTCAGAAGTTCAAGGGGTCAGACTTACACGTAATATTTTATTGAATAGGCTCATTGTAGATTTGAGGTAATGGTTGAAAATGACTGTTGGGATAATTTGACATGAGCAGAAAGCATCTGGGTCAATTAGGATAGAGAGTACAGCACGTGTCAAAAATATCTCTGCAGAATAAGCAGCCTGAGCAAGATATGTAGTTGGTATAGAATTAACTCTATTCCTGTAGACAATTGACCCTTAGATGAGAATTGTATCACATGACTTTAGGAGTGTATAAATCTAAAATATAGTTAAGCGAGGTTACCATGGATGCACAAGTATAGTGGTAAAGTGCTGAACAAAGCAACCTAGGAGATAAGAGATGAGGCCTACTGTCTACTACAGAACCGGTTTCTACCATTTTTCTGACTGTGGTTACATCATATCCTGTGACCAAAAGTAGATGTGCTATAAAAGGGTCAGGTGACATAAATGGATCACTATAGGGTATAAAAGTAGAAATAAACTGGTGTAAGGTGGTCAGCTAAGACAGGCACCGCAGCTGGGACGATCCACAGGAAGAGCTTGGTGTGCGTCCGGAGTCGCCACCGCCCCGGGGGGGGGGGGGGGGCGGCGCCTCGCCAGCCACGGCACATGTCCAGCCCCGCTTTGCACCCCAGTCCAACAGATCCAGCTTAGAATCAATCCTTATCCCTAAGTTACGGATCTGGCTTGCCAACTTCCCTTACACTGGATTTCAAGCTCAAGGCGTCAAAGGTTCCATCCAGCGGACACGTATCACTTGTGTTTACTATGATTGATGTATCAACAATATACGGCAGAAGCTAAAATCTGACACTCTTAGAATAGCCAGGACATTTGATAGAGTACTTATTTTAAAAGAAGGGTGAGGTTGGTGTGTCTTCCTCTGGATTTTCCCCCTTTTCTGGTCATACATCACCAATAGCTAAGAGTAGCTTTTAAGTCTCCACTAATGCCCTTTGAGCTGGTGCTAAGAGTCACAAAAAAACAGCCTAGGGACAATACTTTTCATATTCTCTCTAACGGCCTCCAACCTCCTAAATGCTCCCCACTGGTAATTAAGCAACGTGTGCTCAACATCTCCCCACAGTGAAGCAGCTGGCATCAGCAATTAAGCGGAGTGGCAGATTTAGCCACCATTCTTTGATGCTGCATGTTGCTGCTCCAAAGTGATATGCATTTTAGGCCAGTACTGAATTTCACTCGTTCAAACACAGCCTGATCGACTTCCAAGTCAGGAACAGATGCAATCTGTGAAATTTCCAACAGAACTGCTTGATGTAGTGCCTTAGTTGGCATTGGTCAAGCAGCTCCCCGAGCAGGGAAGACTCAAAGTGATGAGGCACTCAGGGATGAAAAGGTATGAAGGTGCAAATCTCTAGAAGAGCCACTGGTTAAAAGTCAGAAATGGTGACCCTGGCTGTCTTTTAAAAAAATTACAGTTGCCCTGGTTAGGCAAGCTAGCTCAACACAGTTCTGGGGCCTTCCTGGTCTATGGCTCATTTCTAAACTGATCAGTGTTCTTATCAACTGAGCCGTTAGGCATTCCCTTTGCTGGTGAAACTAAATTAATTCATATGAAATGTGCCATTTTCTATGTAGGTGAACTGACGGAAAGAGTAAAAAGAAAATCTATTCATGTTAACCTATAAATCTTCTAATCTGGCCTTTTAGCACATGAATAGATCAGGAAATATCAATGTAGTAACACACTGTAATGCCTTTGTACTATGAAATCCAATGTTAGCATTCAAATTTATAGATACTATTTCATCAAACTGCTTTGCTCATCTTTTGATTGCCATTTATTTTGCACCCCTCAAGGTGGGGGCATATCAGTGCCTGAGGGTGGAACACTTAGACCAAATTTTGGAACCACACTCTTTATACAGGTGGCACTAAGTGTCTTGACTTCTCCTATGTACCAATCATAGTGCTTGCGCATGCACGTACTAAAACGTCCTCTTTGGCTTGATTCCATTTGCCTCTGAATCAGTCACTTGAAAGCCTAGTGTTACTAGTGCTTTTCATTTGCAAAAGGTTAAAACGTGCATGGTGCAGAGGTCACTTGCGTTGCTTCCAAAGTTATGTTGCATGGTTATAAATTCACATCAAGTTTTTAAAATCAGCCTGAACTGGATTCATACTGAAGTCCATTTGGAATGGATCCACCACTGCATATGGCACATTTCCTTTTACTAAACTGGCCCAGTGTAAGGCCTACGTGGATTGAGGAGTACACCATCAGATTCTGATTCAATCTGAATAATCTCCATGAAAATAGATCTCTTCAAAGGAAACTCGTACACAGGTGAGGTTAAAGATAGGAGACAAATTGGTTTACACACCTCTGTTATAGCTTCTGTTTCTGGATTGGCGTGAGTGAATGGAATCTGATGGGAAACTTGGACATCTTGGTTTGCACTTATTATAGGTGTCTGTGCTGGAGAGGGTTCAGCAACAGCACTGGTAGCAGAATTCGTCTCTGCCTATTGAAGATAAATAATGCAGTTATAAACTTGAAACACACTGTTAGTTTGGCTCAGTTGGTAGCACTCTACTCTGGTCTCTGACTCAGAAGTTGTGGTTTTAACTGCATTACAAGACTTCAGCACATAATGTAGGCTGACACTGCCATGCACTAATGAGGGAGTGTTGCATCGCCAAGTGCTGTCTTTCGGGTGAGGAACTAAGCAGAGATCCTGTCTGCCTATCAAGCTTAAAGAGCAGGACATCTTGGCCAACATTCCTCCCTCAACACCAAAAACAAATTAAATGGCCATTTATATCATTTGCTGTTTGTGGGATGTTGCTGCATGCAAATTGGTTGCCATATTTGCCTACATAACAGTATCTATACTCCCAAAGTAATTAATTCCATGTGAAGCATTAGGTACTAAATCAATGCAAGTTAGCCCTTTCCTTCTTATAACTTCTTTCCCCACTACTGATGAATTATGGTAGAACTTGTCAAAGAAGACAAGTAAGGCTCACAATGTTTGAGTTTTCAGAGAATATGCAAGCCATCCACTCCTCAAATCTATAAAGTAACATGGATGGGCTAAACTAATAATGTATACCAATATTAAATACAATTTATAAAAAGTCAACATACCTTAAAACTGATTTGTTTTGCTAACTCTTTGGCCTCCACATCAGCCAGGCTTGGAATGTTACTTGCTGTGCATGGAAGCAAGGCTGTCCTCATGTGAGAACCACAGTTTTCACAGTTAAAGTCTTGTGACCTAAATTATAAAAACATTTTAGAAAAATATATGCTATTAAAAGGCAATACAAAGGTTCAGTAAAAATCATGGTCCTTTGCATTCTGTTCATTACAATAGCAGAGATAATCAATCTAAACCGTGGTTTGTTGCATACTCTCATATAAACATATGGGGTGCTAAATTGGGCTGTGTAGCACCCGTTGTTTCGGCGCTAGGCGGCCTCTGAACATCCAAAATGGCGTCTTGGCTGCGCATGCATGTTACCAGCATGATGTGCTCCGGACGCCATCTTGGTATAGGAGGTGGCGCATGCACAAATACCGAACGTCGGAAGCATGTAAAGTAAGGAGAAAATGGATACGATTAGTGTGCAACGCTGCTTTAAGGTGATAGACACCATTTTGGGACCTAACGCTCCACTCAATGCACAGTCTTAACCTGGACCATTTGAACGTGTCTTACAGTGCCTGGAGGACCCCCACCATGCAGGATTTACAGGTTAGCGGCTGGATTATTGCTTCTGGCTGCCGACACATTTGTAACTGTTTTTGGAGGTCTCCCATATATGAATACTAGGACTAGGGGACATAACCTAACATTCAGAGCCAGGACGTGCAGGAATGAATTTAGGAATCACTTCTACATGCAAAGGGTGGGAGAAGTTTGGAACACTCTTCTGCAAACAGCAGTTGACGCTAGCTCAATTGTGAATTCTAAATCTGAGGTTGATAGATTTCTGTGAACCAAGGGTATTAAGGTGGGTATACGGAGTTAGGTCACAAGTCCACCATGATCTCACTGAATGGCAGAACAAGCTCGAAGGGCTAAATGCCACTGCCACTTGCTGCCTCCTGTTATGCGTCACCTTCTTCTGCAAGAAAGCAGGACTTGTGTCTGGGTGATGTGCCTGTCATGGCTGAATAACTGCCAGTGTGTATAGCCTGTGTGGTGTGGGTGGGCGGCTTGCAACAGTGGTACTGTGTGAGGAAGCATCTGATTGAAAGAGTTGAGTACTGATGGAAAGAGGTTGTTGGTATGTGGGTGATGGGCGGTGTAGTGTGTGGTGGTAGTTGGTAGGAGACGCCACTTGACCTCACTCATCTTGACCACTCGTGTCAAAGCATTGAACTTCTTCCTGCACTGCATCCACGTTCGTGGTGCTGTGCGCCTGGCATTGACTTCGTCCCCTACTGCCTCACACTGCATTTTGGGCATGTCTGGAGGGCCTCTTGCTGCCACCAACCCCTCCCTCCCCCCAGCGGATATAGGATGGCCCTCCTACTGTCCACCTCTTGCATCAAGGCCTGTAGTGCATCAGCCGGGAACCTTGGTGCACGCTCTCTCGCAGCTACGGTACTAACTCAGGTGGGCAGACTGGTGAGGTCGGGCATGCAGATTGGAGGATGCGGGATTTAGTAGTGCACAGCCTTTATTCAATGTGTCAACATAACTTATCAGTTTGTAAACATAGGGACAAGACTGGCACCTGTGTTTTACATGTACGATGTCTGATCGCCGTTCAGACTCCGTGCAGACAGCAGACTGTTATTTTTTTTAAGCAAATAACAGGTACCAGCTACCTTTGAGATTTTAAGAGACAGCCTGCCTTTAAGAGATTGGGGCTCCCCCTGCTGGTGGAAAGTACGAATTGCATTGAATCGACATGCAAGGCCTGGATTTCAACGCAGATTGAGCCCGAGTACAGAGGCCGGACCAAGTTCTTGTCCTGCCTGCGCAGGGGCCATTGGACATGGGTGAATAGCGGATCGTGCTACTCACGCCCAATAGTAGATCCTATCAAATTTTTCCACCGTGGTCCCTTTCAGTAATAGCTTTTAGACTGTAAATTCCAAAACAAACTGATACCAGAATGAAAAACTATAGTTATGAAAAAAGACTTGAAACACTGGGTCTATTTCCATTGAAGCAAGGAGAATGTTAAACTTATGAAGGGATTTCATAAGATGAATAGTGAAAAGACTATTTCCTCTTGTTGTGAAATCAGTGATAAGGGATCATCAATTTAAGAGAACTAGTAGGGGAGTTACGAGAAATTTTATGCCGATAGTTGTTAGAGCATGTAATGCTTTGTCAGAGAGTAGTACTGCATCTTTAAGGGATGAATAAACATTTGAAGCAGATATGGGGAAAGAGTAGGGCAGTGCGATTAATTATGGATTGGCATACCAAAAGAACCAGCACATAGGTAATGAACTGAATGGCCTCTTTGAGCTGAAAACTCCTCTGGTTTTATGACACAATAAAACTTTTTTAAAAAATCACACATTAGAGAATCATGGCCATATTTCAAAAAGACTAGCATTTTCTCCACGAGTCATAACTGCAGCATGTGGGAGTTGGTGGAGAGCAGCGTGATCCCAGGGAACCACATCTGCAGCAAGTGTCTGCAGCTCAAGGAACTTCGGCTCAGAGTTGTTGAGCTGGAGTCCGAGCTGCAGACATTATGATGCATCAAGGAGGGGGGACGTGTTACCTGGACACTTTGATCCAGTAGGCAGTCACACCCCTTAGGTTAAGTAGTAGTTCAGATTCATTCAGTGATCAGGGACAGGAGGATGTGACTGCAAGTCAGGTAGGTATGGGGACCCAGATTGTAGTGATGGAGGAGCCTCAGCCCTTGACCTTGTCCAACAGGTACGAGGTACTTGCTATCCATGTGGATGAGAACAAGGGCTGCAGGGAGGATGGGCAAACTGACCATGGCACCATGGTACAGGAGGCCATTCAAGTTGGGGAGTAAAAAGGAATGTGGTAGTGGTAGGGGATAGTATAATCAGGGGATAGACTCTGTTCTCTGCAGCTGCGACTGAGAGTCCCGATGGCTGTATTGCCTGCCCGGTGCCAGGGTTAAGGACATCTCCTCATGGCTAGAAAAGAACTTGGAGTGTGAGGGGGAGGATCCAGTTGTTGTGGTCCAAGTAGAAACCAACGACATTGGAGAAACTAAGAATAGGGTTCTGCTGAGACAGCTTAAGGAGCTAGAGTCTAACTTAATAAGCAGAACCTCAAAAGGTAATAATCTCTGGATTACTACCTAAGCCATGTGCAAATTGGCATAAGGACAAACAGATCAGAGAGTTAAATGCGTGGCTCATAGAGTGGTGTGGGAGACAGGGGTTTTGATTCCTGGGGCACTGGCACCGGTACTTGGGAAAGAGGGAGCTGTTCCGTTGGGATGGGCTCCACTCAAACCAGGCTGGGACCAGCGTCCTGGCGAATCGAATAACTAGGGCTATAGATAGGACTTTAAACTAAAAAGGGAGGGGTCAGGTGAGGGGAAATTTAGAAATCTAATCAGGAAAGTCAAGGCAACAAAGCAGTGTAGTGATTTGGGTAAAGGTAAGCAGAGTGTGACAAGAAAGACAGAGAGTTTACCAATAATAGTACATCGACAAATAATGTCAAAGCAGGAAAAAAAATGGTAAAAAGTCAAAATTAAAGGCTCTTTATCTGAATGCACGGAGCATTTGTAACAAGATAGATGAATTAGTTGCACAAGTAGAGATAAGTGGGTTTGATCTAATAGCTATTTCAGAGACATGGTTGCGAAGTGACCAAGGTTGGGAACTAAATATTCCAGGGTATATAACATTTAGAAAAGACAGACAGAATGGAAAGGGAGGGAGTGTAGCCCTAATAATAAAGGATGACATAAGGACAATGGTGAGAAAAGATCTTGGCTCAGAAGATCAGGAAGTAGAATCAATATGGGTAGAAATAAGAAATAACAAGGGGCAGAAAACACTGGTGGGAGTAGTTTATAGGCCCCTAATAGTAGCTATACCGTTGGACAGAGTATTAATCATGAAATAATAGGAGCTTGTAACAAAGATAATGCAATAATCATGGGGCACTTTAATCTTCATGTAGACTAGGCAAATCAAATTGGCAAAGGTAGTTTGGAGAACGAGTGCATGGAATGCATTCGAGACAGTTTCCTAGAGCAATATGTTATGGAACTAACCAGGGAACAGGCTATTTTAGATCTTGTATAATGTTAATTAGTAATCTCACAGTAAGAGATCCTCTGGGGAAGAGTGATCATAATATGATAGAATTTCACAATGAGTTTGAGAGTGACATACTTAAGTCAGAAACTAGAGTCTTAAACTTAAATAAAGCCAATTACATAGGTATGAGGGGGCGAGGTGGCTAAGGTAGATTGGGAAACCAAATTAAAGGGTATGACAGTTGAAAAGCAATGGCAAACATTTAAAGAAATATTTCAATATTCTCAACAAATATATATTCCATTGAGAAATAAAAACTCCAAGGGAAAAGTGATCCACCCGTGGCTAACTAAAGAAGTTAAGGATAGTATTAGATTAAAAGAAGAGGCCTATAATGTTGCCAACAAGAGTAGTAAGCTTGAGGATTGGGAGAGTTTTAGAGACCAGCAAAGGACGACAAAAAAAATTGATAGAGAAAATAGAATATGAAACTAGCAAGAAATATAAAAACGGATTATAAGAGCTTCTACAAGTATGTAAAAAGGAAGAGAATAGCAAAAGTAAACGTTGGTCCCTTAAAGGCTGAGACAGGAGAAATTATAATGGGGAATCAGGAAATGGCAGATGCACAAAACAAATATTTTGTATCTGTCTTCACAGCAGAAGACACAAAAAACATACCAGAAATAGTGAGGAACCAAAGTGAGGTTCTAATGAGAGTGAGGAACTTAAAGTAATTAATATCAGTAGAGAAAAAGTACTTGAGAAACTAATGGGACTAAGTTCTTATGTTCTTACGAGTGAATGCCATATGCAACTCCCACAACTGGTGAATGGCCACATTAAAAATGAGAACAGGCCACATTTGTCCCAGAACATGCCAAATATATTTGATCTCTTCAGGTGTCATTTAATCTCAGTTTAAGACGACAGAAATCATACTAAGCCCACAAAAATAGGGCGATATACACTTCCACTCTAGTAATAGATGAACAGGTAAGAATATACAAATTTTTGCACTGGGTAATTAGAAGGAAGATGAAGAATTTATAGAGCACACTTCATGACATCCCAAAGCTTTTCACAGCCAATGAGTTACTTTTCAAGTGTAGTTACTTTTATTATGTAGACGAATGCAGCAGATAATCTGTGCATAGCAATGTTCTACAAACAGCAAATGAAATAAGCGATCAGTTAATTTGTTTTTGGTGTTGTTGGTTGACGGATAAACGTTGACCAGAACTTGCTGCACTTCCTTGAATAATATGTCTACCTTAACACTGTTTAACATTTCATCCGAAAATCAACATCTGACAATGTAACACTACCTCAGTACTGCATCAAAACAGTCAGCCGAGATTTTGCTTGAACCCATGACCTTCTAATTCAGAGGAGAGAGTGCTAGCACTGAAACAAGCTGAATTTAGGGTTGTAATTCTGTCATGGTAAATTTGGGGGAAAATCATAAACTAGCCATGTTCAAACTGTCAAAAATCAGAGTCCTGGAAATTGAAACAAAAATCATTAACTATCACCATCAGTTGTGCTGGGGCACTACATTTAGGAGTGGATTCTGCTTCCTTGTGTGCCTGCCATTGGGCTTGGCAACAAGGTTGCTGGAAATGCTGTTTGCATGGGTTTTTTTTGAATGGAAGTTGTGGAGGGGGGGGGGGGGGGGGAGGGAGGAGGAGGAGAGAGAGGGGAGGTGTCTTCAGAGTCAGGCTGCAGTTCAGGGCAGGTAGAGAATTCCAAGCTTTGATTCAGCAGCCCTGTATTAACTTTGAGGGCTGCTTGGAGAAGGGCAGGAGAAAGAGGGGACGCTGCTGGCTAGACAAGCAGGAGAGCAGCTGCAGGATTCGAGAGCTGAGAGTTCACCATGTGCACTCCTTCTATAAGTACAGATTTTATTTGTCTGCTAAGTCTCAAATAAGCTCAGTCTGTTGCATACAAGGATTGCACCAATTCCAATCATAGAATGGAAGTGAATTGCTTTTGGATACATTTACAATTTTAAACTTCAGGCATTGGGAGACTGGGAGCCAATGTAAGTCAGTGAGAACAGGGGTAGTGGGTGAGCGAGACTTCGGGTAGTTTAGGCAGCAGAGCTTTGGATAGGCTGAAGTTTAGGGAGGGTGGAGAATGGGAAAGCACTGGAATAGATGAGTTTGGAGGTGGCAAAGGCATAGATAAGGCTTTCAGCAGCAGATGGGGGCTGCGGTAGGCAATGCTACAGAGGAGTAATTAGTTTGTCTTTGTGATAGAGAGGATATGGAGTTGGAAACTCAGTTCAGGAGATTGCATACAGTCTAGTTCAGCCTGAAGAAGTGGCCTTGCTAAGCCATACCGTAATTTTGAACATTAAATGCAACTCATACTGCTACTAAACATAATCCACCCAATATTGTTACATTGAGTTACATTGAAACTACAGCACAGAAACAGGCAATTCAGCCCAACTGGTCTATGTCAAGTTTATTTTTTTTTTATTCGTTCACGGGATGTGGGCGTCGCTGGCAAGGCCGGCATTTATTGCCCATCCCTAATTGCCCTCGAGAAGGTGGTGGTGAGCCGCCTTCTTGAACCGCTGCAGTCCGTGTGGTGACGGTTCTCCCACAGTGCTGTTGGGAAGGGAGTTCCAGGATTTTGACCCAGCGACAATGAAGGAACGGCGATATATTTCCAAGTCGGGATGGTGTGTGACTTGGAGGGGAACGTGCAGGTGGTGTTGTTCCCATGCGCCTGCTGCCCTTGTCCTTCTAGGTGGTAGAGGTCGCGGGTTTGGGAGGTGCTGTCGAAGAAGCCTTGGCGAGTTGCTGCAGTGCATCCTGTGGATGGTGCACACTGCAGCCACAGTGCGCCGGTGGTGAAGGGAGTGAATGTTTAGGGTGGTGGATGGGGTGCCAATCAAGCGGGCTGCTTTATCTTGGATGGTGTCGAGCTTCTTGAGTGTTGTTGGAGCTGCACTCATCCAGGCAAGTGGAGAGTATTCCATCACACTCCTGACTTGTGCCTTGTAGATGGTGGAAAGGCTTTGGGGAGTCAGGAGGTGAGTCACTCGCCGCAGAATACCCAGCCTCTGACCTGCTCTCGTAGCCACAGTATTTATATGGCTGGTCCAGTTAAGTTTCTGGTCAATGGTGACCCCCAGGATGTTGATGCCGTTGAATGTCAAGGGGAGGTGGTTAGACTCCCCTTATGCTCTACACAAGCCTCCTCCCTCCTTCATCTAACCCTATCAGGATACCCTACTATTCCTTTCTCTTTCATGTGTTTATCTGGCTTTCCCTTATATGTAACTATGCTATTTGCCTCAATTACTCCTTGTGATAGCACGTTCCACATTCTTACCACTCCCTGGATACAGAAGTTTCTCCTGAATTCCCTATTGGATTTATGAGCGACTATTTTGTATTTATGGTCTCTAGTTTTGGACTCCCCCACAAGTGGAAACATTTTCTCTATGTCTACCCTATCGTTATCTTAAAGACCTCTATCAGGTCACCCCTCAGACTTGCCTTTTCCAGAGAAAAGAGTGCCAGCCTGTTCAGCCTTTCCTGATAAGGATATCTTCTCAGTTCTAGTATGCATCTTTGTGAATCTTTTTTGTACCCTCTCCAATCCTTTCTATAATATGGAGACCAGAACTGTGCACAATATTCCCAAGTGTGGTCTAACCAGGATTCTAGACAAGTTTAACATAACTTCTTTGCTTTTCAATTCTATCCCTCTGGAAAAGAACCCCAGTGCTTGATTTGCCTTTTTTATGGCCTTATTAACCTCCGTCGCTACTTTTAGTAATTTGTGTATCTGCACCCCTAGATCCTTTTGCTCCTCTATCCCGTTTAGACTATTATCCAAGCAGTATGCAACCTCCTTAATCTTCCTATCAAAATGCACTACCTCTAACTCATCTATATTGAAATTAATTTGATAATTACATGTCCATTCTGTAAGTTTATTAATGAGAGGGTTGAAAGTCTACACTGATTTGTTAAAGGAAAATCATGTTTGACTAACATGATTGAGTTCTTTGATTAAGTAATGGAGAGGGTTGATGAGGGTAGTGCGGTTATGTGTATATGGACTTTCAAAAATGCGTTTGATAACGTGCCACATAATAGGCTTGTCAGCAAAACTCATGGAATAAAAGGGGCAGTGGGAGCATGGATACAAAATTGGCAAGCAAAGTGACAGGAAACACAGAGTAGTGGTGAACGATTGTTTTTTGGACTGGAGGAAGGTATACAGTGGTGTTCCCCAGGGGTCAGTACTAGGACTTGGGTGTACAGGACACAATTTCAAAATGTGCAGATGACACAAAACTTGGAAATGTAATAAACAGTGAGGAGGATAGTAATAGACTTCAAGAGGACATAGACAAGCTGGTGGAATGGGCAGACACATGGCAGATGAAATTTGATGCAGAGAAGTACAAAGTGATATATTTTGGCAGGAAGAATGAAGAAAGGCAATATAAACTAAATGGTACAATTCTAAAGAGGGTGCAGGACAGAGAGACCTGGGGTGTATGTGCACAAATCTTTGAAGGTGGCAGGACAGGTTGAGGAAATAGAGGCATAGAGTACAAAAGCAAGGAAATTATGTTGAACCATTATAAACAATGGTTCGGCCACAACTGGAGTACTGAGTCCAATTCTGGGTACCGCACTTCAGGAAGGGTGTGAGGGTCTTAGAGAGGGTACAGAAAAGATTTACTAGAATGGTTCCAGGGATGAGGGACTTCAGTTACGTGGATAGACTGGAGAAACTGGGGTTGCTCTCATTAGAGCAGAGAAGGTCGAGAGGAGATTTGATAGAAGTGTTTAAAATCATGAACGGTTTAGATAAAGTAAATAAAGAGAAACGGTTCCCATTGGCGGAGGGGTCGAGAACCAGAGGACTAAAATTTAAGGTGATCGGCAAAAGAACCAAAGGCGACATAAGGAAAATTTTTTTTTTTTTTTTTACACGCAGCGAATAGTTATGATCCAGAATGCGCTGCCTGAAAGGGTGGTGGAAGCAGATTCAACTGTGGCTTTCAAAAAGGAATTGGAAAAATACTTGAAGGGAAAATATTTCCAGGGCTACAGGGAAAGAGTGGGGGAATGGGATTAACTGGATTGCTCTTACAAAGTCGGCACGGGCTCGATGGGCTGAATGGCCTCCTTCTGCGTTGTAACCATTCTCTGATTCTATACCCTCTTGCATTTTGACGCATTCTTCCTTTGTATTAACTACACCCCCGAATTTGGGGTCGTCCACAAATTTTGAAATTGTATTTCCAATTCCTGAATCCAAATCATTAATGTAAATTGTTAACAGTGGTCCCAGCACCAAACCCTGTAGAACACCACTCCCCACCTTTTGCCACTCTGAATAGCAACCCTTAACTCCTACTCTGTTTTCTGTTTTGCAGCCAGCTTACTATTCATTCTGCTACCTCTCCCCTGACTACACATGCTCTTACCTTAGCCATGAGTCCACAATGTAGTACCTTATCAAAGGCCTTCTGAAAATTGAATATATTTTATCTACTACATTACCCTTGTCTACGCTTTCTGTTACTTCTTCAAAGAATTAGTGATATGCTTAATACTGTTGTGCCTATTCTGCTGATTGATAATAAGCAGTTAATTACTTTACTTTGATGGTTACTATTACGATGGTATTAATGATATCATAGATGTTGTTAAGCAAAGTAGTGCAAGTTAATGTATTTGTGTTCAAAACCATCCTTAATGGCTCTGGCACAGCAATTCTGTTATTTTATTCCATATTTTAGTGCAGTCCCACTGTTGATTGATCCGGCTTGGTTAACTGGAGACTCAACTGGAGATAATTTGTGACTTTAAATATAGATTACATATTGGAATCTTTAATCCAATAATTCTTACATATTATGCAGGCTTTAGCATTCATCAATGATACAGATTTTGACAAATGTACATTTTCTTTCTACAACATTTTTTGGGAGGGGAAAGTGAGCTTGAGGTGCTGGGGGGAGAAACACTGGCACAACTTTCCCCAAATAACCTGGAACTATGCTAGTATTGGGCCATCGCTTAAATAATGTAAATAGACTAAACAAAATCTTACTTTTTGGCTAGTGCTTTCCTCTCGTCAGGAGTGTAATCCAGAGAACCGATGGCTCCTTCTCCCTTTGTTGGCATGAACCCAATAATGGCCAACAATGCAGTCCGTACTAGGAACAAACAATATTGTGGTTTAAAACAACAATTATAAAGTTTTTAAAAAGTGTATTTGTTTCCCATTTTTCCTGTAGGTGTCTATGTCCACACCATACCAGCTAAGAGATCAGGCAAGCAAATGGACAAAGAAAACTCTATTGCAAGACCAAGAAAGTGCACCACAGCAGTTGGGTTTGACCTTGTTCCTTGTAGCCTCGTACCTACTTAGAAACTTCCCACTGTGGCATGGCTAAAATTGGAATCTCGCAAAAAGAGGAATCACAGCTGTAACCCTGCATGCACCACTCCATAGTATATTGTGTTGGAACTAGAACTGTGCTACCACACTGGGTGACGCAACACATTTGTTGTGATCAATGCTGCAGCTGTTAAGAGATGATTTAGGTTTATGACTTGGATTCTGGGTAGTACTCACTGCTCCAGGATGGTTGCCAGGTTTCAGGATGATGTCCCGAGATGCTCAAACAAATCTTCTTTCCTACTTCAAACCTTCCATTAGGCTGAAACAGAAAAAAACCTGTTCAACAGATGGGTGGGTGAAATGCCTGCTTGCTTCCAACTGTTCTCAATGTTTCCTCAATAATCACAGTGAAATACCAAAATGTTTCTGCTTACCATTAGAAAATAATTTTACTGAACTAATTGCTTGTTCCAAATTTTTCAGCACGTCCAGACAAAGTAAGCAAGCTAAGCAAAGTTACTCTTATCCATCTCCTAACGGGAGAAAACTAATTTTCTCACTTCCTAAAATCTCCCCACATCACATACCTTCATCAGCTAATAGGGTGGACTAGATACTTGGTTCTGGGCCTCAGCCAATGCTGCTGTATAGTCAGATACTAGGACGTATGCAGGTGTGCTGTAAATTACTGACCTTCCTTTCCTCTTGAAGCAAGGGCCGGGGGGGGGAGGGAGGAGGGCGGAGAGAAAGAGCAAGAGCAAAAGCAAAATGTGCTGTGGAGACAAGACTGCACAGCCTTCATTCAGCATCTCCCTGCAAAAAGCATAACGGAAATGGAGAACGAACTACATGAAGCACCAGTGTACTAAACTGCTTGTTCCATTTCACAGTTTTGCATCTCAAAAAAAAATCTTAAATGAAAGCTTGGAAACTCTCAAAGCTGGTCTTCGCAATTCCAAGCATGCAACACAACAGTGCATAATTTGGTACTCTTCCTTAGATACGTTACAACAAAGGGTTGGTGCGGAAAATTAAACTAACCCAAAAAGTTAACAGAAAGCACTTTTTTTTTCTAACAAAAAGTCACTTAACATAATTGTCAGCTTGACTCAGTTGGTATCGCTCTCACATCTAAGTCAGAATGTCATGGAACCAAGCCCCACACAGGAACTTGTGCATATAATCCAGGTTGACACTTCAGTGCAGTACTGACATTGTTGGAGGTGTTGTCTTTTGAATGAGGCATTAAACTGAGGTCCAGCCTGCCTGTTCAGGTGGATGCAAAAGATCCCATTGCACTAGTTGAAGAGCAACAGGGAGTTTGCTAAATGCCCTGGTCAATATTTATCCCTCAACCAACGCCATCAAAAAAAATTACTGGTCGTACATCACATGTCATATGTGGGAAGTTGTGTGCAATTGGCTGCCATGTATGTCTACACAACAGTGGCTGCACTTCAAAAGTAATTCAATGGCTGTGAAGCACTTTGAAACATTCCAAGGCTTCATAATATGCTTTATAAATATAATTTTTTTTAAAAACTGAACGTGTCTGTAGGTTTGGTGATATAAAATAGCATTTTCATATATTGGAGGAAATAAACAAATATAAAGCAGCTCTTTCCTGTTCTTCAGCAGCACTGATAATAGCTGAATATAACTGGAACAGAATAAGCTTATAGTCCTGAGGATTTCAGAAACATCTATTGGTGAAAGGTGGATTGTTATACAAGAACCATCAAGGGCAATGCTTACCAGACACTGAGGGAGTGTTAAAATAACCGCATAATATGTGCACACTGCCATGCCAATCTCCTTATTGCTTCCCTGTTGTGCTAGAGCACTTCCTTCCCCAACCAGTGACATTTCAAACACTGACTCTCTGCTCAAAATCTACTGGATCAAGAGGAAAAGCCTGTACATGCCTCTCAAATCGCTGACAGTTTGCAAACCTGATGGATGGTAATGTTTATTTCATGCTGGTGACTGGTCCAACTGCGTGCTAACTGCAAATCCAACATTTAAGAACATTAAAACATACTGCACGCCACATCATATGCATTGCATCACCATTACATTACTCTCCTTTCAAAAAATACTAAAAACTGTTATGCTGCCATGTAACCAGCCACCATATTCTATACAAGAGAATTCTCTGGGAATAACAGATTTTTTGCCTTCTCAGAAGGAAGAATCTTATTCCCCTCTTCTGATGACCTGACCAAGAGAGAATTCTGCACATATGGAATCAGGGCACAAATATGCAACAATCCACTCTGTGCCACTACACAATAGTAAACTAACCAGAGAACCAAGTGATCAGTTCAACACAAGGGTAAGGACTCTATTTATCCAAGCCTTCAATTGCTCTATATTGATATGACCTTATCATCACATTGTTTGTTAAGAAACTTAAAACACTCTTACTGTTAGCAGAATAATGCTGGGTGGTTTCATGGGATATTCTGGTGGAAGCACAATTCGGCCATGGTAAACACCACCATCGAAATCAGAGTCTGGAGGACCCCGGACAGTGAAATGCCATTCAAAGAGATTATCCTAAAAGCGACAAAAAATTACAAAAGCAAAAAATGTTAAAAATTGCTAAATGGAAATCTGACCATTTTGTTTAAATTATGAGGTTAAATCATAAGTAACAATAAGTCACAATGTAGAAACATGCATGCCATTTATACGTATTATGTAATCATACACCCATTCAGGGACATAAGCAATCTCTACCCTAACTTTTATAAACCATTATTGGGTCACATTATAACCACAAGAACAAATGATTAATAGTGTACTTGCCATCAAATACTGTATAACAAACCAAAAATTGGTGACGATGCACGGAGCATCAGTGCACTGTGCTAGGATGCAAGATCACACCTAGAAGTATTGTTGGTGTCGGCTTTACTGCCATGGGAAGGCAGCCCTAAGTAGCATCCATTGAGGAAAGAAGTACTGTAAGAAAAGCAAGCCCAGGCTGCTCTCACGGACAATGCTGCGATTTGTTTCAGAACAGCATTGGCAAGGATATGGTGCAGGAGGAAGGGAGAAAATATTTTTAAAAGTACCTTAGAGGGAAGTCATTGATAAATATAGTGAAAAGCTGAGGCCCCAGTACAGATCCCTGGGGGACATCACTAATCACATTCTACCAATTGGAGTACATACTCATTATCCCTACTCTCAGTCTCCTACTGCCTAACCAATTCCCTACCCATGTCAATAGGTTGCCTCTAATTCCAAGCGCTTTCATTTTTGCTAACAGTCTCCTGTGTGGAACCTTATAGAATACCTTCTGGAAGACCAAAGAAATAACATCTATAGGCACTCCCTGATCTACCACATTAGTAACCTCCGCAAAAACTTCAACTAGGTTAATTAGACATGACTTACCCATTACAAATCCATGCATGATCCATCTACGATCAGTTCATATTTGTCTAAGTGCTCAGTCATTCTGTCCCTAATAACAGATTTTAGTAACTTCCCCACAACAAACATCAAGACTAATAGGTCTATAATTTCCTGGTTTCTCTCTCCCACCCTTCTTAAATAATTGAGTGACATTGGCAATT
Source organism: Heptranchias perlo (assembly GCF_035084215.1). Lineage (NCBI taxonomy): Eukaryota > Metazoa > Chordata > Chondrichthyes > Hexanchiformes > Hexanchidae > Heptranchias > Heptranchias perlo. The sequence goes on along the minus strand of NC_090329.1, from coordinate 97,418,125 downwards.
TTCTAATCCAAGGGGACAATTCCTGAATTAAAAGACATGGAAAACATTTGGCATGTTTTGTAGGTTCCGATCTGATAGTCAATCTGACTTCAGAACAAATTGATCAAGTTCTTACACTTTTAATCTATTAATTCACCCAGAAGTTGAGTGATTCTTGATGTCCGGCATAAAGTTATAATTGTAGCCCTTAACACAGTCTTCGACACCAACCCTCTCCCATTGAAAAGCTGGCTTCTTCTAGGATTTCTGATGAGCTGGTAAAGTGTGTCATTTTCTTTTGCTCTTTTCAACTTTGGCGGGATTCTGCACTATAGGGCTTTGGTCCTTCCAAAAATAAACCTCAAGATGCAAAGGTGTTGCTATGATAAATGGGTAACAGGCTGACTGCACCACCTACCCAGATTTCTGCAACAATGCATCACAGCTCCTTTCCTACTTTCATTAATAACCTAGCTATTCTCAGTGACATTATCTTTGTCAATTTCACTGTCCACTTGGGGGGAAATAAAAAGTAATGACTGGATCACTGCAGGTGGTTTGACGAACATCTTAGGTAGATGAGCTATAATCTTTGGAATAATGCAATGGAGCAACAACATAACAGCGGCTAACACTTCAGCTGGACATTCACTTTTATGTCAGGAACACAAGGCTGATGAAACCTCTAACTCAATATTCTGTACCATTCCAAAAACTTCACATATAATATTAGCAGCAATGCTACACACACCACCTTTAAGCCTAACACACATCCCTTTAAGCATTAAAACTGTCATGTCACACCGTCAGGTCACAATGTACAAAAGAGAAAAACTTAGTAGCCCTATAAGTTGAACAACTCCTACCTCACTGAATCACCATGAAAGAAAAAAATAGGCATACCGCTACTAGACTCTCATCAGATTTTTTTTTCTAACACCTTTCATCAGATTTTAAACAAGCTTCAACTCCATTAAAGCAAATTTTAAAAATTGTTGGTGCAATTACATAGAATGTGCAGCAGAGAAACAGGCCATTTGGCCCAACAGTTCCATGCCAGTGTTTATGCTCCACACGAGCCTCCTCCCACCCTACTTCATCTAACTCTATCAACATATCAGCATTACATTGACCAATGGAGCACAAGAACAAAACGGATGCTAATAAAAATATTTCATAGACCCAATAAAGATGATAATAGCACAGGGTTACATCCAGCTAACAGAGTACAAAATATATTTATGTAACGCAATAGACAAATCACCGCAAGTAGATCCAATCAAGTAAATCCATATTAGTGGCACATTTATGAAAAGTCACTGAATAAGACTAAGGCCATTGCTTATCTGATTAGTACTTTTTACAAATACCGTTACATTTTTAATTGTGACACTAGTAAAAAGCTCTTTGAACAACAGCACTGCAATACCAACTTCAACAAGGGAAAGCATTGCCTGTAATTCATTCCATGGCAGTTTTCTCATATCAATCAAGCTGCCAGAGGGAAAAAAAGTTTTAAAATGACAATAAAACTAGATGGAGGCAAAGCACTTCTATGGCAGAAAGGGTGTGACAGATGGAAAAGAGAAAACATCTAAATGCATGTTAAACGTCGTGAACAGTGCTCTGAAGATTGAGCAAAAAGATCGCCAGCTGGACCACTCAGGAATGGTGTGCGTTACGAGATGAGTTTTCTGTTCTCCATTCCATCAGCAAAAAACATACACTCCAAACAATTCTGTATTTAGTTTTTAAAAGTTAATTAGATTTTTCTAGTCTTACCTCCAAAGGCTGTGCGTGGTATTGTTCTGTAGGGTCTTTCAGTTCTTGTGCTTCTTTCATTAAACGTTTGACAGCTGTTTAAAAAATAATGCAACTTTTAAAATTCAACATCAGATCAGATGTCTAGATAATGGCTGCAGAATAAGCAACTGTGGAGTTTGTTTATTCTTCTCCAATATTCAACTTTATTTTGAAAGCTAAATATTGTTTTAAAAAATTGGTACGATGATTCTGGTCTTGAGCAACTGGATACATTTTATATCTTGACTACTTTATTCTGACTAGAAAACAGAACCATTAAAGCAATCAAAAACACGAGAGCGAGAGAGAGAGAGCGCGAGAGAGAGAGAGGCAAAGGACTGGCTGGAGTAATGGGTTTGCACACGGCTGTTTCACCTCTGGGCTTTGGTTCAAACCTAGCAAAGACTGAATCACTCAGAGAATGCCTGAGCTCACCAAACTATACACAAAGACTTAGGACTCCACTATGACCAGCACACATGCTGACCTGGATAAATGAACAATCTGCACACATTACTTAAAAGAAATGGATGAAGTCCCCCACTTGGTTTACCTACCACTGCAGGTATCCATCATCATCATAGTTTCTATGGGCAGGTAATACACCCAATATCCCTGCAGCTCACCAAACAGGAGGTGATTGCCCAGCCTTCCCAACTTCAGGCACTATATTGGGCAGCCCAACTCCAGGTAATTATGGCTTATGCCAGGTCTATTCCCACAACTCATGGCTAGGCACAAAGATCAGAGCTTCTCAACCAAACCACCTTATCAGCCAGTCTTTCATAGACTAACAAGAGCAACAGGAGCGCAGACATCCACTAATAATGGCAACATTATATGCATGGAAAAAGGTCTATACGTATCTGCTAGAATAGATGCGTAGTCCCCACACTCTGGAATTCCATGCTTCAATCTCTCTGCCTGCCTGCCTGCCCCCCCTTTAAGACCTTCCTTAAAACCCAGCACTTTGACCAAGCCTTTGGACGTATTTCCTTCTTTGGCTCAGCACCCATTTTTGATTACACCTCAAACGCTTTGAGATTTTTCTATGCTAAAAGGCACTACGTAAATGCAAGTTGTTGTACTGACAGGATGAAACTCTCCTTTCCACATTGGCTATGAATCCTATGTGAAACGATTTTGGACAGTCTCAATCTAGCTCCTAAAGAAGCTAGCAGAAACTGCCCCTCATTTGTCACTAACTATCTCAATGGTGTGACCAGGTATTTAAAGCACATTAGACCCTCACTGAAAGAAAGACTTGCATTTATATAGCACCTTTCATGACCTCAGGATGTCCCAAAGCGCTTTACAGCCAATTAAGTACTATTGAAGTGTAAGGTCCCACAAACAGCAATGTAATAATGACCAGATAATCTGTTTTAGTGATGTCGGTTGAAGGATAATATTGGCCAGGACCACGGAGAATTCCCCTGCTATTTTTCGAAACAGTGCCATGGGATCTTTTACATTCATCTGAGAGGGCAGACGAGGCCTCGGTTTAATGTCTCATCTGAAAGACTGCACCTCCGATAGTGCAGCACACCCTCAGTACTGCACTGGAGTGTCAGCCTAGATTTTGTCCTCAAGTCTCTTGAGTGGGGCTTGAACCCACAGCCTTCTGACTCAGAGGAGAGAATGCTACCAAAGAGCCACAGCTAGCAGGTGCAATAGGCTTTAAAAGCAACTCACTCACCAAAGAATCAGACAAGAGAGAGCCTAACCACCACCTCCTATTACCATCGATGATCCCCCACCATCAACATCCTGGGGGTCACCATTAACCTGAAACTCAATTGGACCAGCCACAGACGCCCTGACGACTAATGCAGGTCAAATGCTGGATATTCTGCGGCAAGTGGCTCACCTCCCGACACTCTAAAGCTTCCACCATCTACAAGGCACAAGTCAGGAATCTGATGGAATACTCTCCACTTGCTTGACGGATGAAGCTACAACAACACTCAAGAAGTTCGCCACCACAGAAAACAAAGCAGTCCGCTTGATCGGCATCTCATCCACGAGCCTAAACACCCACGCCTTCCATTACCAGAGTGCCGTGGCTTCAGTGTTTACTAAATACAGGATGCTCTACAGCAACGTCAAGACTTCTACAGCCGCACGTCCCAAGCCCGTGACCTCCACCACCTAGAAGGACAACGGCAGCTAGTGAATGGGAATGCTGAAATTTTGAAGAAAGCTTTGACTTGACATCCATCGCCGTTCTTTCAGTGTTGCTACCCAATAGCACTGTGGGAGCACCTTCACCACAAACAGTGCAGCGGTTCAAGAAGGCAGACCACCATCACTGTCTCAAGGGCAGCCAGGGATGGGCAATAAATGATGGCCTTGCCAGTGACACCCACATCCCGAGAATGAATTTTTAAAAAACTAAACAATCCAGTGTAGAACTTATGGTTGCTCCCGGAAATCAATAGCCGCGCACAACAATATAAATGTTGCAAAGTTTGAAGAAATGAAGGGAAATAACAAGAGCACACGTGTAACACTGTAGCAATCACCTACTAGTTGCAACTATCAGAACAGTCAGGGACAAATATGGCTACACTGTAACTAAATAGTGTGTTCCCAGCTTACCAACAATGTTGCTGTACAAATTTCCATAGAAACCCAAAAGCATGAATACAATAAATCAATCCATAAATCAGGAAATAAATTATTTTCAATCAATCATTAGGGTGACAGTGGATTCAGCAACCCTCTCATAACATTGAAAACTAGCTGACAAGGTGCAGCTCTGCATATATGTGTTCCTGTGTGATGGGGCGAGTATGAAGTATAGTCAGTATAGTTAGTGGTATAACTAACTACAGATCATCTATCAGCAACTGTAGTATAACAGCATTTCTGCTGCTCATACTCTAGTTATACTGTAGCATCTAATGGATATTGGTGGGTATTAAACATTATAGACCTGCTAAAATCCACTATAATTTTCTTTCGAGTTCGACGTATTCTCCCAGTCATTAACAAAACTGGATGCACTGGAGATGAGAAGCACTCGTTCGAAAATTATAAAATAAAAATAATCAGACTATTGTTAGTCAGTTAGGGTGCATTACATTATTTGGATTGGTCTGGACATTTTGTCATACAATACACCTCGATAATATACTTTAAGTTTACAAAGGTGACTAAAATGTAGTGCAAAATGTGTTGGACTTATTTAGCTCTGACTGTACTCTTTGCAAAGCTAAGTGTTTGCACAATAACTTTGAATTTCTATGCTTGAAGCAGTTAAGCAAACAGTGTGCTTTCCTGCCATAATTGCTCTTTGCATGCCATCTCATGAAAATCTAGTTTCATAATAAGTAACATTATAGCGTCACCACTAAAAGTTCATCAGCTACATTCCACCACTAAGAGCTTTGAAAGATGGAATACATTATTTTAAAAAGCAATCTTAAGTTCCCTGCATTTTAGATCCAGTTGACTTCAGATGTGGAAATTATGCAAATAGATCATTACCAGACATGCTTAATCACTTTAATTTCACAAAGACACAGACATGAGCCTCAACAATTTGCAGCATAGGATGAACATCTGTGGTTTTTTAAAAAAAACATTTCAGTATTTAATCATGATCTTAGGCAGATATTTACACTATATCCAATTTGGTTCTGATGCAGGATTTGATTAATATTGTAAAATTAAAGCAAAAACTTTTCATAATGCAATTTCCATTTTATAATGATTATAGGAGAATGTTTTGTAAGCCAAAATGTTTTAGTATTAAATACTTTTTTCCTGTAACATGATCTTTTTTAAGTTAAAATATTTCATTCTTCAGTTAGATTCTTGATCTGGGTTATGCAAAAGAGTAGAAAATTAAATATTTAACATGTTGCACAGTCTTGGCCTAAGTGTGGCCCAGAGTAATACACCGACCAATTGTTCCTCCGTGGCTGTGGCGGGGGGGGGGGGGGGGGGGGGGGGGGGCGGCGGCGGGCAGGGCATCTCACCACACCAGCTTTGCAAAAATCAGGAACTCACTGGGTAAACATGCTAAACTTGCAGCCGGTCTCTGACACAGCATATTTACAACCTGCTGTGTCAATACTGATATTTGTACCCAACCTGAATATCGGTGCAATTTTGGCAAACAATGAAAATGCTGAAATGTTAAGGAAGGCTTTGAAGACGACACCAGAAAGGGAGCAAGACATTTGTTTGGAGTTGTTTGGTCTGAATTACTGATTTCATAATACGATTGAAAAAAACTTGACTGACTAACATGACCAAGATGCACACCCACCATTTCTCCAACTAAAAACAGTTTTAAAAACTAGAGCATCTATAAATACTGTTATTTGCAGAAAGACATTCAGTTCATTAATCCTCAGCTGTAAAGGAACCTTTTTCGGTAGCCAATGTTCTCCCAGACAAACACAAAACTTAAAACACCAATTAAGATAAAACATTAGCTATGCAGAACAATGGCTCCCCAGTGGTAAAACTATTACTTTTATTACTATCTACTCCAAACCTTCAAAATTCCACAGTAAAAAACACTTTTCCCCCTATTATTTTGAATACTATTGTAAAGCATACATATATTAGACAATCCGTTGCACGTTTCCCATGCAATGTAGCCGCAAGCATTTTTCTTACCACATCACTGTCTCCACTTTGTTACCATTAATCAAATTGCAAACTGTATTCAGGTAAACTGTATTCAGGTGAAGGATTACTCCAGAGTAATAAGAATTTTAATATTTCCCAGAAACTATTGAGGTGGACAAAACAGTGACTTTAAAATTTAGTATGGACAAGGTATGAGCTTTTGCTCAGTGGTAGCGCTCCCACCTCCAAGTCAGAAGGTTGTGTGTTCAAGCCCCACTCCATAATCTAGGTTGACACTTCAGTACAGTACACTGAAGGAGTACTGTTCTGTTGGAGGTGGCATCTGTCAGATGAGACGTTAAACAGAGGCCTTTTCTGCTCTCTCGGGTGGACGTAAAGGGTCCCATGGCACTATTCGAAGAGCAGGGGAATTCTCCTCGGTGTCCTGGCCAATATTTATCCCTCAACCAATACCAAAAACAGATGATCTGATCATTTATTTAATTGCTGTTTGTGGGATCTTATTGAGCGCAAATTGGCTCATCGCTTGGAATACAACAGTGACCACACTTTAAAAGTACTTCACTGGCTGTAAAACATTTTAAGGACGTCCGAATCATGAAAGCAAATTCTCTTTCATTTAGTGTACTGCAAATACATTTTTTTAAAATAAAGACAAACATATTCAAGAATGATTTTGAAAAGGTGAAGGTGAAAGAGGTTTAGGGATTATTAGATTTACTAACAAAGCATATAGAATGTTAAATTATATAGATAAAACAGTAGAATACCAGTCAGAGAAGTCATACTCAAACTGTACAGTGCACTGTCAGACCGTACTTTGTGTACTGTGTCAAGTGGACACAAGGGAGAACTTCAAGCATCAAGACACTGCTGAGAAAAGCCACATGCCTGGTCCCTAGCATCAGAAGATTGAGTTATGAGGAAAGACTTGTGAAACATTGTTTTTTCAGCCTTGAATGGAGGCGGTTGAGGGGGGTCTAATTTGGGTTACTGGAATGTTTTCAATTAAAATGTGACAATAGGATAAGAGAGGGAGATAGGGACAAGTTAAAACAATGAAAGGGAATTTTAGGGCTAATGTACATACAAAAGTGACCAACACCATCAGCACACAGAACATACTTCTTGCTGGAGCAGTGGAGACAAAAACTTGGATACTGAGGAAATACAGGTTCTTTCAGGATAGATGGGCAGAAATGGCCTCTCACATCTGTATCCATCTTGTGATCTGTAGGCAATGTAATTAAGTGCAACTAAAATGAACTTTAATGCAAATTAATGTTCTCTCATCATTCATAGCTGTTTTTAAGATGTGCAACAAGGAAGTGAAACTAGGAGCAACAGGAAACGTTATTCTTTATAAAAGAGCTATTTTTACTTAGATAATTGCTCGAAGTCTTGACTTGGCTGATCATTTCCAGCTGGAGCATTGCAGCCACACGGTGTACACAGACCTCTCAAACTTATCATTTTCTCATATTAACTGCACCACCTGGGACTCTTCCCAAACAGCAAGTACACATCAATAGTACTGAAATTCTTTTTAACCCCTAAATTGGTGGCAGCTCCAGAGAATTATTGACTCTTTGGGCAGGCCAATTTTCACCTCATGCACTATGACACTGTTGTAAAAAAAATTGCAATATTCACTCACTAATACCACCCAGATATCAAAATTGGTTTATTACTGTATTATGCTTACCCTAAAATAAGCTCTTAAATTTTAATAAGGAGCTTTATTTAAACACTACTTATGCTAGCACTGTCTCCTCTCGCCATTCTACTACTTCAATTTTTATTGTAACAAATTATCCCATCAATGGCCCTAGCAATGTGATAATGCCCTAAAAAAAAATCACTCTCCAGCTGCTGCCAATTAGTTTAGTTCCCCTTTTTAATTAAAAAAATGCATTTTTTAAAGAGTACGAATGTTATTATAATGTACCCTATTCCCTCTAGAATGCATCTGTTTCTATGCAAGTCAAGTGGCAGATGTCATAGCCCATCACATGTGTCTTCGTACCACATACTGCCTGCGAAACAAGGTCAGATCACCGGCAAGAAGGAATGCACAACCACAGCTCACCCCATCCACTCACATTGGAGCACACCTAGCCTTTCACTAAGGTTGCTCACTTTACAAAAATAATTTAGTCTTGCAGGTATGTACTGCCACCTCCACCGAATAGTAGCAATTCAACTAACAATGTCAAAATACATTGGAAAAATTACAGAGGGGGACAAGTATATGCCTACTGTTGATGCATTTAACCTAATTCTATACATTTCAGTCCAATTTGTTACAGGATGGGGAAAAAAATAGCATTTTAAGGGCTCTATTAGACAGTTTTAAAATAAAAGCCACTCCTGATAATAGTGTTTTATTTTAAAAACACTAAATATTGAATTGTCCAGTTATTTGAATTAAGCAACATAATAACAGCAAAATGGGAACTTTGCGCTGAAAAATTCTAAATCATCATAAAATTTGAATGAAATGCTGAGTTATGTAGACTGTATCCATAAATTCTATCATATCATCAAGTTGATGCAATCTAGTGATGACAATTATGGGGATTTCCTTAGTGTGCTGTTTCCTAGCAGTGTGTTGGGAATCCAGTTTCTGAACGCTCATTCCCTGCAGCTCAAGGCTCCCAGGTTCTGCCAGTATTTTTTTCAAAAAAAACTGCAATGTGGAGGTGGGGCCACTCTATTTCAGTCTGGCCTCGAAGCCAATCTAGAGAAGTTAGACACTATAAAAACACACTACTATTTTTAAGTTTAATCATTTTCTTGTAAATTTTGTAATTTTTTTTGTACCCATTATATATTATGAATGTTATTAGTAAGTGCTCAGCTTATTGGAGAAACCAATATAGTGACAATTTGAATTGTTCCTCTTTTATTGGTAAATTCTGCAGACTACTCATACTTAAAGGTGTTTTCATATGTCCATAGCAGTTTCTCATTCGAATAGTATCGGTCCACTTCCCTCTCACTTTATTTGCATGTTCCCTACTTGTTCAGTTTTTGATTTTTTTTTTGTTGTTTTATGAAATTAAAATTAGAGCCAATCAACTGCAAGAAATAATGAATACAACAATGTGTATATATCTAATATTTTAAGTCTTATGTATAGCACAAGCTGCAGCAGATTTCTTTAACACTTTTTCACTGTCAAATTTATTCTAACCATGGCAAATTTATTCTTCCTATGTGATTGATTCACAGCCCTGACTTCCATTTTCTCAACAGCTGCAGCTATTTGAAGTTAAAACCAACTAAAAACAATGAAACATCTCTAAGCAAGGTGCAAATGTAGCAAAGTTTATTTTTTTAAAACAATGATTGTCAGATAATTTACACTTTTGACTCCTGCACCCTCTCTCGAAGGTGTGAAATAACCTTAACAGTAACTGACATCTGCATTCATTTCAGCATGGACTTTGTAGCTTAAAAAGGATACAAATTCTATTTTACATGGTATAATATCCTTATAAACTGACTGCATGAAGAGCCACATGAAATTCAGATATTTTTCTAACAAAATTAAAAAGGTCTTGTACAAATGCAAACTAATTCATGAAACTGAACTCAGATTCAGTTAGATGTGTTCAATAATACCTACAGTAAGATAGTTTTCAAAAAATTTTAATTTGAGTACTAAATGCAAATCCAACTTATAAATCATCAGACTGTGCATCACAATTTAAGTTGAGACTATGCAAACTAAATTCATGTAGGACACAATTTCCCTGATAGATAGCTAAAGAAACTGAACATGTATTTTGTCCAACTGAATTGTTATCTATTCAGCAATCCATACAGGAGTTGATTCTGGAATATAATACTTCCTTTAAAAGGCTTAGCTTGATTTTCTAAATGAAAGTTCTATCTGAATATAGCTACGACCTAGCTTTAGTTTGAATAGAATTGCCACTTATAAGTGAACAGTAGACAACCACAACAAACTGCACATGGATCCTCTTAATGTATGATCCTACATTATTACCAGGCTGCATGCTCCACAAAATTTTGTATATTCTGGCTCAGCCATTTATTTGACATTTCAGCTCATGAATTTAAGAAAAAAAACTATTACAATACTACTATGGTAACAACAACCAGATGTGACACTACTATTTTGTAATAACATAAAAACACAAAAACTGCCCCTCTGTTTTCCACCCCATTCTCTCTTTTTTACACAATATTTAGATTTTAGAAAATATCATTTTCCTCGATCCTACTGTTTCTGTTGGCAGTGGATTCGACCTCTCTCAAATCCTGGGTGGTCAAAATCTAGTTCCTATGGCTAGTATTCTAGTACCCCCATCCCCAGTGGGCATGATAACAGTAGATACTGATGGCCAGCATCCAGACTGAATAATTAATAACTATGCAGTTCCTGTACATTTATTAATGGATCAAAGCTCATGAGAAATAGCACTCATTCCACATGAAATCCTTTTAAAATTAAATGTCAACGTACAACTGAAGAGTGACCAACTAGCATCTCAAGTCCCAAGTTGCTCTTAATTTCAATTTCAATCTAACTGACAGTATAGGAAAGATATCTGAAAAGAGGAGCAAGGCAAACCTTCCACTAACAGTCTCACATTTCAATTTATGCATCAATGTTGTGCTAGATAGTACTGTAAGTGGCAGCCTCAGACTATCGGTTCCGGGCACTTCTGAAAGAATTGCGCTACTCCTTTTTACAGATAATATTGCATTGGTTTGTAGTCTCACCTAGGGATCTAGTGCACTCTATGCACATCAGGTCAATGGTCTAAAAAATGGATTTGTGGTGGGTAACCCAAGTGCACTATAATGCTTGTAAACAATTTGACAACATCAAGTTATAGTCCAACAATTTTATTTTAAAATCCACAAGCTTTCGGAGGCTTCCTCCTTCCTCAGGTGATTCACCAGAGGAAGGAGGAAGCCTCCGAAAGCTTGTGGATTTTAAAATAAAATTGTTGGACTATAACTTGGTGTTGTCAAATTATTTACAATTGTCAACCCCAGTCCATCACCGGCATCGCCACATCATGACTATAATGCTTGGCATCGTTCTAGAAGGAATCTCAAAGATATTCATGGGAAGCTACACATGGATAAGAAGTCTAAAATTGTGGCAAAAACACAGGTGATTGGTGAGCGGGATTTGGTGCAGGATAGGTAAGGGCAGCAGAATTTTGAATGAAGGATGAAATACCAGCTAGGAGAGCACTGGAATAAAACAAAGCGTAAAATAACGCAGTACTGGAAATCTGGAATAAAAACAGAAAATGCTGGAAACACTCATCAGCATCGATGGAGGGAGGAAGGTAGTGTTAACGCTTCAGGCCAATGACCTTTAATCAGAACGGAGCATTAGAATAGTTGAGTGTGGAGGTGACAAAGGCACAGATTAGGGTTTAAGTGGCAGAGGGGCTAAAGTGGCCAATGTTACAGAGGTCGAAATAGGCGGTCTTTGTGATGGAGAGTACATGGGGGTCAGAAACTCAGCTTAAGTTTGAATGGGGCGTGAACAGTCCGGTTCAATCGGAGTCAGTGGACAGGGAGGGGCATGAAATTGGTGGCAAGGGTACAGAGTTTGTGACAGGGCCCAAAGACAATGGCTTTGGTCTTCCCGAAGTTTAACTGGCGGAAACTACGGCTCATTCAAGACTAGCAGTCGGACAACACCGAAGTATTGGATGGGTCAAGAGAGATGGTGTTGAGGAAGAGCAGGGTGCTGTCAGTGTACATATGAAAGCTGACTCCGTACCTTCGGATGATGTTGCCAAGGGGCAGCCTGTAAATGAGGAAATGGAGAGGGGGGGGGGGGGGTGGAAACCACGGACAGATACTTAATATCATCCTAATAAGTTAAAGGTCAGTGTGACTCGTCGTACCGACCAGGTTATCTCCGATCAGCGCTTGGATTCTGGAGATATTTCCGGGAGTGGCTCGGGGCCTTCCCATCCTGGGGGAAAAAAAAGTGACAAAGCCATCCGACTCCAGTCACACGGGGACACAGAAAGGTACAGGTGCAGGAACAAGTGCGTACAAAATACAACACACCGTGGGGAAGAGAGAAGGGCCGCAGACTAGAGTCAGTGAACAGCCGGCGAACGACTGACTGACTGACCGGGTTTGAAACAGCAAAGGCCTGGCCCAGAACACGGACTGGATTCGTAAAATGGGCCCCACAGCAGCGGGTCCGGGGTGGGGTGGGAAGAGAGAGGGGGGGGGGGGGGGGGTTCGGGTCTGGAAGGCGGTGGCGGTGTCACTCACCCGGGTTCCTCAGGTTGTACTGAACTTCCATGTTGCCGTTGATGGCGCCGCTCCACCGACACAGCGGGTTTTAATGAACCGAGTGCGGCGGCAGCGGCCTCGCCCCCCCTCGCGCGCGCGCGCGCCCCGCTCCAGCTCTCGAGCCCGGTCTCGAGGTGGGTTCGTTGGTTTGTCCGTTTTCTCTCTCTGCTCTCAGAACCCCCCCCCCCCCCCGCGCGCGGCGGACGTTTAGCCTTTTGTGACGTGGCAGTCACTTTGTGGACCCCGGCGCAGCGTCAGGCGGGTGAGCTCGCGCGCAGCGCCACCCGACGTCACTCACTCTCTCCCCCCCCCCCCCCCACCAACCAACCAAGCCCCGCCCAAGCCCCGCCCCCCTCCTCTCGCTTCCTCCAATGGAAACCGATCAGGAAGAGACACTCTGCTACAGAAGGCACGGATCTGTTCGGCAAACCGCGAGTGAAACCGTATCTTGTGTGTGTGGGTTTTAAGCAGAGCCCGACCACAGCGGGAAGACGGACGTTGGAAATAAACTTTCCACGGACACCATGCATGCCCAGAGAGGCTGTGCTTGGTCCATATACCCACTCACTCATCAAAATAGGTCGCATTTTGCAAAGCCAGAATGAATGGCTGTCAGTCACAATGAATGACGCTTGTAGGTTTGATTAATATCCTCTCCCCACCCCCACCCCCACCCCCACCCCAAACATGAAAGTCCCGCAAAGTAAAACAAGCAGGGCGGTTAAGGAGTGATAGCTTGGTGATGAGTTTCTCTCTTATATTTCTGATACTGGGGGAATGCAAATTTAACTGAAAAAGGACATCTAGGTTAACCATTTGTAGACATAAGCCCCATTGTGTAACGTGTGACAAAAGCTGATTTGCGACTTTCCAACCCGAAACAAAAGGGAATTTTTCCGTGTCAACGAATTCCGAAGTTGGAGAGGGAGAACAAAATAGAGTATGACTGGAATGAGGCTGCAATGTATGGAATGAACTGCTGGGATACTGAAAATGTCCTGACAAGGAAGGTAACTAGCCAGGGATGCTTAATCTAATATGTAGGGTTAGATGGATAACCTGGAACTTCAGTTAATTTACCTTTTTTGTAAAAGTGGGGGCGGCACAATCTTTTCTAGCAAGCTGATTTATCAGCAATAATTTTGTTCCTTTTAGTAGGTCGACCTGAAAGTAACAAAATTATGGCTAATAAATCAGCTTGAATTTTTTCAGATTTGACTGACAAAATTAACCACAAATCTATTTCTTTCTCTTACATTAATGACTTCAAGCACACTTTGTGCTTCCACCCTGAAATAATTAAAAACTGTGCTAGCTTTTCCATAAATGTTTGGCTGGTATGTAGAATGTGTTTGGTGAGTGATCCATAACTGAGAAAATTTCTTGAGATAGAGCTCTTAAAATCTGCTAGCCACCTTCCTAGTAATTACATTAGTAATTATAAAAATATTAGTGTTTTAGTTTGACTGTACCCAAGGCAGAATTCTCTCATTCATCTGTGGGCATTTTATCTATTTATTTATCAAAGTTCAAAAATTAATTTCTGAAAATGATATTTCAGCTGTCAGTCTTAGTCACACACACAAGTGAGAGTCTGTTGGCAGGCAAAGGGACGTCTGGTAAGTGGGAGGCTTTCAAAAGTGTGTTAACCAGGGTTCAGGGTAAGCACATTCCTTATAAAGTGAAGGGCAAGGCTGGTAGAAGTAGGGAACCTTGGATGACTCGGGAGATTGAGGCCCTAGTCAAAAAGAAGGAGGCATATGACATGCATAGACAGCTAGGATCAAGTGGATCCCTTGAAGAGTATAGAGATTGCCGGAGTAGAGTTAAGAGAGAAATCAGGAGGGCAAAAAGGGGACATGAGATTACTTTGGCAGATAAGGCAAAGGAGAATCCAAAGAGCTTCTACAAATACATAAAGGGCAAAAGAGTAACTAGGGAGAGAGTAGGGCCTCTTAAGGATCAACAAGGTCATCTATGTGCGGAACCACAAGAGATGGGTGAGATCCTGAATGAATATTTCACATCGGTATTTACAGTTGAGAAAGGCATGGATGTTAGGGAACTTGGGGAAATAAATAGTGATGTCTTGAGGAGTGTACATATCACAGAGAGGGAGGTGCTGGAAGTCTTAACGCGCATCAAGGTAGATAAATCTCCGGGACCTGATGAAATGTATCCCAGGACGTTATGGGAGGTTAGGGAGGAAATAGCGGGTCCCCTAGCAGAGATATTTGAATCATCCACCGCTACAGGTGAGGTGCCTGAAGATTGGAGGGTAGCAAATGTTGTGCCTTTGTTTAAGAAGGGTGGCAGGGAAAAGCCTGGGAACTACAGACCGGTGAGCCTGACATCTGTAGTGGGTAAGTTGTTAGAGGGTATTCTGAGAGACAGGATCTACAGGCATTTGGAGAGGCAGGGACTGATTAGGAACAGTCAGCATGGTTTTGTGAGAGGAAAATCATGTCTCACGAATTTGATTGAGTTTTTTGAAGGGGTAACCAAGAAGATAGATGAGGGCTGTGCAGTAGACGTGGTCTAAATGGACTTTAGCAAAGCCTTTGACAAGGTACGGCATGGTAGGTTGTTACATAAGGTTAAATCTCACGGGATCCAAGGTGAGGTAGCCAATTGGATACAAAATTGGATTGACGACAGAAGACAGAGGGTGGTTGTAGAGGGTTGTTTTTCAAACTGGAGGCCTGTGACCAGCGGTGTGCCTCAGGGATCGGTGCTGGGTCCGCTTTTATTTGTTATTTATATTAATGATTTGGATGAGAATTTAGAAGGCATGGTTAGTAAGTTTGCAGATGACACCAAGATTGGTGGCATTGTGGACAGTGAAGAAGGTTATCTAGGATTGCAACGGGATCTTGATAAATTGGGCCAGTGGGCCGATGAATGGCAGATGGAGTTTAATTTAGATAAATGTGAGGTGATGCATTTTGGTAGATCGAATCGGGCCAGGACCTACTCCGTTAATGGTAGGGCGTTGGGGAGAGTTATAGAACAAAGAGATCTAGGAGTACAGGTTCATAGCTCCTTGAAAGTGGAGTCACAGGTGGATAGGGTGGTGAAGAAGGCATTCAGCATGCTTGGTTTCACTGGTCAGAACATTGAATACAGGAGTTGGGATGTCTTGTTGAAGTAGTACAAGACATTAGTTAGGCCACACTTGGAATACTGTGTACAGTTCTGGTCACCCTATTATAGAAAGGATATTATTAAACTAGAAAGAGTGCAGAAAAGATTTACTAGGATGCTACTGGGACTTGATGGTTTGACTTATAGGGCGAGGTTGGATGGACTGAGACTTTTTTTCCTGGAGAGTAGGAGGTTTAGGGGTGATCTTATAGAAGTCTATAAAATAATGAGGGGCATAGATAAGGTAGATAGTCAAAATCTTTTCCCAAAGGTAGGGGAGTCTATAACGAGGGGCCATAGATTTAAGGTGAGAGGGGAGAGATACAAAAGGGTCCAGAGGGGCAATTTTTTCACTCAAAGGGTGGTGAGTGCCTGGAACGAGCTGCCAGAGGCAGTAGTAGAGGCGGGTACAATTTTGTCTTTTAAAAAGCATTTGGACAGTTACATGGGTAAGATGGGTATAGAGGGATATGGGCCAAGTGCAGGCAATTGGGACTAGCTTAGTGGTATAAACTGGGCGACATGGACATGTTGGGCCGAAGGGCCTGTTTCCATGTTGTAAACTTCTATGATTCTATAAGTACCGCAATACCAAAAAGCTGGTTCCCAATCTACCACCACACAAAATGGCAGTGGCGCAGCCACCAACTGGGATGGTCAGGAAAATCACCACTAACATTTAAAATGAACTGAAATGGTCCAGATACTTTTCCAGTTCTTACATTTTAAATCTGGTTCTCAGAGGCAAAACATGTGTGGGAAAAACCTGCTTGAGAAAAGGCCTTTGTCAGGGGGGTGGGTGAAGAGGAAAGAGAGAGAGAGAGAGAGTACAGGAATCAGCTGTAGACAGCTTTTACAGGTGTATGAGAAATCATGAGCACACAAAGGAAAGTCAGCACAGGAAAAATAAATGATAAAAAGAAGCATCTGCAAGGACTCAAAGGAGAGAAGAAAAGTGTAATGATGAAGAACTCCAGGAGAGAAACACTAAGATGAATGCAGAAGAGTAGTAACCAGTGATGGGAGAGAGAATGTAAGAAAGGCTAAGCAGCAGCACTAGGACAGGGACCCAGCAGGAAAGATTGTCTGCAAGAGCCTTGTGTGTGAGGCAGTGACCCCCAACTGCAGTGGATATGCAGAGAAGCCTGAAGAAGAAAGAAAATATCTGCAGTCATACCTGCTGTGGAGACTGAGGAAGCCCCTGAAAAACTATTGCAAAGGCACAGAAGAGAAATAGAAAAATAAGAGAAGAGTGAAAAGTGGGGGAAGAGAGACAACATTGATAAAGAAAACAAAGTGAATTGGAGGGGGAGGCAAAAGTGTGGGAGTAAAACAGATGTGAAAGTGGAGAGGAAGAAAAAGATAAGTGATGAGAAAGAGAAAATCAGAAGAGGAGGAGGAGGAGAAAGAAAAACAAAGGTAGAAGAGCAGGGAAGAGAATCAAAAGTGAAGGAAGAGGAGAAAAGAAACAAGAGTTTTTTTGCAATGTTTTCCACTAACGGTATCCTTAGCTAGAAGAGCGTGAGAGGCTGAGTGTTCTTTTTGCTGCTCCCAGCTCAAAACAAGTTTGAGAACCACTGAATCACTTTGAATTGTTCAAATTTATTGTCAAGCATGACAGCTGGGCTCAAGCAAGCCTCTAGCAAAGGCATGTGGGTGAGACATGCATGTAGGTGGGCTTCCCGGATGCCTACCATCAATTTGTGAATGGGGCATGCACGTTGGCAAGCCTCCTGTTTCCTTATCATCATTTTGTGGGTGGTTGCGTCTCTGCAAAATGGAGTGTATAAATATTTTCAGCATTTCAAAAATACAGTATTTCCTTATTACAGCTACATATTAGCTTGCCTTTTTTTAAAAACCAGCTTGTTATTATTTTACTTACTCAACCAGAACATAAAATAAATAAGAACAGGCAGCTATATATATCTGGGTAGTTCGACATCTGATTCGTAAACTGCATAGTAAGCGCAGAGCATTATGTCACATGTCACTGTTAGATTCACTCAAAAAGGAGTGGACATCTGCTTAGTTTTACAGCATTTGTACTCTTTGGTTTCAGTTGTTAAAATACACAGTGCATTGGAGCACCAGTACCTTATGAAGTACTTACTTTTGAGAACCTGCTTAGAATCCAGGGCAGGCAAAGGTAAATGAAGTTGGCCTATTCTATGATCTCTCCAAGGAGTTAAAGTCAACTTGCACTCAGGAATCTCAATGCTAAACAAAAACCTGTACAACATTTAGTTTGGAGTGGTTCAGAGATGACAGCTTCAAAGAACAGAAGTAACTCTTTACTCTTCCAATGCCTCAGTTGGTAATTACACTGCCCAGTATGGAACTAAGCAGTGCAGGCGAAGGAGGTTAGTTGAATCCCAGCAAACCTGAACACACCTTGACTAGGCAGGGTAAAAATCAGTCACGGTCCTGCTCGCAATCAGCAACTCCCCCTTTAAAGTGTGTTTGTGGACATCATATGAGGAGAGTATCAGGCTTGGCTGTGTTGCCTCCCATAGATGAACTTGACTGCTAATACTCACGGTCTTGACTCTTACATGAAGAATGGCTACTTAGGCAGGGGGACACCCAGGATTGAGGCAATGACAGGCAGCTGCCTCAGTAACTTCTTTTCCTGTCCTGATTTGTTAACATAAATAACACTGGTCAGTCATGCTTCTGCGAAGAAAGTAGTCATTTCCTGTAATGTAAAGTGGCAGAGATGTCCCATCTACCAATGTATTGCTCTATAAATGGTAAAAAAAAACTGTGGATGGCCATGTTTACCTCAGTAAAAATTCTTCATGGCTATGGCCCTGCATGTGCCTGAGGTACTAGAGCTACTTTAGGAGTGGAACAGAGAAAACTGGAGGGAGAAACAAAGAGGTTTCTCTAAGTTTAGGTACACTGGCGGGAGATTAAATAGATGGATACTTGATGTTCTCTGAAACTGTCAACCCATGCCCTATTAACACGGAAAGCTATAGCATATTAAACTGCATTTAATTTGTTTTAAAATAAACTGCTACAATTTCAGCAGGCCAGCAATAGATACCCATTCCACTCCTTTGCTGTTCGAAATGGATTTTGTAATACATCGAAGTTACATATGATAAATATTGATTTTCAGCATGTGCTAAAGAAAAAATATACCTTTTACAAAGTGCTTGCTTTAGAGCAATTTCTCTATCAGTGTTAATATCCTGAGCATTACCTTCATGTATGTCAGTGCATTTGTATCACAGTATAGCAACTTAGCATCACTGATCGCGCTAGCAAAAACACAGTGGATGTAGTAGTCTTTATGACAAAAGTCTGGGTGTGCCATTGGGAGTTCCCATTTTGCTTCTCTGTAGTCCTCTGTGCTGTTTGCGGCACCTCAGCATGTTTGTGCGAACCTCAAAAATCTCATGAATAGCTTTGCGGAAACAATGAAAATTGTAGTCGATCAAACCTGCAATGAGACAAAGAAAAATTAAATGAAATCCAACAAATGCCATAAAGGCAACAATTACATCCAAATAATGTAAAAAATACATTCATATTAGTCCCCTCAATGGTTTGTGGTTTTTAATAAGAAGCTGATGTATTTTGTTCAGGCTCAGCAACGCTGGCAAGTCTGCTTCTTAAATGGATGAACATTTAATTTGGATAGTGAGAGCAGAAATAGAAAGCACAAGTACCAAAATAAAACAAGCCAAGAGATCAGAAGAGTCTGTTTCCCCCCAAGAATAATGGATATGTTAATTAAAAAGTGCTGGATAAATATCTGGTTACAAACTGAATTGAAGGATATAGGGAAAATTACAGAGAGAAATGATCAAATGTTCCATTTGTTTACAAAGGTTTCTGTATTGTTGAGACCATGATTATATCATCTGTGAAAAGCAACTGAAGACAGGTATTGTAGGATCAGCAAGAAATTTTGCAGAACAATGAAATTAAACAAGTGAGGGCCTTTTTTCTTATTCTGAAGATGTGGACAACACCGCCAAGTCTGCATTTATTACCCATCTCCAGGTGCCCTGAGAAGATGTTAATGGGCCTTTTCCGGCACAGACAGGATGGGCCGAATGGCCTCCTTTAGTGCCATAAATTTTTCTATGTTTCTAAATAGCTTGCCAGACCCCTTCAGAGCGTATTAAAAGTCAACCATGTCACGTGAGACTGGGGTCACAAGTAGTTCAGACTAGGTAGGGATAATAAGTTCCTGGTACCAGCCCAGATTTATTGAATTCAAAGTCATAACATTGGATTTGAACTCTCACCCTCTAGATTGCTACTCCATTACTGTACTCATCTGACTGAGGTAGAACTCTTGGTACAATGGATTGTGGATACCCTGTGGAAGGAGAAAGCTTAATGGTCCAAATGGCCTTCCTAATTCCATGTTTTTTTTAATAACCTTAAGGTTATGAATTCTGCTTACTCTTTTTGCAGTGAATTGTGCCAGTTCTTAGCTGGACTGCTAGATAAAGTGTCGCATCATAGCAGAATGTTCCAAAAGAGGAAAAGAAGGTGGTATGTTAAAAACGAACAAAGACAGCGTCTGACTTGAAAAAAAGGGCATTTCTTTTGGAAAGGTTGCATTAAAAAGGGATTGCATTACCAGGTGCAGCATGTTCACTCAAATGCTAAGTGCCATGAAATGGTAGGATGTGGGTTCACACCAGTAATTACAGATGGTGAGTTCCTGATCTTGAATGTGCCATTAGGGAGGGAGGGGTCTTTCCCATTTGGCACAGAAAGAAAATCAAAAATTAAGTTACATAGGCATATCCTATATTGAGAGACTACACGATAACATCAACAAGTTCCATCCCACCATCAAACTCACCATGGACTACTCCTCAGAATCGGTTTCTTTCTTGGACACACAAATCTCCATCAAAGACGGGCACCTCAGCACCTCACTCTACCGCAAGCCCACGGACAACCTCACGATGCTCCACTTTTCCAGCTTCCACCCCAACCACGTCAAAGAGGCCATCCCCTATGGACAGGCCCTACGAATACACAGGATCTGCTCAGACGAGGAGGAACGCGATGGACACCTACAGACGCTGAAAGACGCCCTCGTAAGAACGGGATATGACGCTCGACTTGTCGATCGACAGTTCCGACGGGCCACAGCGAAGAATCGCATAGACCTCCTCAGAAGACAAACACGGGACGCAACCAACAGAGTACCCTTCGTCATCCAGTACTTCCCTGGAGCGGAGAAACTACACCATGTTCTCCGCAGCCTTCAACAGGTCATCGATGACGACGAACACCTCGCTAAGGCCATCCCCACGCCTCCACTGCTCGCCTTTAAACAGCCACCCAACCTCAAACAGACCATCGTTCGCAGCAAGTTACCCAGTTTTCAGGAGAACAGCGTCCACGACACCACACAACCCTGCCACGGCAACCTCTGCAAGACATGCCAGATCATCGACACGGATACCACCATCACACGAGAGGACACCACCCACCAGGTACATGGTTCATACTCCTGTGACTCGGCCAACGTTGTTTACCTCATACGTTGCAGGAAAGGATGCCCCGGAGCATGGTATATTGGCGAGACCATGCAGACGCTGCGACAACGGATGAACGGACACCGCGCAACAATCGCCAAACAGGAGGGTTCCCTCCCAGTCGGGGAACACTTTAGCAGTCAAGGACATTCAGCCACCGATCTTCGGGTAAGCGTTCTCCAAGGCGGCCTTCGAGACACACGACAACGCAAAATCGTCGAGCAGAAGTTGATAGCCAAGTTCCGCACCCATGAGGACGGCCTCAACCGGGATCTTGGGTTCATGTCACGCTACACGTAACCCCACCAGCAAAAAGGGGAAAAAAATTATATGTTTTTTAAAATTCTCTCTCTCTCTCTGCCATTTTGAGTTTCTTTCTGCCTGCCTGTGTAATAGACACAATGTATATCTAGTGTACTGGGACGTGCTGTTCTCCGTGACTGGCCTGTTTGAATAACAACGACACCTTTTGATTGGTGTGATGCTGTCCCAACATAGTATAAGATATGCGATTTGAGAACCTTTTCATTCATTCATCTGACGAAGGAGATAATCTCCGAAAGCTTGTGATTTTAAAATAAATTTGTTGGACTATAACCTGGTGTTGTAAGATTCCTTACATTTGTCCACCCCAGTCCATCACCGGCATCTCCACATCATGGCTATATTGAGGGAACAGTGGTTGAGAAAAATAAAAACATCTGAATATTTTGAGTACATGGACAGGGAATTTGACAGTAGTTTTCACATGTAATGTACTAACTAGACATATTTATGTGGTGAGTAATTTTATGATAAAAATAGGCAAAAATTACCTTTGCGCTCAAAACTTTCTTCCCTAAGAAAACAAACTAGACCAAGGAATTTTGTCACCTCTTTTAGATAAAGAACTGTTGTGTTGTTCAGTTTTATGATTGCCACTGATTCTTTGTCATAAGTACTTCCTCCACCAAATTCTCGATGCCTGGAAAAGTAGAGCACAGTTGCATTAACATTAACGAGTGGCATTTCAAACTACAGAAAACATGTTTCTCCTCTCCACAGTCTTACTTTGTTAATTCGCGATGAGGCATGCCATCTCTCTCCCTCCAATTTTCACCTCTGCTTTCCTGAAGACAGTTACTCGTTCTGAGCTACACCTCCTGGCACCAGCAGCCCGCTGATATCTTGCGTAAGTGGCCACTCTTCATGTGAGTTCAGATAGTGAGTGTTGACAAGAGCTTTTGATTGAGGAATTGGGAGGGGGGGGGGAATCACAGCTCAGCCCAGACCTATCCTTTCTTCACCTCCACACTTACTTTTCTAGCAGGAGTCACTGGGTAGTCACAGGAGCAGTTACCTCAGCTGATGTATTTCCTTTCTAGCTTGGAGAACATTTGTAGTGGCCCCATTGCTACTCTGGAATGAGACCAGCTAATTCAGTACAGCCCAGGACCAAAACTGAAACCTTCCTGATCTGTAAGGTTCAGCACCACACCACGCAATGCATCTATACACTGAGTCATTGGCCAAGCTCCACAAGACATACCGCTTAAAGAGGTCATTGATGACTTTGCCTCCCTCCTTTAAATCATTTAACCAAAAGTCCCCTTCTGATAGGTAGACAATATGTGAACGTGAGGTGAGACTGGGAGTTGAACTCTAGATTTCTTTTAGTTGAAGTCAAATATTATAGCTTTGAAGGTTATAAAGCTCTTGCAAATATAACTTAGTTCTTTTATTAGACTCAAATATATACTAACTATTGACAAAAAGTCAAGAGTAACCTTGAGCTAAGCAATACTGAAGAAAGCTATGGATACATAACTGTATATAAAGATTTGTGCCAGATATAGTTAGCAGTGCTATGGGGCAATGTCTTAGAGCACTAATGTGCCATGTGCCATGTAATGGAGTAGCAAGACATAGATTTGTGTCCACAACTCCCCATCCCATCTAGTTGCCGATCTCAGCCATGTCACTGTGGGGAAGTACTGAGTGGAGGACAGATTCTTTCCAGGGGGAGGATGAAGGGGAAAAAAAACTCTGCAGAGGAGCCATCCTCAATTCACAACAGTGAAGCCAGAGCACTGAGAGCAGATCCCCTGAGTGTCTGGCAGTAGATGGTGCTTGGCAATTCTCAGGAATGGGAGAAATACTTATACCCTGATCTCTGTAACCTGCTCCAGCCCTACAACCCTCCAAGAACTCTGTGCTCTTCCAACCCTGGCCTCGTGCATCTCCCACTCTTCAATCCACCATTGGCGGCCCTGCCTTCAGGCATCTAGACCCTAAGCTCTGGAATTCCCTCCCTAACCCTCTCTACCTCTCTTACTTGAAGACCATCCTTAAAACCTACCTTTATAAATAGAGGCATAGAGTACAAAAGCAAGGAAGTCATGATGAGCCTTTATAAAACACCGGTTCGACCACAACTGGAATATTGTGTCCAGTTCTGGGCACCACACTTTAGGAAAGATGTGAAGGCCTTAGAGAGCGTGCAGAAAAGATTTACCAGAATGATTCCAGGGATGAGGGACTTTAGTTACGTGGATAGACTGGAGAAGCTGGGGTTGTTCTCTTTGGAACAGAGAAGGTTGAGAGGAGATTTGATAGAGGTATTCAAAATCATGAAGGTTCTAGACAAAGTAGATAGAGAGAAACTGTTCCCATTGGCGGAAGGGTCAAGAACCAGAGGATATAGATTTAAGGTGATTGGCGAAAGAACCAAAGGTGACATGAGGAAAAACTTTTTAACGCAGTGAGTGGTTAGGATCTGGAATGCACTGCCGGCGGGAGGGGGGGGGCGGCGGCGGGAGTGGTGGAGGCAGATTCAATCATGGCCTTCAAAAGGGAACTGGGTAAGTACTTGAAAGCAAAAAATTTGCAGGGCTATGGGGATAGGGCGGGGGGGGGGGGGGTGGGTGGCGGGACTAGCTGGATTGCCCTTGCATAGAACCAGCATGGACTCGATGGGCCAAATGGCCATTTTCCGTGCTGTATCCTTTCTTTGATTCTATGAACAGCCCTGGAGCCTGGAGCAGCCAGTTATGAGTTTATATTTGGTAACTTTCACCCAGCACCTGTCAGTGTGAGGCCATCATGGGTAAGAAGCTAATAACAGACTTTTGCGGGCACATCTCACCACATTTGAAGCGAGTGGCTGTGTTTCAGGATCAATTTTATGTTGAGGGTTCGTACAGCAACAATGCTTCTTTCTTTTGACATTTCAGGGAGATTAATAAAAGTTTGTAGTAACTGTAAATATACTGTTTGTATTGATTGCTCTTGGCTCCCCAGTTTAATGTTAAAATTAATTTATTTCTGTCGGTATATAGCCTGATCCATGGTCTGCTACAGTGTATATTCTTCCTCCAAGGAAGAATGAGGAGATCACATGTGACACATAAGTCAGAGCATGTTAAGAACATAAGAAATAGGAGCAAGAACAGGAGTAGGCCATACGGCCCCTCGAGCCTGCTCCGCCATTCAATAAGCTCATGGCTAATCTTTGACCTCAACTCCACTTTCCCGCCCGATCTCAATAACCCTAGGTTCCCTTAAGAGTCCAAAAATCTATCGATCTCAGCCTTGAATATACTCAATTTCTCAGCATCCACAGTACTCTGGGGTAGAGAATTCCAAAGATTCACAACCCTCCGAATGAAGAAATTGCTCCTCATCTCTAAATGGCCGACCCCTTATCCTGAGACTGTGCCCCCTAGTTCTAGATTCTCCAGCCAGGGGAAACAGCCTCTCAGCATCTACCCTGTCAAGCCATCTCAGAATCGTACATGTTTCAATGAGATCACCTCTCATTCTTCTAAACTCCAGAGAATATAGGCCCATTCTACTCAATCTCTCCTCGTAGGACAACCTTCTCATCCAGGAATCAATCTAGTGAACCTTCGTTGCATTGCCTCCAAAGGCAAATATATCCTTCCTTGGGTAAGGAGACCAAAAACGTACACAGTGCTCCAGATGAGGTCTCACCAATGCCCTGTACAATTGCAGCAAGACTTTCTTACTCTTGTACTCCAACCCCCTTGCAATAAAGGCCAACATACCATTTGCCTTCCTAACTGATTGCTGTACCTGCATGTTAACTTTCTGTGTTTCATGTACAAGGTCACTCAAATCCCTCTGAACATCAATCATAGAATCATAGAAGTTACAACATGGAAACAGGCCCTTCGGCCCAACATGTCCATGTCGCCCAGTTTATACCAATATTTAATAGTTTCTCTCCATTTAAAAAATATTCTGTTTTTCTATTCTTCCTACCAAAGTGAATAACCTCACATTTCCCCACATTATACTCCATCTGCCATCTTTTTGCCCACTCACTTAACCTGTCTATATCCCTTTGCAGACTCTTTGGGCCCGATTTTAGCACCCGCTATCGGGTGCGTTCTCGGCGGGGGGGCCTCGAAAATCGTGAAATGCAGGATCCCGCCCACTTCCGGGTTCCCCGCTGGTGCGCGCGCAGCCCCCGCTGGTGGGAATCCCGCAGGCAATTAAAGCCAGCGGGATGCCACTTGAGAGTATTTATTTAGCTATTTCAGGTCATTAACTGACCTGATCAAGGGACCGTGTGTGATTTTGGATCAACATGGGACTGTTTCCCACACTGGGGGAAACACTCCCAGATCGAATGGACATGTTGCAGCTGTTAGCCTGTGGCAGCTGCAAAGGTCCATTTGACAGTGGGGGGGGGGGGGGGGGACCCTCACCCATTGCAGGAGGCCGCTCTGTCACTTGGGACAAAGTTTGGCCTCCACCACCCTCCTCCTGACAGTCAAAGTCACCAACCTGCACACTTACCCCGGGGTCCGGAGACATGTACCTACCTTGCGGACCCCCTCAGATGTACATCTTCCGGATGGGGGCCGCCATAGCTGCAGTCATGACCTCCTCGGAGGGCGAACAGCATCACCAGCCTCACCAGCCTCGCCATCCACACCGTCCACCTCTGACACGTGGAGCTCCACAACAGAGTGCTGTGACACATCCACCTGTACAGCAGGAGGGAGGGCTACCGCAGAGAGAGATGCGTCGCAGAGGGCACTGCCCTCGCCACAGGGTCCACAGACCGAGGCTCAGCCTCCTGGACCTCTAAGCAGCAGTGCACACGTAGGCTCAGAGTCACTCGACATGTAGACGTGGACATCTGCAGCCTCTTTCATGCCGAGCTGCTCCTGGCTGGCCCGTGCACCATCTTCCTACCTGTCGCTGTCAAAGTCACCACTGCCCTCCCGAACTTCTCCTCCACAGCCTTCCAGGGTGCAACCGGGGACATCGCCGATGTCTCTCAGTCGTCTGCACAGAAGAGCCCTGCAAATACACCTACACCCACTCTGCAGTGACACAATGGGTGGCATCAGTGGTGGGTCCTCATAGTGATACCCAGGAGCGGGCATTATTGCACAAACCGGACAGGATTCGCGAAGACATGGCAGTAGTGGTGCCAATATAATGTGTGATGTGAGTTGTTCTGAAATTCAATAGATGTAACAACCATGACAAACCCTCAGACACCCTTGTGCATCCCCTTCATGCTCACGACACGTTTGCCTTACGCTGCCTACTGCACATATGTGATGCATGCCCTGTGGCTGCAGCACAGGTGGTGGCAGGTTGAGTGAGGCTGGCCGTGAGAGAGATGCATGAGAGGGTGAGTATGGGATAGAGCCATGAGATTGTATGAGGATTGGGTTGCGTGGTAGTGGCGGGGTGAGTACTGGTGAGGTGAGTAGGTGCAGGTAAGTTGAGGATGGGGTTTGAGTGGGTATGAGGGGTGATGTGACAGAGTAGTGTTGGCAGTGCTGAAGGAGATGTGGGGTGGGGAGAGTGATGTGGCAGACGGACTGTAGGGGAAAGACTACGTAAACTCACTTTGGCTGACCTACTTAGGTCATTGGACCGCCTCCTGCACTGTGTGCAGGTGGGCGATATGTTGGTGGCGCAGGTGACCCCCTCTGCCACCTCGAGCCAGGCCTTCCTGGTGGCGGAGGCGGGCCGCTTCCTCCCGCCCGCCAGGTGGAAGATCTCTGTCCTCCCCCTCCTCCTCACCCCATGTATTGATACCTGGGGTGAGGCATCACTAAACTGGGAGCAGCCTTCCCCCTGGGCTGCTCCATGCAGTCATCTTTGCTATTTGTTGCAGCATCTGTCAGTGGAGGACTGTCCCTTTAAATAGAGCTCCTCCAGCTGACAGAGCTTACTGCGCATGCGCAGCCCGCCTGACACGCAGATCAGCAGCGGGGAACCCGGAGGAGAAGGTAAGTGGCTCCAATTAGTGGTTTGCCTGCTACGATCGCGCGGGAAACCCACTAATTTCACCGGGCGCGTTACCCATGCGCCCGCTTGCCCACCCACCGAGAACCCGCACCCCTGCTAAAATCGGGCCCTTTGTGTCTTCCTCACAGCTTAGTTTCCCACCTAGCTTTGTATCATCAGTAAACTTGGATACATTACATTCTGTCCCTTCATCCAAGTCATTAATATAGCTGAGACCCAAGCACCGATCCTTGCGGCACCCCACTAGTAACAACAGCCTGACAACCTGAGAATGACCTGTTTATTCCTACTGTTTTCTGTCCGTTAACCAATCCTCTATCCATGCTAATATCTTACCCTAACACCATGAGCCCTTATCTTGTGTAACAACCTGTCATGTGGCACCTTATCAAATGCCTTTTGAAAATCCAAATGTACTACATCCACTGGTTCCCCTTTATCTATCCTGCTAGTTACATCCTCAAAAAACTCTAATAAATTTGTCAAACATGATTTCCCTTTCATAAAACCATGTAGACTCTGCCTAATCATATTATGATTTTCTAGGTGCCCTGTTACCACATACTTAATAATGGATTCCAGCATTTTCCCAGCGACTGATGTCAGGCTAACTGGCCTGTAGTTCCCTGTTTTCTCTCTCCCTCCTTTCTTGAATAGTGGTGTTACATTTGCTACCTTCCAATCCACTGGGACCATTCTAGGATCCAGGGAATTTTGTAAGATTACAACCAAAGCATCCACTATCTCTGCAGCCACCTCTTTTAAAACCCTAGGATGTAGGCCATCAGGTCCAGGGGAATTGTCTGCTTTTAGTCCCATTAATTTCTCCAGTACTTTTTCTTTACTAATATTAATTACTTTAAGTTCCTCACTCTTGTTAGACCCTTGGTTCCCCACTATTTCTGGTATGTTTTTGTGTCTTCTACTGTGAAACAGATGCAAAATATTTGTTTAACATCTCTGCCATTTTCTTATTCCCCATTATAATTTCTCCAGTCTCAGCCTCTAAGGGACCCACGTTTACTTTTGCTGCTCTCCTTTTTACATACTTGTAGAAGCTCTTACAATCTGTTTTTATATTTCTTGCTAGTTTACTCTCATTCTGTTTTCTCCCTCTATCAATTTTTTGGTCATTCTTTGCTGGTTTCTAAAACTCTCCCAATCCTCAGGTTTACTGCTCTTCTTGGCAACATTATAAGCCTCTTCTTTTAATCTAATACTATCCTTAACTTCTTTAGTTAGCCACCCATTGATAAGGGTTGTTTGATCCCTGGGATTGATTACATTTACCTAGATATTGGGCAGGTAAAGATTCATGCAGGTTCTTAGGGAACACGAGGTCTGCTGACAGAAATAACTGGTCACTCTGAGCCCAAGGAATGTACCTAGCATAAAAATCCTAAAATGTAACAGCCTTTTAAAAAGAAATCTGAACAAATAAAAAAAAAATCCATAAATTGTTCCTTATTTAGGTTCTAACATTGCTAAAAACCTAACTATTTAAAAATAATAAAGGGTGTAATGTATTTGTCCATCACCTCATCAGTGTAAATGTCCTGAATTGTTGGACTTCATGTATCACAAAATGCAATTAAATGATAATTTGAGCCCATTGATCATTTGCTGATGATGAAGGTTTGAGTCGTTCATTTTTATCCGATACCATAATGCAGGAACATCAGCAGATTCTAATTTCAATAGTGAGATCTGTATTTGTTTTCTGGTAGCACCCAGCTTTTTTGCAAGTTCTGGTGAAATTTGCAATTCATTCACTGAACGTTTTGTCTCTTTTTTTTTTAGTATGTTCAGTCAGGCCAACTTAGACAACACTATTTCATTGAGCTGACCAAAATATGATTCCATTCAAACAACTATGGAATATATTTTCCAAAGTATGAATTCCATTCAAACTACTATGGAATATATTCTGCTCTATTTGTGAAGTTAATGAAAAAATGTTTAATAAACTGTCAGTATAAAAAGTAGTGAGAGTTTACTAAGATTTTTCTGTTTAATTTTACACAGAGAAAAATATAGTCCTATATCGAATTTCTAAAAGCTAATTGGTAGAATTAAGTGGGTGAAATTGCAGTGTGCAATAGTAAAATATGAGTGAAACTTGTGGAAAAATCTGTGCCGTAAAATCTGGATGTCTATAGCTTGCTTAGTAAATAGAATATAATGTAGTATTCAGTAAATGTTCTTGTTATATTCAAAGGAAAACAATAAAACCACCCCAATCTTTATTACATACACTTGCTGTCCAATTTTGACACCTTGAATCACTTCTATGGTGTACAGTTGGGATCTCAGCTTTCCACTGGACACCTGATCATGAAACTGGACCTGACACTGGTGGGCAATATCAACTGAGCTTTGCTGAGAAAAGTTGGCTTGAATGCATACAGTGACTCTGAAGTAGATTCTTCTGAAGCTTCCCCTAGCACATAACAATAAAAAACATTTTCTATAGACTAAAAGCTGTAGTTTTGTTTTTAAGTTTGTTGCATAGTATCCCCCTCTCTTCCCCCCCCCCAACACATTGTGTAAAATGGCCAAGATGTGCATCACTGGCATCTATGCATTTCACACTTTTGACTTTTTTTTCTTTTTGACTATTGGTAATCTTATTTGATACACTTTTTGTAGAGGCTCAGAAATTATGGAACAATAAAACAGAATCCTAGTACCGAATGTCTAAACAAATACACACTTTTAAATAACAGCTAAATAAGACATGAATTGATGATACGAGCTCTGATGAAAAGTCATCAACCTGAAATGTTAACTCTGTTTCTCTCTCCACAGATGCTGCTTGACCTGTTGAGTGTTTTCCAGCATTTTGTGTTTTAATTTCAGATTTCCAGCATCTGCTGCATTTTGCTTTTGTTTTTGTGAATTGAAGAATGATTGATGATTGTTTGGAAACAGTACTAATATGGAGTTAACTGCTCAATGATGTTTGCCCATGTAAATGAAAAAATGATCAACTGAATCAGTAAATTGGGGTATGCTAAATTAACACTACAAAGTAGAGAAGTGGACTGAACAGAGTAAGACAGTGTATTACATAAAGAAGATTGTATAGACAGTGGGAGCTCAAGAGGAACGTGGTTTTAATAAATGGGTAGGCAGCAAAGGGAGTCTTGTAAACAAGTTGCAGTTAAAAATGAAGTCCACAGGGTTTGTGCAGATGCACTGACGTATTAACGTATTGGAGGATGGAATGGTAGGATGTGGATTTATGTCAATTACGTCCTAAATTCAGCTGTGCTGTCAGAATGAGGTACTTCCCGAAAAAGAAACACAAACTTAGAAGTGAGCAATAACGAGCCTTTCCCACGCATCTCTTTGTGGTCAGTTATACAGTAGTATTGGTAGAGTGTTTGGAGATTACCTGTCTATCTTCTACTTAAAGGGCAGATGAAGAAAATAAATGAGAGAAATATTAATAAAAAATTGAAAAGCCACAGTGCTAGTATAATAGAAAAATCAATGTAAGAAGTTAACCTTTTTTTTTGCTTTCTCTTTGTAACAAGTTCAATCAGGTACTAACCCGTATATGCAGGATATGTCAATAACAACATCTATCATGTCACAGCAGAGTTCATAAGTCTGCACGTCTACTGGCATACTGTCTGTTGCAATGTAGATTTTGCTGACTACATCGAAGAGGAAAGCCTTTTCAATTCCTGAATTCTGTAATAAACAAAACATTATCAAACATAAAAGTGGCAAAGACATAAACGTGGTACTGATGGCAAGGGATGTATTATAAATGTTAGTGCGCTCCCGGGTACTTCAGATCAAAACTGTGCATCATTGGTGCACCCAAGAGTACACAATATGAGCATAAAACTAAAAACAGACACAAGCAACTTAATAATTCATCCCAGACCACCTGTTGTTACTTGTACTGTGTTTCTGCTGCACCTTTGATGGTGGTGCTACATCATGATTTTCAGGTGAGTCAGTGCCAAAAGTATAGCATAAAGTTGTTGGTGTAGCCCAGTACAACGGCAAAGGAGTCGACCCCCAAGGTTGTTTTTGTATTGTTTTGCTTCACACCGGGGACAGTATAAATAAGGTTAGTATGAAGCCAACGTCTTTTATACTCACCAACCCCATTTAAACTGCTGCAGCCTACACCCCTTAAATGTCATAACCTCCTTACTGATGCTGACTAAACTGCCTTTCCTTGCATTTTCTGTTTTTATTTCAGATTTCCAACATTTTCAGTTTTTCCCTTTTGTTTGGTACAAAGCTAGTCTTTACTTAACATTTTCAACTAAAAATTGCCCAGCCTCTTACACGGTCATTCTATCGCAACAATTAAAAGAATTTCCCCAATGGCTCAGTTAGTAAGCACAATGCTGGTGTGGTATCAGCTGGGGTGATATTGATGGTGCTAATATTATCTTGTTTGTGGACAGAGGGCAGGGCAATCAACCAGGGTTCCCACTCCTGATCGCTAACCAGTGACCCCTATTGGAAAGCATACACATTATCATCAGGGGAGGGTGGGTTGAAGCTGTTGACATTCATTGTTTGGCTTATGCATACCTGGATGAGCTATCAGACGGCACCTAGACGGCACCACTGTCTTCAGAATGGGAGGGGAGAAAATTGGAGGGGGAAGAAAACATGAAAAGATTTTACCATCTCATCATCAGTAAAAGTTTTAGTAGTAGTCAGAAGCTGGTTACCGGTGCCTTATGTGAGTGTTTACACACACACATAACTCCAGTGCAGTACTGTCTTTCGGATGAGACATTAAAACAAGGCCCCGTCTGCCACCAGGTGGACATAAAAAATCCCATGGCACTATTTCGAAGAGCAGAGGAGTTCGCCCCGGTGTCCTGGCCAATAGTTATCCCTCAACCAACATCACTAAAACAGATTATCTGGTCATAATCTCATTGTTGTTTGTGGGAGCTTGCTGTGCGCAAATTGGCTGCCGCGTTTCCTACATTACAACAGTGACTACACTTCAAAAAGTACTTCATTGGCTGTAAAGCGCTTTGGGGCATCCTGAGGTTGTGAATGGGGCTATATAAACGCAAGTCTTCTTTATATGGAGCTCTGAAGCCCCAATCTACAATGACGTGAGTGGGTAGTGTGACTGAAACTAGATGCTTGTATCCCATCACAAATTTTGCTGGTACATTGTACTATTATGGGCACTGTAAAGCAGCATCAGTTTGGTGGA
The DNA here is from genome assembly GCF_035084215.1 of Heptranchias perlo. Classification (NCBI taxonomy): domain Eukaryota; kingdom Metazoa; phylum Chordata; class Chondrichthyes; order Hexanchiformes; family Hexanchidae; genus Heptranchias; species Heptranchias perlo. The sequence goes on along the minus strand of NC_090329.1, from coordinate 97,385,275 downwards.
TTTACCAAGATAAACTGAGTATATTATCTGATTATTATGATTTAGTCTGTCTTTAGTTTTCCCCATTTTTTTCCATATCAAGTGAACCCTAGATCTACAATACCCTCTGCAATTGTTATTCCGCTTTATTCATTATAACACAGATCCTAGGAGCCAAGTATTTATTATAAGGTGACACGCCTGCAGTAAACATACCATAACACAGCATGGAATGCAGCACAAAAAACAGTCCAGCAGATTTCAATTGAAATAGGACTAGAATTAAAAGCCTTTGAAGAGTGGGTGAGACAGAATGAACTTTATTTGTAGCACATAATTTATAGGATGTTTCCAAGGATGAAAACATTAGATAAACATAATTTATAGGAATAAATATCCTAGTACAAGTCCTTACAGCCTTATGCTCATATCTATATTTATTAAAGTTTTGAGAGCTTCTGTCACAGGCCAGATGTCACATTTCAAGCTGTCAAAAAACAGGGGGGAGGGGGCAATGGGAAATACGTGTTTTTTTTTCTCTGACTTACAGCCATAAATTTACAAGAATCTTACAATCTGGAAACTTCCTCACCAAATAGCAAATAAACTCTGATTGAATTCATGATCTATTTAGATCACTTAAAGTACAAAAGTACATAAACAGTGGCCATAAAGGACAGATCAGGTTAGCTGAACACCACAAGTGTGCCTTTAGACCCCAGGCTATCCATGAGCAATTCCACAGGAAATTAAATAGTTTGTTTGCAGAGTACATCAAATTTTTTAAAAATAGGTAATTATTGCTGTAAAATATTTAAACTCAGCACCAGATGGATGCCCCCACTGAGATGGGTCCACCATCTTTCTGAAGCTAGACAGTCAGTCATGATGTTTCTTTGCTAAGTATTGGCTCCCTGCAACTCCCTTCAGGAGTTCATTGCTTTCAGTAGAGCAGTCGGGTGGTGGGAGCTGAGACTAATTAAAGACAATCGGATAGCCTTAACATTTGGAGATGCCAGCCTCCATCGGAAGGTCTGCAATGAGGTAGTTGTAGCTTTCACTTTCAAATCAGAGGATCTTTTTTCAATTAATATAACCAAAAAGATATGATTGTAGGAACTTACCCTACAGCATTCCTTTAAGAAGAAACCAAAATATTTTTGCAAACATAATAAGCAGCAATTGTTAAGAAACGGAACTTACTGAGATGAAGATGTTTAATAGATTCTCTAAGGTTGGAAGCTGAGGAATCAGTTTCTGCACCACTTTGCTAAATGCTTCAAATATTGAATGGTCATAAATACTTGTCAAATAGAAACTGTAGAAAGAAAACAAAAGCTGTTTTTATTGAACAATTATTGTTCATCTCTTAAATGTAAATCTAAATTATGGAGCGCTGAGTGAGAGCTTTAACACTAAAGTGAACAAAAAGGAACTAGATGACAATTTTTCACTTTACTATGGGACTACTGAAATAACTCCTTCCACTGCATACCACCACTATAAAGTTATTTTTCACAGCCCATTGTCAATCTGCAACAATATCATCTGACATTTTCCGATGGCCAGAAACTGCTAGAGGACCAAAACAAATGGTATCTTATGTAAGGATAAGTTGACAAATGTTCCACAGATTTCTACATTTCTCTCACTTCACTACTTGGTTACAATAAATGTTATATCCTGGAGTTGGGGATAGTGTAGAACATGATGGCCTTGAATAAATTTTAGTTACTTAATCTTAATTTACAGGGTCCCTCCATAGATCTTCCATTTCAGGCAGACAGGATAAAGTGTATGCATCAGGTGGAAAATGCTATTGTCTCCCTTCCTTTGCCTGTCCATCAAAAACTCATTGAGATAGGTTTTCTAGTTTTATCTTCCGTTTATTGCTCAATCAGTTCAACTGGGGCTCTAGACATGTAGTGATTTAAAGGCATGCAGAGCACTACAATGAAATCTGTGCCAGTTATACAAGGTACCAAAACAATATATTCTAATATTTGGTGACTTATTCTTCAATTTCAGAAAAAACTGCACTGAATGAACACCCCCATGTATTGAAGCTGGTATTCATTACACGCAAAGTTGACAACATGTGCAGGGTTTGAAACGGTGACACACGAGCAGTACAGTACTAGATTAATCGTCATCTTTTACCCGGGGTGTATGTACAGTTACAAATGCTTTATCGTAGCTACAGAGGGCATTCAGTATTCAAAACCAGAAATTATATTTTCACGAGATTCTCACCTGAGGTGAATTTTTTCCAAACCAGCATCTGCAAGGTCATCATTTGCACGTTGGTGAATATCTCTTTGTGTTTCTATCTTGTGGTCATCAGATAAGCCATCTACTTTATGAATGAAAACTTCAAAATTGATCTCTTCATTTACTTTATATGCCCTGGACACTGTGAGATGCAATCTGGCCAAAGCCTCCATGTAATCATCCTAGGTTGCATTAGACAAAAAAAAAATGTTTAATATCCATAATATGTACTTAGGGGTAAATGAGAATTAAGATCCTGGGTCAATTACTATGGTTTGTCTGAGCATGGACACCTGGACATAGGAGGTCTTCATTATACTTAATTATACAAGCTTTTAATCTGTGTGATAATGTAATATTAATACCTATGTTTTTGATGAGGACATTGGTTAATCAATATTTGAACTCCAGTGAAATTAGCTGTCATTTTGTAACTAATTTTGTTTAACCATCAATTATTTGTGAATTTAAAAAGTACACCATTTTAATAGAAAGATTCATTTTTATTAACTCATTTTTATTAATCTCTATAATTCACCTGGGTAGAACACACAATTATAACAGTACCACCCCTGCCACCATCAATTATCCCCTGCTTGTCTGTATCGATTCAGAATTCCATCTGCCACTTGCTTTTCTACCAACTTTTCACCCATTTGTCCCTTCCTCTCCTAAAAGGCACCAACTCTAGTTGGAGTGCAGTTCTTTGAACACTGGCAGTCCTCTAGTAACAGCTGAGTATTCTTCACATGAAAGCAACCATGGGGTCTTTACAATCGACTTTGGTCTCTCCCTCACCCAATATCCTAACATGGGTAATTTCCATCAGAGGTCAGTGGACAGTGATCAGAACTAGGAACCCAGATTGAATACCCCTCCCTAGCTCAGGAGTGTTGAAGCCAATTGTAACACCTCAACTGCCACCTTATTGTTATAGCATTGAACAGTATAGATCAGGAAAGGTCCCAGATTCAATCTGTGGGCTGTGTTGAATTAGCTGGGATCACTACAATTGGTCTCAGTACCACAGGCTACAAAGGGGTTCCCAACCCCGACTGCTATTCAGTAACATCTATGGGGAAGTACACATTGGTAAGCATTAGGTGAGCACAGGATATCCCAAAGGACTCAGTTGGGATGACTCCCATTGTCAGGTAAGCCACAAACAAGTCAAGTTGTGGTATCAGATGGCCACTACCACCTGTGGAACTGTAATCCAGCACAAGTTGTGTTCTTCAGAAGAGGGATATAGCAGCAAATTAAAGAAGAGAAAAAAGGTCATGGGAGCAACATGAAAATGGTCTGAGTGGGTCAAGTACGAGTGGATGAAGTATTTTCTTAAAAATCATAGCACAGAAAAAGGCCGTTGCTTATATCTAGTTCTTCAACTGAATCTACACCCTTTTCCCTATTCTTTCTTGTTCTTACATTTTATTAATTGGTAATGGAGGAGCTAATAAGCCTGACAAGTTGCGGGGTGGGGGGGGGGGGGGGTAAATTAACAGTTGAAACAATATTATTGCTGAAGATCTGAGTAAATTACTAACAAACAACTGATATTAATTTCACCTCTGTCACACATGGCCAATAGCTCCTCTAATCCAGTTACCCCAATCATCAGTGCTAATGTTGAACAAAAATGTTCTAAAGGTTTTAGTCCCTCATAGAAAGATTATCCATAATTCTAACAATGCATTTTTTTTTCTTCCTTCTTTTCCCACCAATTTTCTGCCATCCCTCGCTTCCTATTCTCATTGATTCCTTGTTGGGGAATGGTTTCACAGGCACCATTTTTTCTCCAGTACCTCGTCTAAGTGGTCATTAATCATGTGAATCATGCATGAGCCTAGGAAGTTAGTGTTGGAAGCCTTTTTTACTAGGGGGTGGGGAGGACCAGGCACGGTGGGATGAATGGCTTCCTTCAATGCTGTGTCATTCTATGATCTCACCTGACCTCAATCCTGTCTTAGCCTGATGTCCCCACATATGCATTTTCAATTTAAAAACAAAGTTGTACCAATCCCATTACTTTGGTATAGTTTTATTAGAAGGCTATTAATAGATTTTTTTTAAAAATGCATTATTACAAAAGCAGATCTGCAGGAGATTGATAGCATTATTGGGAAAATCACTTATTGATCTTTAATGCATGTATTTCTCTTACAAAAGTCACACTAGCTTCCCTGATAGCTAAGGGTCAGGGAACAGCTGAGCCATACAGACCAGGAAGGTCCTAGGTTCAATCCTTGGTCTATACAAAGTTACTTGATCTCAGTCGTGACAGTGGTAGGGGTGCTGTAATTGGCCTCAGTGCTCATGGGACAAGGAGAGGAAAACTGGGCAGGATTCCCACTGTTGATCGCTACCAAAATTGAACAGTGCTTCACTCTTGACATCTATCATCACAAATATTGATGAGCACAAAAAAAATCACCAAAAAGTACAAGCTGAAAACAAAGTTGTGCTAATCTGAATACTTCCATAGGTGAAAGGATAGAAGCACACAGTAAAGGAGTTGTCAGCATATGCATTCCTTTGGTCTATGGTGAGTATGTATGCATTCTTCATGACAGACCTGAGGCCTAGTCCCTAGAGTACAGAGATGTGGGCAGGTGTGGTTCTGTCTGAGAGCAGGAGAGAATGTACCCGGGTCAAAGTACCTGGAGTCAAGGTTAATGATTTTGCATGAGGGAGGATGTCGGAGTGACTGGAAGTTTATTAGTAAGCTTGTGATTGAATGTTTTCCTATGTCAGATGATACATTATTTTAATACGACAGGAGCATAAAACCATGCAGTACGATGCTGCTGTTTTACTTTGAGTCAATCAACGTGTGACGGTGAAAGTGAGGAAGTAAGTGTGATAAAGAGGAAGTGCGGGACAAAAGATTTTTAAGGATTATATGAACAAAGTAATTATTTGTGGAGATAGTTTTAATTTGAAGAATTAAATAAAGCTTTCTTATCCAAGGAAACTTGTAGGTTTTATTCCCTCAAATCAATAAATAGAAGCCAGCGATTCCCCAACCCTTTTTTGTGTTCTTGAAGGTAAAATATGCCAATAGAATATTTTACCATTCTGCATACCTAATGTCAGCATAACAAATACAGAGTAAAGCGACCTTCATTTTGGACCTATATTTTCTCCAAACTTTCTCCCGACCCTTCCAGAAGCCACTGACTCATGCTGGGGTACAGTTCCACAAGTGCTCAATCCCCTTGAGTACTCAGCCTACTGACCATTCTTCATGTGTGAGCCTGAAAATGGTGTCAGCAGGCTATTTGACTGCAGAGGCATCATAACCAAATTCAATCCTGTCCTTACTTACTTGACATCCAGACTTGCATATTTTCTAGCAGGGTTTACTATACAGTGATTAAAAAAAGGAATACTGATTGATTTCTCCTCTCCTTAGCTCAGAGATGCTGAAACTAATTGAAAGTCTAAATGGGGTACAGATACACAAATCATTAAAAGTAGCAATGCGTGTTAACAAAGCCATAAAAAGTGCAAACAAAGCACTGGGGTTCATTTCCAGAGGAATAGAATTCAAAAGCAAAACAATTATGTTAAACTTATATAGAACCTTGGTTAGACCACACGATGCACGGTTCTGGTCTCCATATTACAAAAAAGTATCGACGCATTGGAGAAAGTGCAAAAAAGATTTATAAGGATGATACCAGAACTGAGAGGGTATAACTATCAGGAAAGACTGAACAGACTGGGGCTCTTTTCTTTAGAAAAGAGAAGACTGAGAGGTGAACTAATAGAGGTCTTTAAAATTATGAAGGGGTTCAATAGGGTAGACATAGAGAAGATGTTTCCACTTGTGGGGAGTCCAAAACTATGGGCCATAAATATAAGATAATCACTAATAAATCCAATAAGGAATTCAGGAGAAATTTCTTTACTCAGAGAGTGGCGAGAATGTGGAACTCAATACCACATGGAGTGGTTGAGGCGAATAGGATAGATCATTTAAGGAGAAGCTATATAAGTACATGAGGGGGAAAGGAATAGAAGGCTATGTTGATAGGGTGAGATGAAGTGAATAGAACGGGAGGAGGCTTGTGTGGAACATAAACTGTTTGGCCGAATGGCCCATTTCTGTGCTGTAAATGCTATGTAATTTTAACCCTGCACCCCCCTCCCACAGTGCACTTGACCAATGTGCCCTCAGCATTTACTTTTATGCCAACCACAGAACTATTTTTTTTTCTATTTCCCACACCAAACACCTTTATGGCCTTTCTAAGTGTGTCAGTTAAATTTGTGCATATTTATGCAAATGACAGACAGTTTTGTATTCTGGACTGCCCAGTCCACTAGGGACTGTCCAAACTCATTTTAGCTGGGACCCTTACAGGTGAAAGAGGAAGACCGTAATTTCGTCAGTCCTGGCTGGATTCAAAACCAAGTCCCAGAGGGGAAAGGACAGTTTATGACAACACTGTGCCGAAGTTTTCCCTCACCAAGTCCACCTGTAACACATTTGTATACAGTGGAGGTGCATTATGATGGTTTGAAAAGTACATGTGATTAAGTAGCAGGAAAAATAAAACAGCAGCATTGTTAAAAATGAACAAAGGTGGAGTAGCATTTTTCTTCGATGAACTCCGATGTAGCTTTGAATTATGCAAAGCAAAGCCTTTAAATTCATTAATGCCGTCGGATTACATACTTTTATTTTTAATAAAATGCTTTCATTTATTTTTCAGGTATTCTGTCCGATTCCCTGGATTTCACAGCAGTAGCTCGAATGCAGAACAATGAAAGGTTCGGAGGCAAAGGCATTCATTGTGTGTTTACAATGGCTCTTACCCAATCAGAGCCCACCTTCAGGTGTCTCAATAATCTAATCCCATTTACAAACTGGTAACTGGGACTAATCCCAACCATTTATGGGGGAAGATATCTTCTGTGTGTGACGTCTACTGAAATCTCCCGTGGTATTTAAGATGTTGGATAGAAAGTAGCACCAGTTTATACTTAGAATAAAATCATCTGTAATGTCTAAATCTGAAGCTCAGAATACTTTACCTGTGAGTCAATCACAAATATCAATGCCCCAGTCCCTCTGAAGATCATCTCATAGTCAAATGTTGGGTCAAAAAAATCAATCTGTCCAGGGAAATCCCAGATCTGAAAATTAACAAAAGAGCTGTTGGAGATATCATCCCGGCAGATTTTGTTGGTACTTTCTAGGAACAGCGTCTCATTAGGCGACATTTTGTGGAAGACTACTTTCTGGATGGAAGACTTGCCGCTTCTCCTCAGTCCCATTAGCAGGATCCTGGGTTTGACCTCTGTGCAGTAGTCATCATTGAAGTGCATAACTAAAAAATAAAAAAAAACTGTTTTCAAAAATTAAACAAGGATTATTTCAGCACGGGGGTGGGGTAGGGGACTGGTGACAATCAGCCAGGCTCTCGCTCCTGCGGGAAAGAACACATAATGTGGATGTTGAATGGGTTGGGCTCTGCTGTGGTCCCCATGGTTAAGTAGACTGCCGATGCTCACTACTTAGACACAAACATAAAGAATGGGCACTTGGAAGTGGAACCTGTGGGTATCCATTGCCCATAGAACCACAAGTCAGCACCTTTAGGAGATGAGGGGTGAAAATTGGAGTGGGGGGGGGGGGGTGGAGATCAATAAAAATTAAACTCACAACATTAAAGTAAAGTAATCAGCCCTGAAGTGTACAGAATGATCACAATAAAAGTGCCTCAAAATGTTTTTATAGTTTTAAAAAAAAATGTTGGTGGTTTTTGTGCACTGTTCGGAATCGTCTTCACAAAATACAAAAACATAATACAAAATATTACTCTTGGAAAATGACAAGATTTTTTCACCTATCAAAACCATTCATTAGAGATTCTTCATCATAGAAAATGGTGACAGTATATGAAGGTGCTGGTTTTATTCTGGCGTAGTGACTATAAGTTAAACTTACTCATTACATTAAATGTTAACTCTCTTCTCCCTATTCTGGTATAGATTATTTTTATTCTAGCCATAATGTCTCCACAGATATTATAGGGATAATATTGCATCTTTTTAGATCTGAATTTGAACACAATTTAAGTCAAATAATACAATCTTTCCAGAAGTTGTTTAATACTAACATGAACAGTAGAATCATGATAAGATTCTTAAGTTGTGTACATCAAAATAAACATATGTTTTTTTTTGGCAAGTCATAGAATCATAGAAATTTACCCCATAGAAGGAAGCCATTTGGCCCATCGTGTCTATGCCGGCCAAAAAAAAGCTATCCAGCCTAATCCCACTTTCCAGCTCTTGGTCTGTAGCCTTGTAGGTTATGGCACTTCAAGTGCATATCCGAGTACTTTTTAGATGAGGGTTTCTGCCTCTACCACCCTTTCAGGGAGTGAGTTCCAGACCCCCCACTACCCTCTGTGAAAAAAATTCTCCTCAACTCCCCTCTAAGCCTTCTACCAATTACTTTAAATCTATGCCCCCTGGTTATTGACCTCTCTGCTAAGGTAAATAGGTCCTTCCTATCCGCTCTATCTAGGCCCTTCATAATTTTATTCACCTCAATTAAATCTCCCCTCAGCCTCCTTTGTTCCAAAGAAAACAACCCCAGCCTATTCAATCTTTTCCCATAGCTAAGATTCTCCAGTCCTGGCAACATCCTTATAAATCTCCTCTGCACCCGCTCTAGTGCAATCACATCTTTCCTGTAATGTGGTGACCAGAACTGTACGCGGTACTCTAGCTGTGGCCTAACTTGTGTTTTATACAGTTCTAGCATAATCTCCCCGCTCTTATATTCTATGCCTCGGCTGATAAAGGAAAGTATTCCATATGCCTTCTTAATCGTCTTATCTACCTGTCCTGCTACCTTTCGGGAACTGTGGACATGCACTCCAAGGTCCCTCTGTTCCTCTACACTTCTGAGTATCCTCCCATTTATTGTGTATTCCCTTGCCTTGTTTGCCTTCCCCAAATGCATTACCTCACACTTCTCCGGATTCTATTCCATTTGCCACTTTTCTGCCCACCTGACCAGTCCATTGATATCTTCAGTCTGTAGCTTTCCTCCTCACTATCAACCACACGGCCAATTTTTGTATCATCTGCAAACTTCTTAATCATGCCCCCTACAATTAAGTCTAAATCATTGATATATACCACAAAAAGCAAGGGACCTAGTACTGAGCCCTGCGGAACCCCACTGGAAACAGCATTCCAGTCACAAAAATACTCATCGACCATTACCCTTTGCTTCCTGCCACAGCCAATTTTGGATCCAACTTGCCACATTCCCTTGGATCCCATGGGCTTTTACTTTGCTGACCAGTCTGCCATGTGGGACCTACTCAAAAGCCTTGCTAAAATCCATGTAGACTACATCAAACACACTACCCTCATCGATCCTCCTTGTTACCTCCTCAAAAAATTCGATGAAGTTAGTCAGACACGACCTTCCCTTAACAAATCCATGCTGACTATCCTCAATTAATCCATGCCTTTCTAAATGACAGTTGATACTGTCCCTCAGAATTTTTTCCAGTAATTTGCCCACCACCAAGGTTAGGTTGACAGGCCTGTAATTACTCAGTCTCTCTCTTTCTCCCTTTTTAAAACAACGGTACAACTTTAGCAGTCCTTGAATCCTCCGACACCATGCCTGTAGCCAGACAGGATTGGAAAATAACGGTCAGAACCTCCGCTGTTTCTCCCTTGCTTCTCTGAACAACCTGGGATACATTTCATCCGGGCCTGACTTTCAAAGATGCTAATCCCCCTAATATTTCCTTTCCCACTATGTTTATCCCATCCAATATTTCACACTCCTCCTCCTCCTCCTCCACTACAATGTCTGCATTGTCCCCCTCTTCTGTGAAGACAGGCGCAAAGTATTCATTAAGAATCATACCCATGTCTTCCATCGCCACACACAGAAACCAAAAAGGTAACCTAATGGCCCTACTCTTTCCTCAGTTATCCTCTTGCTCTTAACGTATTTATAAAACATCTTTGGGTTTTCCTTGATTTTACTTGCCAATATTTTTTCATGCCCTCTCTTTGCTTTCCTAATTTCCTTTTTAATTTCACCCTTGCATTTTTTATATTCCTCTTGACTTTCTGCAGTATTGAGCTCTCGGTGTCTGACGTAAGCTTCCCTTTTTTGTCTTGTCGTACCCTGTATGCTCCTTGACCTCCAGGGGTCTATAGTTTTGGGAGTCCCACCCTTTTTCTTTGTGGGAACATATTTGCTCTGAACCCTCACTATCTCCTCCTTGAATGCCTCCCACTGATTGGCCTTTCCCCAGTTGAGAACTTTTACTCTAGGTCTATCTTTGTCCTTTTCCATAACTACACAAAATCTAACTGAATTATGATCACTACCATCAAAATACTCTCCCACTGATACCCCTTCCACCTGCCCAGCTTCATTCCCTAAAACTAAGTCCAGAACTGCCCCCTCTCTTGTTGGGCTTGCTATGTACTGGCTAAAAAAGTTCTCCTGAATGTATTTTAAGGATTCTGCACCCTCTATACCTTTTACACTGATTCTATCCCAATTAATATTAGGGTATTTGAAATCCCCTACTATTACTGCCTAATCGTTTTTGTACTTTTCAGAAATTGGCCTACATATTTGCTCTTCTATCTCCCTCTGACTGTTTGGGGGTCTAGGGTACACTCCAAGTAGTGTGATTGCCCCTTTTATGTTCTTCAGTTCAACCCATATGGCCTCATTTGATGATCCTTCTAACATATCATCTCTCCTCACAGCTGTAATTGTTTCTTTAACCGATATTGCAAGCACCCCCCCACCCCAACTCCATCTCGTCTGAAAACCCTGTAACCAGGAGCTGCCATCCTTGCCCCTCTTTAAGCCAAGTTTCAGTAATAGCTATGAGATCATTCTTCCACGTGTCTATCTGAGCCCTCGGCTCATCTGTCTTATTCACTAGGCTCTGTGCATTAAAGTATATACCATTGAGCACTGCCAAAGTGTTTTATTTTCCCCAGTTTCAGCAACCCACTTAAATAAGAATGTGCAAACTCATTACATGTATTTACCGATCATCCTTCGGATCAAAATGTTGTTTTCAGTATTTAAAATAATTTTGTTTGCAGTATTTACAGATGTCTGCAAAGACTGAAAGATAGAGTAAATATCCTCCAAACTCACTATCAAACTTATTGAAAACAAACCCAGTCATTACACAGCTGACTAAGTGGCAATGATTACAGACTTGTCTTAAAGATTTTAAGTCTTCTACAGGTTACAATGGAACTTCAGTTGGGACCAGAGAAATCTTTAGTTAGAAATTAGATGTTTGTAAGAATAATATGTTATGACAAGAACTATGCTGATGTTGACAGTAAAATTAGTAACAGAGAATCTTTCAGCCCAAAATTCTCTTATTTTTCTATCTGGCTCTCTTGAAGGCCATGACTTCCAGTACTTCACTCAGGCACCCATTTGTCTTATATAAGGCAAGGCCATGAATATGAGCAGGCTATTTAACTAAAGGCTTAACCCTGTTAAATATTGCAATGCTCTCCTGACCAGCCTCCCTCTTCCACCCTCCATAAATTTGAGCTCATCCAAAACTCTGCTGCCCGTATCCCAAATTGTACCAAGTCCCATTCATTCATCAGCCCTGTGCTCGCCAACCTACAGTGGCTCCCGGTCTGGCAGTGCCTCGATATTAAAATTCTCATCCTTGTTTTCAAATCCCTCCATGACTTTGCACCTCCTTATCTCCATAACCTCCTCCAGCCCTACAACCCTCCTAGATCTCTGTGCTCCTCCAATTCTGGCCTCTTGCACATCCCCGATTTTCATCGCTCCACCATTGGCGACTGTGCATTCAGCTTCCTAAACCCTAAGCTCTGGACTTCCCTCCCGAAAACCTCTCCGCCTCTCTCTCTCTCGCTCTCTAAGATGCTCCTTAAAACTTACCTCTTTGACCAAGCTTTTGACCACCTCTCTTAATATCTCCTTATGTGGCTCAGTGTCAAATTTTGTTTGATAACACTCCTTGGGACATTTTACTACATTAAAGGCACTATATAAAATGTAAGTTATTGTTGTTTGCATCTGATATTTAACCACTGTGCACTTTTCAGTAAAGGTCATGAGATGGCAGTCAAGAGCAGAAACCCTGTCTGATTTTTCCCTGATGTGGAGATGCTGGTGATGGACTGGGGTGGACAAATGTAAGGAGTCTTACAATACCAGGTTATAGTCCAACAGTTTTATTTGAAATCACAAGCTTTCGGAGGCTTCCTCCTTCGTCAGGTGAGTTACGAAAGCTTGTGATTTTTCCCTCTCTAGCTTAAAGACATTGGGCCCAATTGTAGTGCCCAATCATCACCCCAGCTGAAATCAGCAGCTGGCTTAGCACAGACCAGGGATCAAACCTGGGGTATCCCTGATCTATATAACTCTAAACTATTGTGCATTTACCCACTGAACATCAGGAGAAACCAGTAGCAAATAAACTGGGTGCCTAGTCTGTGCAGGATCAGTTAATCTCAGCCCAAGTATTTGGTGGAGACACTACAATTGGACTCCATGTTTCCAAGGTAGGGAAAGGAAAATTTAGGCAAGTTCCTCCTCTTCGTCACTATCCATCTGCTGAAAAATGTCTGAGGACAGATTCCACTGCCATGGTCAAAAAGCCCACTGACACTTGCTCTTGTACATGAAGAATGGTCATTTGGTGTAAAGAAAGAGCTTGCATTTATACAGCACCTTTCAGGACCTGAGGATGTCCCAAAAGTGCTTTACAGCCAATTAAGTACTTTTGAGGTGGAGTAATGTAGGAAAAGGCAGTCTATTTACACACAGCAAGATCCCACAAACGGCAACTTGATAATGACCAGATAATCTGTTTTAGTGATGTTGGTTGAAGGATAAATATTGACCAGGAGACCAGGGAGAACTCCCCTGCTCTTCTTCAAAATAGTGCCACGGAATCTTTTAGGTCCACCCGAGAGAGCAGACGGGGCCTCGGTTTAAGGACCCAGAGGTCTGGAAAGAACGTTTATTTTTATATATATTTTAAATGCTTAAACCTGTAAGAGATACAAAGTGTAACTAATTGGAGCACAGTGCATGTCCAATATTAAATGGTTGGATTTACTGATCCAGTTAATTGCACTGATATGCCAATAGCGATTAACCCAATGAGTATATCAGTTGGGCTAACAGTACTAGATACACGAATTGGGTTCATCGCACAAGATCAGTTGGGTGATTGCATTTTTCATACCTTCATCTGGTGCAGCTCCGTTATCAGGGTCTCCATCCGCGATGTCACACTCGGCTTCTCCTCCATAAGCGAACTCCAGTCCGACGGAGCCACACTCGCTTTCCTCTTCTTCCCCGCATCCCTCCACGGCTAGATTGCTCATTTTATCGCCGCTTTCACAGCAGCTACCCAGCCCAGCCTCGGTCAGCAGACGGGTTACTGTTGCTTTACCGTCACCTGATAGTGAGAAACCATGACGAACTTTCACCTCGTCTAGAAAACATCCGGTGTCAGACCATGAGACAGAGTTAATGACTTTGTCACAGGGAACTCGAGGCAGGAACTGCAGGCAGCCTTCCACTTCCATAACAAGTGTTGGTCCAACTTCACTGACTCTAGTTTTAATAATTATTTGGGGGAATTGTTCTATTTTAGAGCCAAATTGTGCAACTACAGGTGAAAACACTTTTTTGATAAACTTTTCTGTAACGTGAAATCAGCTATTGCTGCTGATCATGTACAATTTGTTTTAGCTTTAGTTTGCTACCTGTTTGGTTTTTAAGTGAGCTGAACTGAAATTGCTATTTAAAAAAAACCTCTGTTCTCTGGATGTGGATGATGCTGGCAAAGCTGCATTTTTTGTTACAACTCTGTGCAGCACTTTAGGATGTTTTTCTATGTTAAAGGTACTATATAAATGCTTGTTGTCTCATCCATCCCTAGCTGTTGAGAGAAGGTGATGCTCAAACTGCTGCAGTTTTTCTGCAGGCGCAGCTCCTACAATTGTGATAAGTAGGGAATTCTAGGATTCTGTGGATGATGAAGGAATGCTGATAGATATGATAAGTGAGACCGTTGTGTGACTTGGAGGTGATGGTGTTCTCATGATCTTGCTGCCCTTGGGGTAGAGGTTGTGGGGTTTGGCAGTGCTATCAAAGTAAGTTTGCTGAGTTGCTGTAGTGCACTCTAACACATATTGCAGCCACAGTGCCTCGGTAGTCGAGCGAGTGGATATTGATTTTAGTGGTAGGAGTACTGATCAAGTGGACTGCTCTGTCCTGGATCATGTTGCGATTCTTGAGTGTTGTAGCTGCACCCATCCAGGTGAGTGGTGAGTATTCCATCACAGTCCTGACGAGTCTTGTAGATGGTGGAGAGGCTTTGAGAGGTCAGGGGGTGAGCCACACATCAGTGTACCCTGTTGCTATGACTTGTCCACCTAGCATTCTGGTCAGGGTGACCCTGTGGATGTCAATGATTGTAAACAATTTTACAACACCAAGTTATAGTCCAACAAATTTATTTTAAATTCCACAAGCTTTCGGAGGCTTCCTCCTTCGTCACCTGACGAAGGAGGAAGCCTCCGAAAGCTTGTGGAATTTAAAATAAATTTGTTGGACTATAACTTGGTGTTGTAAAATTGTTTACAATTGTCAACCCCAGTCCATCACCGGCATCTCCACATGATGTCAATGATGGGAGACTTGGCAATAGTGGTGCTATTGAAGGTTGAGGGAAGTGGTTGGGCCTTTTGTTGTTGGAAATGATCATTACCTGATACTTAAGTGGTGTGAATATTACCTGCCACTTGTCAGCCCAGGTATGAATGTTGCCTGGGTGCAGCTGTAGGCTAGAATGGACAACTTCATTGTAAATGGAGCTGAACAACATGTCATTGAAGCAGCTGAAGATGGCTGGACCAAGGATGCTTCTCCAAGGAACTCCTGCAGAAATGTCCGGGTAACACTTGCGCCAGATAAGTGCGAGATTGCGTAGTGGTTATATTGTTGGATTAGTAAGCCAGACGACTATAGTATTAATTCAGAGAACATGAGTTCAAATCCCACCATGGCAGTTTGAGAATTTGAATTCAGTTTTAAAAACCTGGAAATAAAAAGCTGGTACCAGTCAAAAAGTGACCATGAAGCTGTTGGATTGTTGTAAAAACCCAACTAGTTCACTGATGTTCTTTAGACAAGGAAACCTGCCATCTTTACCTAGTCTGACCTATATGTGACTCTTGAACCAATGTGGCTGACTCTTAACTGCCCTCTGAAGTGGTTCCTGTAAGTGATGAAGGTATTCCTACGATGGTATTAGGTAGGGAGTTCCAGAAATACACAGGAAGTTACCACCAGAATATTCCAGTACCTGACCTCCAGAGGCCTCCTTTGCTCATCTGTGGGGAGGACTGCAGAAATAGTGCCTTTCCTCATTTCTGGTTCTAGGAATGACAAACTCTGGAAGCACCTGAACTGGAGATTTAAAAGCAAAAGCACTGAATGCTGGAGATCCGTCGGTATCCGAAAAAAAGACACGTTAATATTTGACTCTTGGCCAGAATTCACTTTTAACCTGTGTTTTTTTTCTCTCTTCAGAGGCTGGTCTCATTTCTGATAGTCTTGCAGAGGTGAAGTAACGTGTTGCAGTGTGAGGCTGTCGGCCCCAGGGGTCGCTCAGACTGCAGTGTCGGGCTGTCGGCCCCAGGGGTCGCTCAGACTGCAGTGTCGGGCTGTCGGCCCCAGGGGTCGCTCAGACTGCAGTGTGAGGCTGTCGGCCCCAGGGGTCGCTCAGACTGCAGTGTCGGGCTGTCGGCCCCAGGGGTCGCTCAGACTGCAGTGTCGGGCTGTCGGCCCCAGGGGTCGCTCAGACTGCAGTGTCGGGCTGTCGGCCCCAGGGGTCGCTCAGACTGCAGTGTCGGGCTGTCGGCCCCAGGGGTCGCTCAGACTGCAGTGTCGGGCTGTCGGCCCCAGGGGTCGCTCGGGTGACGGCGGTGCTCGATGCTGCTGGAGATTGAAGTGATTATTGTGCAAACTGGGAGATTCAGTCTGCGTAGTAAGAAAGTCAGGGAGCAACAATAAAATCTGCAACTTCTCACATACCGACTGCACAGTCAATATTTGGGGTTGAACAGCAAAATAAAGGACACGATTTCATTCAAAAGTAAGTTTCATATTGCTTTTCGTAACTTTTTTTTTTGCAGGGTGTTTGTATCTGAATAAGGTGGTGCGAAGTCGCTACTTTCCCAAGTGCGTTACCGCATTCGGCTTCATATCGGGTTTGTTGGCCTTTCCCGATGTGCAAGTGCGGAGTTTTGAGAGCTTCCATTACCTGTTTGGTGAAGTTGTGGGTATGCATGAGAGGCAGAGGCGCTGAGAGACTCGGTTCGCTGACTTTCAGTAAAATATGTGAACAGTAAGAGAGTGCGAGGTAAAGAAAGCGACTCGCAGGCACAGGTGAGCCCGGGCTGGCTCCGAGGGGAGGGCGAGATGTGTGGTGTGACTCGGTGTAACACGCTGGTCCTGTGGGGGATGCTGTGGGGGACATGACACAGCCAGTGATAGATTATACAGCCCGTGATCATGTCATTTATGAGCCATCCAGTGATTTATTATTATTATACATTCTGTCCTGTTAAGAGTTTTAGATTTACTATGAAGGCCACGTGTGCTATTGATTTGTTATTGCTTCGAAATCTATTTTTGCGATGTTCCTTAGCTGATGGACTTCGGTTTATTTGAAACGAGTTTTAAACAAAAATCCTACACTGATGGCCAGCAACTTTTTCTTTATCCAACAGAGGTAATACTTTTAACATCAAAATAAAATTGTTGAACAAAGATAAAGTGGAAAATACATTTTGTTTGAACTTCTTTATTCGATAGTTTATTCAAACCACACGAAATATTGTACTAATATACTAGTATAATAAGGGATACCAGACATCGTTTGTCCAAAGGTTAACCTATCTTTATAAGCCTTTGACTATCAAAGAAGAATTGAGATCACTTAAGGATGCAAATTGGGTTCAAACTTAATGACCTAAAATAGTTAACATATTAATTGATTACTCCCTGGAAATATTAACTAAAGAAGAAACCAACAGCATGTTCCCCATTATAGGGGCTTGCACAACTAAAGGTTGACATCACTTGCGTTGGGATTAAAACCAATAAATTCCTAGGGAGGAATGATATTTACACAAGGGTGTTAAGTCTAGGGATTAAATCTTAAAACTTGCTGATGTTCATCATGAATACAGGGGAGGTTTCACTGGATTGGAAATGACTTGCATTTATATAAAACCTTTAATGTAGAAAAACATCTTCAAAACTCTGAAGCAGCTTGAGAAAACTGATATTGTGCCAAAGGAGAGATTGGGAGGTGTGCATAACAGATTGCTTAAAGAAATGAGAGTTGAAGGGGAGGGGAAGGTGGATGAGTTCAGGGAGGGAATTCCAGGAACCCAGAATGGCCTCTGGCAAGATAGTGGAGGCAAGGTGGAATTGTCCAAAGAAGTGGTTGGATGCAATGAAGGAGGTGCAATGAATCAGAGGCCTGTCTTGTTTTAAATCATAAAAGACTCTGGGGTGAATTTCCACAGGGGTTTGCCTGTTTTTCCAGGGTTTCTGCTACTCTTTCGCTGAAGTTATGTGGGAATTCACTCCCTCTACATTTTATTTTTCTTTATAGGTTTTTCTCCCTGATTGCTCGATGCAAAATATCACTTTTCGGTTTGTAGGAAGTGTGGGATTACATGTGGAAGTATTCGTTTGTTCTGGGCCTGAGAATAAGTATCTGAAGTATCAAAATTGTAATTTGGGGGGGAACATCAGGTTTCTCTTTAAAAATTTGTTCTCGAGATCTGTGCTGGGCTGGCAAGACCACATTTACTGCCCATCCTATTTGCCCTGGGAAGGCCCTGATGGTCATCCTTCTCCTTAAATAACTGCGGTCCTTGAGGTGATGGTGTTAGGCAGAGCATTCCAGGATATCAG
This sequence comes from Heptranchias perlo, assembly GCF_035084215.1. NCBI lineage: Eukaryota > Metazoa > Chordata > Chondrichthyes > Hexanchiformes > Hexanchidae > Heptranchias > Heptranchias perlo. The sequence continues at coordinate 97,366,998 of NC_090329.1, read as the reverse complement.
CCCAGGAGCTATGATAGGTGTTCAAGTCAGGATGGTGTTGTGGCTTGTAGGGAAACTTGAAGGTGATGGTGTTCCCATGATATTGCTACTGTTTTCCTTCTACGGAAAGAAAGGCTAAATGGACACCCTCATCTGTACTTATCTTTGTGGTAACAGCATTTAGGAATTGTATCCCAGTAAAACCGAGCCTAAAGTGAGAAACTGAACTTTCATTAACCAAACAAGCATTATTTGTTACCAACCACTGTTTAATTAGAATCATACAGCACAGAAGGAGGCCATTCGGCCCATTGTGCCTGTGCCGGCTTTTTGAAAGAGCTATCCAATTAGTCCCACTTCCCTGCTCTTTCCCCGTAGTCTTGCAAATTTTTCCTTTTCAAGTATTTATCCAATTCCCTTTTGAAAGTTACTATTGCATCTGTTTCCATCACCCTTTCAGGCAGTGCATTCCAGATCGTAACAACTCGCTGCGTTAAAAAAGAAATGTCCTTAAACCTGTTTACTCTGGCTACCGACCCTCCTGCCAGCAGAAACAGTTTCTCCCTATGTACTCTATCAAAACCCCTCATAATTTTGAACATCTCTATTAAATCTCCCCTTAACCTTCTCTGCTCTAAGGAGAATAATCCCAACTTCTCTCCACATAACTGAAGTCCTTCATCCCTGGTACCATTCTAGTAAATCTCCTCTGCACCCTCTCCAAAGTGCTATGAGGTGAGAAGAGTTGTTGGACAGACAAGAGACACACACAAAAAGAATAAGGTATATTTTTGCAACATCAAAGCAATTTACAGCAGTAGCAGTATTAACAAAAAACAAATTTTGTTGTTTTATACTGGAAAGAATTCTTAACCATTCTAATACTGTTAAATTCCCTCCAGTATACTGTGTATTTTTTAAAGTGAAAACTGTACATTTTTTAAGATGTAACAGATCCTGTTACCTTAAATATCTATCATAGTACTGTATTTTAACGTCCATTTTTCTTTAATATAAGTTGCCCATTCAACCATGCAATTGTCACCCTGATAGTACAAAACTTCTAGTGTACATAACAGAAGAATGTCAAAGTAAGAGATCATAATGAATAGGGTAGCTAGGGCTTATTTACCTCACTCATTCATGCTCTTCTCCTATTTTGATCTTGGGTTAAAGTTAATTTGGAATGGCATATACTTTTGTGATTTTCGTGCCCCTGAAACACTATTATTCAATAGTATAAGAATAGTTTATGCTCACTGATGCGATACAGATCATATTATACAAGTGTGGTGTAGCACAATGTTGAAACACACTATAATGTTAGTATGGTGGGCATGGATTTGTGATTAATTTGATTCGTGCTGAGTGCCAATGTCAGGAGGATTCTAAGCAGAGGCCAGGATTTTCTCTACCAGCAGGGAGAAGAAAACTGAAGGAACATTCATCCATGGCCCATTTAATGACCAGTTACAGATCAGCCTTGATATTGTGCTGCAGATCCTGCCCACAGACCTGAGGTTTGTTGCACAGAAGGAGGCTATTCGGCCCACCATATCAGTGCAGGCTCTTTTCTCGAGCAATCCGAAACTAATCCCACTACCCTGCTCTCTTCCCCAGAGCCCTGTATCAATCCGAAACTAATCCCACTACCCTGCTCTCTTCCCCAGAGCCCTGTATCAATCCGAAACTAATCCCACTACCTTGCTCTCTTCCCCAGAGCCCTGTATCAATCCAAAACTAATCCCACTACCCTGCTCTCTTCCCCAGAGCCCTGTATCAATCCGAAACTAATCCCACTACCTTGCTCTCTTCCCCAGAGCCCTGTATCAATCCAAAACTAATCCCACTACCCTGCTCTCTTCCCCAGAGCCCTGTATCACCTGCTTCAAATATTTATCCACTTTTTTTTCTTAAAAGATGCAATGGCTTCAGGCTCAACCAATCGATCTGGCAAAGCGTTCCATGCTGTAATCTTCCGAGCAAAGAAATTTCTCCTAATATCTCTTCTTACTTTGTTAGTAAGGACTGTATGTAGCGTGGGAGACCAACGGCACAAATTGGCAGTTCGGAGAAGCCTCAGGATGGCTGCTGTGGGAAATTGATAAAATGTTTCTCTGATTCATTCGGGGGTGCTCTTCTGATGTTGGGCTGAGGCACGTTGTTGGGGCAGAGTATAGAAAGCTTTGCTCTGCCTCTGGCTGTGCTATACCTGATCTGGGAGTGCTTGAAACATGAAGATTTCTATTCCTCGGCACTGACAATCCTTCATCCTGTTGAGCACAAGAAAAGGGCGGGGTGGGGGGAGAAAAGCTTTAGGATAAATTATTAATTCAACAAATTGTGAATTAGAAAAAGTATTATTCACTTTCATAAGATGTCCTATACTAGCCTATGTATGCTTATACTGGAGGTAGTATGATAGATGGCTGGCATTCAGCTGCAGGGCAGTAATTCCATCAAGCAGTCTGCTAACACTGTCACCAGCAAGATTAGAGCTCGAGTAGTTAATTTATGAATGTTAGCAGGACTGTGAAATTCAACTAATATCTAGACTAACATTATTGTTCTTCATGCATAGTTCAGTGATTTTAAAGAACACTTTTATCTTTGACTAAGTTAAAAATGAAAGCCAGCATAGGCACAATGGGCTGAATGGCCTCCTGCCATGCTGTAATTTTTATGAATCTATGATGTGGGAGCTGGAACATAGGAATTTCTAGACGAGAAAAGACCAAGGTCCATCTAGTTCGCCTTCTAGCAGCCTGGTAGTCACATGGTACAATGATAATGGAGTTGTTGACTAATTAGGGTAATCGATCTCTTTCGATTAATCTACAACAGACCCAAACATGAGGTGAGGAAAACCTCCAGTGGTGAAAAGTTTTGGAAATCATGGGGCATAAATTGCTCACCCGAGAACGCCATTCATCAATGATGTCCTCTCTCTCTGCCGGCGAATCCAGGAAGCAAACTTGCGAATGTGCACATGCACATGTGCACTAAAACCCAGAAACTGCGAACTTGCTCCCGTTGGTTTGCTGGCAGTTTGACAGGTCTGAATTAAAGGGCCACGGTACGCTACAATCAGTGGAATCAATAACCATGTGTAAACTTACCCACAGCCAGCTGGAACGAAGATACTTACACCACCAAAAGTTACGCTGGAAAATACCAGCTCTGCACTACTTTTTAAAAGCACAATGACTGTGAAACAACAAAAAATTAAATTTAAAAAACATGGAATGTCATGTTACTCAATTTTTTTTGATCATTAAAAAAAATTTTTTTTTACTTTTCACTTCTGTAAGTTTCATTAAATCGTTTGCTTGGCTTTTCACAAAATATGCAAAATTTTTATTTAAACTAACATACAGAAGTTAACTGTAAAGGAATGATTTCTAGTTGCCTGCTTGTGGGTGTGACTTCTCTTCGACAGATTCTGTGGGCGTGGCTTCCATTCCCACAGTCTCTATCGGATCTGAATGAACCTGCGCTAAATTCATAGTGCTGAACTTAAAAAAAAAATTGAAGAGGGAGCAAGTGGACATCTGAGATCACGAGGTAAGTTTTTTTTTCGTAGTTTGTCTGCAGGATGTGCGGACAGCCTTGCCACGCAGGTCGGAGCAAGTTCCGGTCCTGCAGATCCAAAATCACCTGTTCCTTCCAAGCATGCTACACTTACCACATGTCATGTCTCTAAATATTATGTATCCCAAAATATTGTTTTCTGAAAGATATATATCTAATGTGATTGAATCAATACTATCTGCTCATCATCTACCCAAGGACCCTGTTTCATAGATTTGCCTCTCGCTCACTAAAATAATGTTTCCGCAGATTAGTTTTGAATTTCCCCCCCCAGCCCTTTAAGTGTGGGCTGTGACTTCTGGTTCTCTTTTTCTGGACAAGGTGAAGGTGAAGTTGTGTGTCATTACACAATCCATATACTTTTATAGTAGTACAGTACTAATGGGAGTTTTCAAGCAGTGAATTATAAGGAAATATACATTAAGTATTTATATATCGTTACTTAGCTGCCCATAATTTAGGGAATGCACAATTGATTAGTCAGTTTAATCCTTGGTTTCACCCCCCCCCCCCCCCCGCCCTAACTAACAGATAAATGAATATTTGTATTTGCAGTGTCTTTCCAGTATTTGCTTTTGGTATGAAATAACTCATTTGTTAAATCAGCTGTGGGACATCATGATACATTTACTATTAGATTACTGTGCCTATTACTATTGATCATCTAACCGCATTTTACTATGGTGAGGCTAGTTGCCAAAATTCAGGATTTCACAATTGCTTTAGGCACCATTACACTATATGCACCAATAAAGAATGCAATGGACATTCATTGTTCAACCCAACAAATTGTCACATTATTTTTAAAATTAAATTTTATCGGTGAGATAGATACATAAAAAAAGCTCAATTTTTGCTGAAACACATGATGTTTGTCATGATAACAGAATTCTGTTGTCAGCAAACTAGACTATGCTTGTCTATCCAATACTGTGCTTTTAAAAAATAAAAGTTACTTTTTATAATCCATGTTTTCTTTGGTGACTTCACTTGAGCTAGAACCACAGAAAGACACAAAGTTGATGTGTAGCAACTAACTTGCTGTTGCCATAGTATCAACAAGTTTTTTGTTAATTTTATGAATGTTTGTACTCATCAAGGCGAGGGAAGTTACTGCTAGGAAAGGAATACTATTCCATTTTGGATACTCTGTCAGCATCCAATGTGCCTCAACACCAACCCCAGAACAGCATTTCCTACTGCACTAGTGTAACGTGTTTCAAGTCCTTTAGGGAAGGAAACCTGCCGTCCTTACCTGGTCTGGCCGATATATGACTCCAGACCCACAGCAATGTGGTTGATTCTTAATTGCCCTCGCAAGCCACTCAGTTGTAAAATCTCGCTTAAAAAAAAGTCATAAGAATAAAACCGGACGGACCACCCGGCATCAGACCACTAGGCACTGGACACGACCAAGGCAAACCAAGCCCAGTCGACCCTGCAAAGTCCTCCTCACTAACATCTGGGGACTTGTGCCAAAATTGGGAGAGCTGTCCCACAGAATTGTCCAGCAACAGCCTGACGTGGCCATAATCACAGAATCATACCTTTCAGCCAACGTCCCAGACTTTTCCATCACCGTCCCTGGGTATGTCCTGTCCCACTGGCAGAACAGACCAACCAGAGGTGGCAGTACAGTGATGTACAGTCAGGAGGTGGTGGCCCTGGGAGTCCTCAACATTGACTCTGGACCCCATGAAATCTCATGGCATCAGGTCAAACATGGGCAAGGAAACCTCCTGCTGATTACTACCTACCACCCTCCTTCAGCTGATGAATCAGTCCTCCTCCATGTTGAGCACCACTTGGAGGAAGCACTGAGAGTAGCAAGGGCACAGAATGTACTCTGGAGGGGGGAACTTCAATGTTCATCACCAAGAGTGGCTCAGTAGCACCACTACTGACTGAGTTGGCCGAGTCCTGAAAGACATAGCTGCCACACTGGGCCTGCGGCAGGTGGTGAGCGAACCAACACGAGGGGGAAAAACCTACTTGACCTCGTCCTCACCAATCTACCTGTTGTAGATGCATCTGTCCATGACCGTATTGGTAGGAGTGACCACCGCACATTCCTTGTGGAGATGAAGTCCCATCTTCTCACTGAGGACACCATCCAACGTGTTGTGTGGCACTATTACCATGCTAAATGGGATTAATTCAGAACAGATCTAGCAACTCAAAACTGGGCATCCTTGAGGCGCTGTGGGCCATCAGCAGCAGCAGAATTGTATTCCAGCACAATCTGTAACCCCATGGCCCGGCATATTCCTCACTTTACCATTACCAACAAACCAGGGGATCAACGCTGGTTCAATGAGGAGTGTAGAAGAGCATGCCAGGAGCAGCACCAGGCGTACCTAAAAATGAGGTGCCAACCTGGTGAAGCTACAACTCAGGACTACTTACATGCTAAATAGCAGAAGCAACATGCTTTAGACAGAGCTAAGCGATTCCACAACCAACGGATCAGATCAAAGCTCTGCAGTCCTGCCACGTCCAGTCATGAATTAAATTAAACAACTAACGGGAGGAGGAGGCTCTGGAAATATCCCCATCCTCAATGATGGTGGAGTCCAGCACGTGAGTGCAAAAGACAAGGCTGAAGCGTTTGCAACCATCTTCAGCCAGAAGTGCCGAGTGGATGATCCATCTCTGCCCCCTCCCGATATCCCCACCATCACAGAAGCCAGTCTTCAGCCAATTCGATTCACTCCACGTGATATCAAGAAACGGCTGAGTGCACTGGATACAGCAAAGGCTACGGGCCCCGACAACATCCCAGCTGTAGTGCTCGATTGGCACCCCATCCACCACCCTAAACACTCACTCTCTTCACCACCGGCGCACAGTGGCTGCAGCATGTACCATCCGCAGGATACACTGCAGTAACTCGCCAAGGCTTCTTTGACAGCAATTCACAAACCCGTGACCTCTACCACCTAGAAGGACAAGGGCAGCAGGCACATGGGAACAACACCACCTGCACGTTCCCCTCCAAGTCACACACCATCCCGACTTGGAAATATATCGCCGTTCCTTCATCATCACTGGGTCAAAATCCTGGAACTCCCTTCCTAACAGCACTGTGGGAGAACCTTCACCAGACGGACTGCAGTGGTTCAAGAAGGTGGCTCACCACCACCTTCTCAAGGGCAATTAGGGATGGGCAATAAATGCTGGCCTCACCAGCGAGGCCCACATCCCATGAACGAATAAAAAAAAAAGTATCTACGCCAGCTATGATGATTTCTGAATGTAACTGTCAATTAGTGCCAAAATAGGAGCAGTTTTGTGATGTGAGCCTGTGTTACACCCCCAGTAGAAACTGTCCAGTCTTAATTTACACAGGGCTCTGACTGCCAAATGAGACATTCATCCCATTGGACTGGATTCAACCCAGGGTTCGGAGGTGAAAGGATATTGTGCTATCCAATCCCCTCAGCTGCTTTTTAAAAAAAAAATTCAGTTAGCAGGGATGATTCACCTTTTGACATTTTGATTTCTGGCATATCTTGTCTTGATACAAAAGTTTGAGATAATGATGCTTGAAACTTAGCATCACCTTCATTGAAATCCTTATAAGATAGGGCCAGAGTTTTCCATTTCTGTGCTCGCCAGCCTGCGATTTTCTCACCATTCATTTTAATAGGAGGAATGTCAACAGCCTGGCGAGCACAGAAACAGAAAATCCCAGCGTGGTGTATTTCATGCACATGGTATCTTTTTTTTACTAAGCCCATGTTTGAATTTCACCTTTTACTCACCTACGTTTGTTGGTACATTGTCGACTTTATTTCTTGTGACCTTTCCCAGATACAATTGTGAATGTCACTTTGAGAATGTACCATGCCAGAAGGGGAAAACACTTACCAATTTTTTTCATCAGCATAACTTCTCAACATTCAGCTGAAATTTGAAGTGATAAGAGATGGCATTACTTACATTTATTTTAACTTCAATTTAAATTTTGGTTAATGTTTGTGCTAATCAAGCTGTAGAATATGCATGGAAGAAATTGGGACACATTTGCTACTTTAGTGTCTAGTATCGGCATCAATCATGCCCAGCTCAAGCATAACATGGCCAGATACAAAGTAAAGCACTCTGCCCAACAAATCATCTCAACCCCAGCCTCATCCCATGGCAGCAATCCTATGGCCCCTCCGAATGCCGCTGCTGATATGTTCTTAGGTATGGGCAATTTTGTGTCAGTGACCCATGCCAAAAGGAACTGAATTTATATTGGTCAAGCTAGTTTTACATAGGACCCTTGCAGTTAAACAGATTTTCACCCCATCAGTCTGGGCTGGAGTCAAGCCTAGGACTCATGATTTATTTAATGAATTTCAGGGACCCCCTTTTTCATTCAGTCATTCATTAGAAGATTCTGAACTGGTCCTGGTACCGGGCATATATATATCCTGTGTTTTTGGGGCTACGGTGAAAAAAGAACTACATTTTCTAACATAAAGTACATTCACTAAGCATGCTCAATTACAAAGTCCTTTGAACATAGAGAGATGGGGGGGAGGAACTCCACAGGTAAAGATAAAAAACAACACAACTCTTTATTTTCAGTCAATACACAAAATTTCTTATTCATGAACATCAATCAAAAAGTAAACAACTTTAAATTTGATCCAGAAATAATTTTAACTTCAGACAAACAGCAACGATAATGCTCCTCAATTTTCCCTCCCCCCTCGATGCTGTTTCTTGCTGAGGTAAGGGGCCATGGGTTCTGGATGCTCTCTGGTACCTCATCCAGGTGTCCATTCTTAATATGTGAGCCAGTCAGTGATTGTCGGATTACTTCACTGGGGGCATCACAGCTGAGCCTGATTCTGTCACCCAACCTTCAAATGTGGACTTTCCAGCATGGATGATTGGATAGCCATCAGAATAAGGAATAGTTGCTGATTTTTTTTTAAAACTCTCCTCTCCACTGAACCAGTTTTAGTTTCCCTACTGTTGCCTCAGCTGAGATTGGTTAACTCAATACAGATCAAGAATTGGATCTGAAATGTTCCTGGTCCTTGTGGCTCAATACCATTCAAATAAGTTAGGGTTTACATTAAACGCTTTTTGACAGCAAGAAAGTTTAGTAACAGATCCCATATTCCCAGCGCCCCATCATTTCTAGGTTCCACTAGCTCCCTGTGCCCCAGCTAAATGATTTCAAAATCCTTGTCTTTGCTTTCAAATCCCTCAAGCTTTGCCCCACTATATCTTAATAATCTCCTCCAGCCTAATATCCCCCCATGCACCCTTCTCTCTAATACTAATCTTCTTAATCTGCTCCCTCCGTTCCAACATTGACCAATCATTTAGCCGCCACATCCTTGCCTAATTCCCTTTGCCTTGCCACCTCCTTCTCTGCTTTCAAAAATGTCCTCACACTGCTTTTTGACCATACCTTCAACCTTCACCCTACCCCCTTTCCATTTCCCATTTCCCATCTGGCTTAGCAGTCACAATTTTGTCCTCAATGTAAAGCACTTGAACACATCTTCCTGCTCGTGAGGGGTGCTACAGAAATGTAAGTTCTTTTTGCTTTCACAGACCTCAGCAGTACGCTGGTTAAAAGCCCTATGTTTATTGAATACATTTTGAACCCTGAAAAGCAGCAGAGCTTTGAATGATGCACAAAGCTGATTTGTGGTGGGATTATTGGGCAGTGTTTTACTCAGTGGGCTGAAGTGGGTTTACTAGCAGAAAATCATTGCAGTATAAAATTAAAATTGTTTTTCTTGGTTTTTAAAAAAAATTGTATAAATATCTAATTGGCTGACATTTAGCACTGGGAGCTATTTTTCTTTTCTGTCAAAACTACAAAGCAGTTGTAGGTGATCGGTGTGGCAAGTGTCCTTTCCCTCCGCTGTGAGGAGAGGATTTTTCTTTCCTTGATATATGTTCTGTAATGTACTCCTAGATTCCCAGTGCCATTGTAACTTTTATTATTGTCACTGCCGGCATAAACTATAGCAGTCAGTGGTACAACAATCCCAGAGCTGATGTAAGAATCCTGTCCAATGTTTCTTTTTAAAATGTAGAATAATCTTTTTTTTATTCGTTCATGAGATGTGGGCGTCGCTGGCAAGGCCAGCATTTATTGCCCATCCCTAATTGCCCTTGAGAAGGTGGTAGTGAGCCGCCTTCTTGAACCGCTGCAGTCCGTGTGGTGAAGGTTCTCCCACAGTGCTGTTAGGAAGGGAGTTCCAGGATTTTGACCCAGCGACGATGAAGGAACGGCGATATATTTCCAAGTCGGGATGGTGTGTGACTTGGAGGGGAACGTGCAGGTGGTGTTGTTCCCATGTACCTGCTGCTCTTGTCCTTCTAGGTGGTAGAGGTTGTGGGTTTGTAGGTGCTGTCGAAGAAGCCTTGGCGAGTTGCTGCAGTGCATCCTGTGGATGGTACACACTGCAGTCACAGTGCGCCGGTGGTGAAGGAAGTGAATGTTTAGGGTGGTGAATGGGGTGTCAATCAAGTGGGCTGCTTTGTCCTGGATGGTGTCGAGATTCTTGAGTGTTGTTGGAGCTGCACTCATCCAGGCAAGTGGAGAGTATTCCATCACACTCCTGACTTGTGCCTTGTAGATGGTGGAAAGGCTTTGGGGAGTCAGCAGGTGAGTCACTCGCCACAGAATATCCAGCCTCTGACCTGCTCTTGTAGCCACAGTATTTATGTGGCTTGTCCAGTTAAGTTTCTGGTCAATGGTGACCCCCAGGATGTTGATGGTGAGGCAATGGTAATGCCGTTGAATGTCAAGGGGAGGTGGTTAGACTCTCTCTTGTTGGAGATGGTCATTGCCTGGCACTTGTCTGGCGCGAATGTTACTTGCCACATATCAGCCCAAGCCTGGATGTTGTCCAGGTCATGCTGCATGCGGGCTCAGACTGCTTCATTATCTGAGGGGTTGCAAATGGAACTGCACACTGTGCAATTATCAGCGAACATCCCCATTTCTGACCTTTATGATGGAGGAAAGGTCATTGATGAAGCAGCTGAAGATGGTTGAGCCTAGGACACTGCCCTGAGGAACTCCTGCAGCAATGTCCTGGCGCTGAGATGATTGGCCTCCAACAACTACTACCATCTTCCTTTGTGCTAGGTACGGCTCCAGCCACTGGACAGTTTTCCCCCTGATTCCCATTGACTTCAATTTTACTAGGGCTCCTTGGTGCCACACTCAGTCAAATGCTGCCTTGATATCAAGGGCAGTCACTCTCACCTCACCTCACGTCTGGAATTCAGCTCTTTTGTCCATGTTTGGACCAAGGCTGTAATGAGGTCTGGAGCCGAGTGGTCCTGGCGGAACCCAAACTGAGCATCGGTGAGCAGGTTATTGGTGAGTAAGTGCCGCTTGATAGCACTGTCAACGACACCTTCCATCACTTTGCTGATGATTGAGAGTAGGCTGATGGGGCGGTAATTGGCTGGATTGGATTTGTCCTGCTTTTTGTGGACAGGACATACCTGGGCAATTTTCCACATTGTCGGGTAGATTCCAGTGTTGTAGCTGTACTGGAACAGCTTGGCTAGAGGCGCGGCTAGTTCTGGAGCGCAAGTCTTCAGCACTACAGCCGGGATGTTGTCGGGTCCATAGCCTTTGTTGTATCCAGTGGACTCAGCCATTTCTTGATATCATGTGGAGTGAATCGAATTGGCTGAAGACTGGCTTCTGTGATGGTGGGGATATCAGGAGGAGGCTGAGATGGATCATCCACTCATTTGGATCTTATGGTTAATTTTGTTTCTTTTCATGTAGGTGAGCTTTTATTTTTAGTCCAGGGGAACATGCATCACTGCACCATTTTAATATTGTACAGTAGTGTGAGCCATGTTATACTTTTCAGAAATCAATGGTGGTGTTGCATTTCAATTTTTATTACAATCGAGAAAACAGTGGGGTGCAGCAAAAAATTTATTTGAAAAAAAAACTATTACATATATATTATTTTCCCCTCATATCATTACAGTATTGTCAAGAGAAAAGACAGATAACTCAGTAGTAGATTTTCCACATGTAATATTGTTCATTATGCTTCAAATAAAACCTCTGGATTACCTCAACAAAACAGTAGCTGATTCCTGTTGCCTATTAAATAGCTTTTTTTTAAAAAAAGTCTAATAATTGTATAGTTGCAATGGGATGGTAGTCTGAGCATTCATACCCCAGCTGTCCCATGTAGCGAGTTACTGATGTCAAGCATATCATTTGGAGAGGCAATAGTGGAGGTCAGGTGGGGAGAGCGAAAGAAGGGTCTGAAGAATGTATTTTGTCTTCACGTTAATGCAGTCTGAAGTTAGATCATCTGTATGTTTGTACTGCTGCTCAAAACACAACAGGGCAACAATCAAAACCTGAGTCTAATTTAGCACAGCAATGGAAATATTCCACACTCAACTAAAATATTAAAGTTCGTTTCCATATTTTTCTCTCCCACAGAGCTCTGTGAAGTGCTTTGACATCCAACTCAGAATGAAGAATAGATATGGTCACGGGTTTAAGTTCTATGACTGCCTGTCACTTTTCAGAACAAGTTTATTCAGTATCACTTGAGCTATTAGACCAAGTGTTTCATTACATGGGGCAGTTCTTCTCGGAGGGTCTTACTTCAAGGCAGCCACATTTACCAGGGTGGAATATTATTGCCAGATGTCCTTTAGAAATCCATAGTTGACACTGTTCTCTGTAGGGAGACTACATAGCTCTTTATCAAGGTCTTAGACTACACTAGTCAGATCACACTTGGAGTATTGTGTTCAGTTTTGGTCACCAAGCCACTAAAAAGATCATAAATGTTTTATAAAAGATTACAGGAAAGAGCAACAAGACTGATCTCAAGTGTGAAGATGATGAGCTATCAGGAAGGATTAAAGAAGCTTTAACTACAGTCTGGAAAGAAGACAATTAAAGAGGGCGCTCATTGTACAGAAAATATTATATGCTACAGATTAGATAAATCCAAATTATACTTCAAAGTAAGGCAGGAAGTAGGGTTAGAGGTATAAATGGAAATTAGTGAAAAATACATTTAAAACCGATATTAGAGAACTTTTTTTAAAAAAGGGCGATTTGTTTCGATTTGGAATATTTTGCTAGGCAGGTAGGAGAGGCAAAAGCATTGGGTCATTCAACAAACAGTTGGAAGCAATGATAGGAGTGTGGGTACTGTAGGGAGAGGCTTTGATGGGCCGAATGGCCTTTTCTCATCCCTGATCTTTATGTTGACATGAGCTTCCTGTGGGGCGTTAACATGGTCAAAACTGAAACTGGCATTAAATTCAATTTGATCTATTCCAAACGGTGAAGTGAAACCTACCCATATTATTCCATAGGCCCCCAAAGTATCCAGTATACATGCCAGAACGACTATAAGAACCACATCAAGAGCTGTCGGTGTCAGCAAGATTCCTCTGTAATTTTCAGTCTTACTAGGATCCCATTTCTTGTGGATAGAAACAACACCTGTGCTCTGGAATACCGTGGGTATGCATGTCTCAAACAGAATCCTGTTGCCCCACCTTCAAAAGGAAAGCTCCAAGGCAAGTTGGTGGTTCCTGGCACAGATCTTGAAGGCCATTACAATCCTCCATTCCCTGACTAGGAATTCAACATGAATACAATTTTTGCCTGCTGCTCCCCCAGTAATTATGTGCTGCAATAAAGTGTGCAGCAGAGAATATGTAGGACAGTTTGTGGCCTTATAGTGGATTGCAGAACATCATACGGCTTTGGGGAAACCCATTAATATTGCTTTCATTGATTTTTTTTTGACCTAGAGTCTGACATTTGTACACTCACTGAGCCTCTTTCTCTTGATAGAGGAGTGAGGTTGTCAACTGTCATCTGTCTTATTTGATGTCATCTTCAATGTTGTGCTGTCAGGAACAGTCTAGAAGTCTGTTCAGGCCATTTCTGAAAGAATTCCACTGCTTCTCTTCACCGATAACAGTGTTATGGGTGGACTCTCCTGAAGACCCTCGTGCACTGTACTCACCTTCTTGAATAATGGACGAACCAATAGAATACATGGTAGGGTGGTCTCAGCTGGGCAAGCACTGGGAAGATTACCAGTTTGCTGTGCTGATGGGCTGTGTAGTTTAAGTACCACTGTATAAACTTGGGGTTATAACCTTTGTCCATTGCTAAGCTGTGCCTAAACTCTCTGGATTTGGGTAAGTAGTGTGTTCCTTGCCTCATTCCTCTTTCAAGAGGAAGAGGCTCAGTGAGTATACCACCCACAGGTATCCAGATCTTGGGAGCTGGAATACACATCCAAGATAAAATCCAAGATTGAGCCATATATTCCCACAGCTTCCAGATTCTCCATGAGGGCTGTGTGAGTCTCCAGGCCAAAACCCTTACAAAAATCAATAAGAGCAATCCTGCAGCGGGAGTGTACACTTCATATTGGGCAAACAGAAACTACCTGTGTAGATTTGTCAGTAGCTCGGCCTGGAGTCTCTTAAATATGGCTTCCGTGTAGGCCAGACACCCAATTGGCCAAGAAGATTCATGGGGCACTGGCACGAATACTGGGGAAAGAGGGAGCTGTTCCGATGGGATGGGCACATTTTAAACCGGGCTGGGACCAGCGCCCTGCGAATCAAATAACTAGGGTGTTAAACCAGAAAGGGGGGGGAGGGGTCAGGTGAGGGGAAATTTAGAAATCTCATCAGGAAAGTCAAGGCCACAGAGCAGTGTAGTGATTTGGGTAAAGATAAGCAGAGTGTGGCAGGAAGGGACAGAGTGTTCACCCACAATAGTGCATCAGCAAATAATGTCAAAGCAGGAAAAAATGGTAAAAAGTCAAAATTAAAGGCTCTTTATCTGAATGCACGGAGCATTCGTAACAAGATAGATGAATTAGTTGCACAAGTAGAGATAAGTGGGTTTGATCTAATAGCTATTATAGAGACATGGTTGCGAAGTGACCAAGGTTGGGAATTAAATATTCCAGGGTATATAACATTTAGAAAAGACAGGCAGAATGGAAAGGGAGGGAGTGTAGCCCTGATAATAAAGGATGACATAAGGACAGTGATGAGAAATGACCTTGGCTCGGAAGATCAGGAAGTAGAATCAGTTTGGGTAGAAATAAGAAATAACAATGGGCAGAAAACACTGGTGGGAGTAGTTTATAGGCCCCCTAATAGTAGCAATATCGTTGGACAGAGTATTAATCATGAAATAATAGGAGCTTGTAACAAAGGTAATGCAGTAATCGTGGGGGACTTTTATCTTCAAATAGACTGGGCAAATCAAATTGGCAAAGGTAGTTTGGAGGATGAGTTCATGGAATGCATTCAAGATGATTTCCTAGAGCAATACATCATGGAACCAACCAGGGAACAGGCTATTTTAGATCTTGTATTAAGTAATGAGACAGGGTTAATTAGTAATCTCACAATAAGAGATCCTCTGGGGAAGAGTGATCAAAATATGATAGAATTTCACAATGAGTTTGAGAGTGACATACTTAAGTCAGAAACTAGAGTCTTAAACTTAAATAAAGCCAATTACATAGGTATGAGAGGTGAGTTGGCTAAGGTAGATTTGGAAACCAAATTAAAGGGTATGATGTTTGAAAAGCAATGGCAAACATTTAAAGAATTATTTCAATATTCTCAACAAATATACATTCCGTTGAGAAATAAAAACTCCACAGGAAAAGTGATCCACCTATGGCTAACTAAAGAAGTTAAGGATAGTATTAGATTAAAAGAAGAGGCCTATAATGTTGCCAAGAAGAGTAGTAAGCCTGAGGATTGGGAGAGTTTTAGAAACCAGCAAAGGACAATCAAAAAATTGGTCCCTTAGAGGCTGAGACAGGAGAAATTATAATGGGGAAATCAGGAAATGGCGATGTGCAAAACAAATATTTTGTATCTGTCTTCACAGTAAAAGACTCAAAAAAACATACCAGAAATAGTGGGGAACCAAGGGTCTAATAAGAGTCAGGATCTTAAAGTAATTAATATCAGTAGAGAAAAAGTACTTGAGAAATAATGGGACTAAAAGCTGATAAATCCCCTGGACCTGATGGCCTACATCCGAGGGTTCTAAAAGAGGTGGCTGCAGAGATAGTGGATGCATTGGTTATAATCTTCCAAAATTCCCGAGATCCTAGAAGGGTCCCAGCGGATTGGAAGGTAGCAAATGTGACCCCGCTATTCAAGAAAGGAGGGAGAGAGAAAACAGGGAACTACAGGCCAGTTAGCCTGATATCACTTGTCGGGGAAAATGCTGGAATCCATTATTAAGGAAGTGGTAACAGGGCACTTAGAAAATCATAATATGATTAGGCAGAGTCAACATGGTTTTATGAAAGGGAAATCATGTTTGACAAATTTATTAGAGTTCTTTGAGGATGTAACTAGTAGGGTAGATAAAAGGGAACCAGTGGATGTCGTATATTTGGATTTTCAAAAGACATTCGATAAGGTACCACATAAAAGGTTGCTACACAAGATAAGGGCTCATGTTGATGGGGTAATATATCAGCTTGGATAGAAGATTGGTTAACGGACAGAGAACAGAGAGTAGGGATTAACAGCTCATTTTCAGGCTGGCAGGCTGTAACTAGTGGGGTGCCGCAAGGATCGGTGCTTGGGCCCAGCTATTTACAATCTATATTAACAACTTAGATGAAGGGACCGAGTGTAATGTATCCAAGTTTGCTGATGATACTAAGCTAGGTGGGAAAATAAGCTGTGAGGAGACCACAAAGAGTCTGCAAAGGGATATAGACAGGTTAAGTGAGTGGGCAAGAAGATGGCAGATGGAGTATAATGTGAGGAAATGAAAGGTTATTCATGTCGGTAGGAAGAATAGAAAATCGGAATATTTTTTAAATGTTGAGGAACTATTAAATGTTGGTGTTCAGAGAGACTTGGGTGTCCTCGTACAAGGAACACAAAAGTTAGCATGCATGTACAGCAAGCAATTAGGAAAGCAAATGGAATGATGGTCTTTATTACAAGTGGATTGGAGTACAAAAGTAAGGAAGTCTTACTACAATTGTGCAGGGCTTTGGTGAGACCTCAACTGGAGTACTGTGTACAGTTTTGGTCTCCTTATTGACGATACCGGATTCTTTACTCTTAGTCTGGTTCAGCAAAAACTGAAAGCGAATACACTTGAAAGTTTTAACACAATTTATTAGCTGCAGCTGGCCCTATCTATAGAATTGATTTCAACTCTTGACAGAGTCTGGTCAATCTCATAGAACAGGCAAATTACACAGTCAAAGTTCACACAATTATACATTTTCAGAGTGGGGAGGGACATGAGTAGCAAGGGGTTAAAACCAATCATAAGCTGAGTCTGGGCAAGCCATACTAACTGACATAATGACCGACCACTCACAGGTGATACCTGTTCATACGTAGGTCACAGGAAAGGGAGTCTCACTTATCTCAGGCCTGGGATGTTTTTCTACCTTGTCCGAAATAAGGATCCATTCATTAGGTAGCTGCAAAACAACACTCCCTACACCTGCTTACCCCAGAATTCAGCTTATCATATCGCTTTGCTTGATTCATAATAAAGCATACATTTTCATACAGGAAATTAATAACAATTCAGCTTATCATATCGCTTTGCTTGATTCATAATAAAGCATACATTTTCATACAGGAAATTAATAACATAAACGAATGCTCAAGGATAAACTCATTTGAAAATCTCATTGTTCTAATTCTAGCTAGCAAAATGGGCCACTTATATTAACCCTTGGTTTACCATACTGCCATTTTGTTATGGAGGCATCTTATTGAGCTACTGAAAGCTTACTACATTTGCATTTCATTAGAGGGGCACCTCGTAGGTATTCTCATTATCTAAGGAAGAATATACTTGCCTTAGAGGTGGTGCAGTGAAGGTTCACAAGATTAATTCCTGGAATGAGAGGGTTGTCCTATGAGGCGAGGTTGAGTAGAATGGGCCTGTACTCTCTGGAGTTTAGAAGAATGAGAGGTGATCTAATTGAAACATATAAAATTATGAGCAGGCTTGACAGGGTGGATACTGAGAGGTAGTTTCCCATGGCTGGAGAGTCTAGAACTAGGGGACATAGTCTCAGGCTAAGGGGTTGGCCATTTAAGACTGCGATGAGGAGGAATTTTTTCACTCAGAGGGTTATGAATCTTTGGAATTCTCTACCCCAGAGGGCTGTGGATGCTGAGTGGTTGAATACATTCAAGGCTGAGATAGACAGATTTCTGGACCACAGGGGAATCAAGGGATATGGGGATCAGGCAGAAAAGTGGAGTTGAGGTCGAAAATCAGCCATGATGTGATTGAATGGTGGAGCAGGCTCGAGGGGCCACCTGGCCTGCTCCTGCTCCTATTTCTTATGTTCTTATAAGAATTACACCTGCTCTGTTAAATTACATAGAACGTACGGCGCAGAAACAGGCCATTCGACCCAACTGGTCGTTGCCAGTGTTTATGCTCTACACGAGCCTCCTCCTACCCCTCTTCAGCATATCCTTCTATTCGTTTCTGCCTCATGTGTTTATTTAGGTTTCCCTTAAATGCATCTATGCTGTTTGCCTCAACTACTCCTTATGGTAGCGAGTTCCACATTCTCACCATTCTTTGAGTAAATAAGTTTCTCCTGAATTCCTTACTGGTTTATTAGTGAATATGTTATATTTATGGTCCCTAGTTTTGGACTCCCCACAAGTCGAAACATCTTCTCTACATCTACCCTATCGAACCCCTTCATTATTTTTGAAGTCCTCTAACAGGTCACCTCTCAGTCTTCTCTTTTCTAGAGAAAAGAGGCCCAGTCTGTTCAGTCTTTCCTGATAGTTGTACCCTCTCAGTTCTGGTATCATCCTTGTAAATCTGTTTTGACTTTCTCCAGTGCTTCTATACCCCTTTTATAATATGAAGACAGCAACTGTGCACAGTACTCTAAGTGTGGTCTAACCAACATAACTTCTCTGCTTTTGAATTCTATCCCTCTAGGAATGAACCCCAGTGCTTTATTTGCTTTTTTTATGGCCTTGTTAACCTGTGTCACTACTTTTAGTGATTTGTGTATCTGTACCCCATTTAGGCTCTTATTTTCCAAGGACTATGTGGCCGCTTTATTCTTCCTACCAAAGTGCACCACCTCACACTTAGCTATACTGAAATTCTCTGGTTAGTAAGTTTGCAGATGACACCAAGATTGGTGGCATTGTGGACAGTGAAGAAGGTTATCTAGGATTGCAACGGGATCTTGATAAATTGGGCCAGTGGGCCGATGAATGGCAGATGGAGTTTAATTTAGATAAATGTGAGGTGATGCATTTTGGTAGATCGAATCGGGCCAGGACCTACTCCGTTAATGGTAGGGCGTTGGGGAGAGTTATAGAACAAAGAGATCTAGGAGTACAGGCTCATAGCTCCTTGAAAGTGGAGTCACAGGTGGATAGGGTGGTGAAGAAGGCATTCAGCATGCTTGGTTTAATTGGTCAGAACATTGAATACAGGAGTTGGGATGTCTTGTTGAAGTTGTACAAGACATTAGTAAGACCACACTTGGAATACTGTGTACAGTTCTGGTCACCCTATTATAGAAAGGATATTATTAAACTAGAAAGAGTGCAGAAAAGATTTACTAGGATGCTACCGGGACTTGATGGTTTGACTTATAGGGAGAGGTTGGATAGACTGAGACTTTTTTCCCTGGAGAGTAGGAGGTTAAGGGGTGATCTTATAGAAGTCTGTAAAATAATGAGGGGCATAGATAAGGTAGATAGTCAAAATCTTTTCCCAAAGGTAGGGGAGTCTATAACGAGGGGACATAGATTTAAGGTGAGAGGGGAGAGATACAAAAGGGTCCAGAGGGGCAATTTTTTTCACTCAAAGGGTGGTGAGTGCCTGGAACGAGCTGCCAGAGGCAGTAATAGAGGCGGGTACAATTTTGTCTTTTAAAAAGCATTTGGACAGTTACATGGGTAAGATGGGTATAGAGGGATATGGGCCAAGTGCAGGCAATTGGGACTAGCTTAGTGGTATAAACTGGGCGACATGGACATGTTGGGCCGAAGGGCCTGTTTCCATGTTGTAAACTTCTATGATTCTATGATTCATTTGCTAATTTCATGGCCATTCTGTAAGTTTATTAACGTCGTCTTGTGTTTTGTCGCAGTCTTCCTCGGTATTAACTATATTTGGTGTTGTTTGCAAATTTTGAGATTGTATTTGAGTCCAAATCGTTTATTTAAATGGTGAACAACGGTGGTCCCAACACCAATCCTTGTGGAACACCACTTCCCACCTTTTGCTAGTTTGAGTAACTACTCTTAACCCCTACTCTCTTCTGTTTTGTAGCTAGCTTGCTATCCATTCTGCTACTTGTCCCCTGACTCCACATGCTCTGACCCTAGTCATGAATCTACTAAGTGGTACCTTATCAAAGACCATTTGAAAATCCAAATATATTACCTGTACTGCATTACCTTTGTCTAATTAATTGTAGAGTGCCATCAATAATATGGGGCACAAATTCAAGTTGGAAGTTCAGATACTGTGCTTGTAGCACAAATAGGAACTGTTCAAATCCATTTAAATAGTATAAACAAAAAAATAAATAAATGCAGATGTCAGACATCTGAAACAAGAATAGACAATGCTGGAAACACTTGAGGTTATCTTTGGAGAGTCCAATTAACGTTTTCAAACAACTTCACCTGAAATGTGAAATTGCCTTTTGCTCCTTTTAAAACAATGGCTGCCCCTAGGCAACATCATCCGAAAACACAATGTCAGGTTCCACACGTACGCTGACAACACCCAGCTCTACCTCACCACCACCTCTCTCGACCCCTCCACTGTCTTTCATTTGTCACACTGCTTGTCCAACATCCAGAACTGGATGAACAAAAATTTCCTCCAACTAAATATTGGGAAGACCGAAGCCATTGTCTTCGGCCCCCACCACAAACTCCGCTCCCTAGCCACCGACTCCATCCCTCTCCCTGGCCACTATTTGAGGCTGAACCAGACCGTCCGCACCAAGTCCCGTTCATCCATCACCCCTGTGCTTGCTAACCTACGTTGGCTCCCGGTCCGGGAACACCTCGATTTAAAAATTCTCATCCTTGATTTCAAACCCCTCCTTGGCCTCGCCCCTCCCCATTTCTGTTACCATCAGCCCTACAACCCTTCGAGATCTCTGCGCTCCTCCAATTCTTGCCTCTTGTGCATCCCTGATTTTAATTGCTCCACCATTGATGGCTGTGCCTTCAGCAGCTTAGGCCCCAAGCTCTGGAATTCCCTCCATAAACCTCTCTGCCTCTCTACCTCTCCTCCTTATAAAATGCTCTTCAAAACCTACCTCTTTGGTCACCTGTCCTAATATCCCCTTATGTGGCTCGGTGTCAAATTTTGTTTGATAACAGTCCTGTGAAGGGTCTTGGGACGTTTTACTACGTTAAAGGTGCTATATAAATGCAAGTTGTTGTTGTTGTTGATTGTGCTTGAAGCCACAAAAACATTATTAACTGGATAAACAGGATCCCACAACAATGGGAAGATTGTCATCTTATTGCCTGAGGCAGCATTCGCCTCCGTGTAAACCACAGAATCTTTAGGAATCATAAAGTAATAATTAACTGTGCCACTACAAAGAAAGTGTAATTATATCTACTTACACTATATTTAGCTTCCAAAGTTGCCAGTTCTTTTAAAAAGAAAATTTATTGGATTCTCAAGAAAGTACATTCATATATAAAACTCATGAGATCTAAGCCCTAAGCTCTGGAATTCCCTCACTAAATCTCTCCGCCTCTCTACCTCTCCTCCTTTAATGTGGAGATGCCGGTGATAGACTGGGGTGGACAAATGTAAGGAGTCGCACAACACCAGGTTATAGTCCAACAGCTTTATTTGAAATCGCAAGCTTTCGGAGCTGACGAAGGAGCAAAGCTCCGAAAACTTGTGATTTCAAATAAAGCTGTTGGACTATAACCTGGTGTTGTGCGACTCCTTACATTTCTCCTCCTTTAAGACACTCCTTAAAACCTACCTCTTTGACCAAGCTTTTGGTTACCTGTCCTAATATCTCCTTATGTGTCAAATTTTGTTTGATAACACTCCTACGAAGTGCCTTGGGACGTTTTACTACGTTAAAGGCGCTATCTAAATGCAAGTTGTTGTTGAGACCACTATACAATTGTGTACATTCGCATGTATATTTTGAGGCCATTGCACATTTAGCTATGCATTTACATATATTCCTTGAAAGTGTAGATTTACATATGTCTTCTAAAGTCATTGTACATCTTGATTGCATGGTGCATGCAGGAGGAGTGAGTGCATTGATGCATCCAGGCATGACTGTGCTTGCAGTGGGACCTGTACAGATTTTGGGTTTGAGGTAGCTTTTTTAATCTTGGTGCCTGGGTGTCGTTTAGGCCTGATGGGGGAAGAGGCCCCACATACTAGTGGTCATGTTGTTTGTGGTTGTAACAGAAAGTATAGAATGCTTCATGAATTTGCTTGTAATTCTTGTGCGCGGTGGGGTGGGGGGGCATGCTAATCTTCTGTGTCATTCCCATTTTAATAAACTTGCCACCGAAGCAAGCGTGACTAAGAAGCCTTTTATTTAATACAATACAAATGGAATGCATTGGCAACATATTTTTTATTTTATTGTAATTTGCTGAAAACTTATGTAAACTAGGTACTTTTGGAGTGGTATGACTTAATCTGTTGGCTTTACCTTGTAAAGGGTTAGTAGTAGCAGTCTCGTGTCACTCAGTTACAAAAGTAGCTACTTTTAAAATATATGCTTGATCAGAACCAAAAATTCATTAAAAGTCATCGAAGGAATCTTAAACTCCAGCAAAATGGCGAGATGGCGAGATAATCACTGGATTGGGGGTAATATTCTGGCATGGGTGGAGGATTGGTTATCTAACAGGAAGCAGAGAGTTGGGATTAATGGTTCATTCTCGGACTGGCAACCAGTGGCCAGTGGTGTTCCACAGGGGTCGGTGCTGGGTCCCCAACTCTTTACAATCTATATTAACGATTTGGAGGAGGGGACCAAGTGTAACATATCAAAATTTGCAGATGATACAAAGATGGGAGGGAGAGTGAGGAGGACATAAAAAACCTACAGGGGGATATAGACAGGCTGGGTGAGTGGGCGGAGATTTGGCAGATGCAATACAATATTGGAAAATGTGAGGTTATGCACTTTGGCAGGGAAAATCAGAGAGCAAGTTATTATCTTAAAGGCGAGAAACTGGAAAGTACTGCAGTACAAAGGGATCTGGGGGTCCTAGTGCAAGAAGATCAAAAAGTTAGTATGCAGGTGCAGCAGGTGATCAAGAAGGCCAACGGAATGTTGACTTATATTGCTAGGGGGATAGAATATAAAAACAGGGAGGTATTGCTGCAATTATATAAGGTATTGGTGAGACCGCACCTGGAATACTGCATACAGTTTTGGTGTCCATACTTAAGAAAAGACATACTTGCTCTCGAGGCAGTACAAAGAAGGTTCACTCGGTTAAACCCGGGGATGAGGGGGCGGACATATGAGGAGAGGTTGAGTAGATTGGGACTCTATTCATTGGAGTTCAGAAGAATGAGAGGCGATCTTATTGAAACATATAAGATTGTGAAGGGGCTTGATCGGGTGGATGCGGTAAGGATGTTCCCAAGGATGGGTGAAACTAGAACTAGGGGGCATAATCTTAGAATAAGGGGCTGCTCTTTCAAAACTGAGATGAGGAGAAACTTCTTCACTCAGAGGGTAGTAGGTCTGTGGAATTTGCTGCCCCAGGAAGCTGTGGAAGCTACATCATTAAATAAATTTAAAACGGAAATCGACAGTTTCCTAGAAGTAAAGGGAATTAGGGGTTACGGGGAGCGGGCAGGAAATTGGACATGAATTTAGATTTGAGGTTAGGATCAGATCAGCCATGATCTTATTGAATGGCGGAGCAGGCTCGAGGGGCCGATTGGCCTACTCCTGCTCCTATTTCTTATGTTCTTATGTTCTTATGTTCTTATGGTAAATTTAACCTGATCGTTGAAAGAAGAATTCCATCCTCGCTTCAATCCCCAGTCTGCACTGAGCCAATCTCAGCAGTGACTGTGGAGGCTGCAGCTGTACAGTTTGCTTCATTGCCCCAGGGGTCCCACCCCGCCTCCAGCTCATTGGCAGACACGGTGGTGTCAATAGACACTCTGGGAGAAGAATCAGCCAGGGTTCCCATTGCTGATCACTATCCAGTGACACCTGGCTCAGTTGTGATGGTATCCATTGTCACAATCAAAAGATAATTCACTAATATTCATGGTCTAGGTTCACACATGTTCAATGGCCATTGGGGCGATGCACCAAAGGGTAACTGATATCCTTGGAGCTGTACCCTAGCAAAATTAGGTATGCTATTTTATATAATTTTGTATACTTCACACTCCACTTTGGTTTCATGAAGCCACAACTAGAATTTCCTTGCTTCATTTCTGGGAAAATTTATTTGTCTTTCCAATTTTAAAAATGCTTGATCCTTAATTTAGTAGCTTCCATCCTCCCATTAAATGCATATTGACAGGAACATGGGAGCCTAAAATCTGCATTTAGTGCCATGATCCGCCTGCCAGTGACCTCCTAGAGCTGACTCTGCCAAAATATCAAAGTCAGGGACAGGTCAACGCATTTGAATATGCCAAGCGAGGGTTAATTTAAAAAGTTAAAAATTTTAAAAATCTTCAGGGGACCAGACCAAGTCCAGGCCTGAATCCACAGGTGGGCCCGGCATCTGCGGGTGGCCTCTTCATTCAACGTACTGCTCCACCTGGCCATGCTGCCTCTGACATTGGTGCTCTTGTTTGGGATGGGCAGAGGTTCCAACCAATCAAGGCTTTTAGAAACTGGCGGGGAGGGCTGGGACCTCGCATATCTAGGTCCCAGCCTAATTCCTGGTACTTCTACTGCATTCCTGCCAGACCTGTGGCACAATAATGCTGGACCATAGATTTTCAGCCCCAAACACCACGGTAGCACATGTTTATGAGGCATTGTCGGGTTACTGAAACCTCCCAGATATTGTAAATAGATTTGTCACAGTGGAAAGCAGTGTTATCGAAACTCCATTAGATTTTAAAGGTGAAAGAGCAGACATTCATTATATTTGTGTAGGCTACCACTTTCAATATACATCACCATTTCTATGACAGCAGATCCAACAACACAAATAGCATCTAGCTGAAGATTTCCATTGGGTTCAATGCGTCCTTCTTAGTATTGATGCTCCTCCCTACCCACAAGGAAGCTTGGTTCCATTCCAGATAATTCAACAAAGATTGGGAGCTTGCTATGTGGGGAATCTTAGCTATATGACACGTTCTGCGTACTAACTGTTTATGCTGCCCATAAAAGTTTTCTTGTTCCTATCTGTTCTTGGTGTGTGTGTGTTTGGTGGGGGGAGGGAGGAGCAAACATAACTATGGAATCCCATGAGGTTGTGACCAGTACTGTCAAAAACACAAGTGAGGGGGTTTTTTTGAACAATATTGCATGATATTGAATTACACCCAAGAGGAAACATGTGTAAAGTCTTGAGGTGAACTTTTAATTTATTTTAAAATCAATCTCAATAGGCTTACAATTGCTGATTAAACATATGACAACTTGCACACTGATGCATAGGACATAGTGGCAGAAAAATTCTAAATCAGTGCTAGAGAAAACATTTGGATCCTTTTCACATTATTGTGCTATTACTGCCCACATTGTAAGCTGACAGGTCAGAGCACGTTAAATTAAATGTGGTGAGAAGATAAAACACAACCATATTTGTTTATTTGATTTTAGTTTTTTGAACTGATTGACATAAAACAGTTTAATGCTGGAGTTACTGTTTTCCATTTGCAAAGATAATTTGTGGGATTCATCCAAAATTGGCTCATCAATGATCTTCAACTCAGCCAGACTACAGGCACAGAACCTGGGCCTTGTACAGGTCTCTGTTAAAATCAGTAACTAATTCCCCAATTGTTACACTACCTGGTGTGGAGAGAAAGATTTGCTTTTGTATAGCACTTTACCACAACTCTAAACATCTTGGCATTTTGAAGAATGAGAGGTGATCTCATCGAAACATATAAAATTCTAACAGGACTAGACAGACTAGAATGCAGGGAGGATGTTCCCAATGGCTGGGGAGTCCAGAACCAGGGGTCACAGTCTCAGGATATGGGGTATGCCATTTAGAACCGAGATGAGGAGAAATTTCTTCACTGAGGGTGGTGAACCTGTAGAATTCTCTACCACAGACGGCAGTGGAGGCCAAGTCATTAGATGTATTCACGAAGGAGATAGATATATTTCTTAATGCTAAAGGGATCAAGGGATATGGGGAAAAAGCGGGAACAGGATACTGAGTTAGACGATCAGCCATGATCATTTTGAATGGCAGAGAAGGGCCGAAAGGCCTACTCTTGCTCCTATTTTCTATGTTTCTATACAATGCATGGCATTGCAGTATAGTGACTTTTGTTATGTCGGTAAAGGTGGCAACTGTTTTTGTACAGCAAGATCCCACAAACAGCAATGAGAAGTATGACCAATCAATCAGTTTATTTTGGTAGTATTGGTTGAGGAGGGAATGTTGACCAGGGCACTGGGAAAATTCCTTGCTCTCGTTTGAAAAGTCCTATGAGATCTTTAACGTTCACCTGAATGGGCAGATGGGATTATGGTTCAATGTCTCATCCGAAGGACGGCACTTTTGACAATGCAGCACTTCTTCAGTACTGCACTGGAGTGCCAGCTGAGATTGAGAGAGGTGAAATGTGCAGACCAGAAATATCCCAGGTCCAGTCTTTGGTCTGTGCTGAGTTAGCTGATCACAGCTGTGGGGCAGCTTCCCTCAGCACACCCAGACTAGGAAGGAGAAAATTGGCCAGGGTTCTGACTCTAGTTTGCTGTACAGCTACTCCAAATAGGAGTGTGTGTGGAACAAGTGAGGACATTATCAGCCTCAGCTGTAATGGCCTCTGATGTTGTGTCTACTGACACTTGTTTCCTCAGCTCATGCATGAAGAATGGTCACTTGGGCAGGGTATTGGAGGGTGACTAGCGTCCATGGTGCCATATGCCAGAAAGGAGGGAGGAGAGGAAGAAAATTCTTGCACAAGGCTAAAAGATTCTGTAAAAGGAATACTGCAGCTTTAATACAGAATTAGACTAAAGACCAAATGATCAGGGAAACAGTTACTGTTTGATAAAGTGCCGAAACTGTATCAGAACCAGTCACTGTAAAGTCTTTTTATTTTAGTGTTGACTTTTGCATTATAACTTGGCTGATTTATGCAATTCAGTTAAGGTTTAATGAAAAAGTAATTTATTGTTGCTTGGTTTCTTACTTCAGTCCTGGCACAATAAAAGGATGCAAGAGTCTGTGTTGCTGTAGTGGCCATTCAGTCATGCTACTCTGATCCTCTTTTCAATGAAAATGCACCCACATTTTGATGTAAGGCTAAGATAATGAGAGATGGCGTAAAGGGTCAGTGCAATCTGTGAAAAGCTGTACAACGCTTTGTACAGTAGAAATATTTTGAAGACTGGTGTATACAACCTGCAAAACATGGAAAAGCTGACAAACGGCTTGACAACAGCTGCCACAATCTCCCAAAACATTTCACAACTCAAAAATCAGCATACAATATCATTAGGTTTAGAATAGTTATGGAAAAGGACAAGGAAAAATTAAATGTGAAAATACTCAACTGGAGGAGATCTAGTTTCAGTGAATTGGAAAGGGATCTGGCCCAGGTGGATTGGAATCAAAGCAATGGGAGGCCTTCAAAGGGGAGATAGTTTGGGTACAGACTATACACATTCCCATGAGGGGGAAAGGAAGGGCATCCAAAGCTACAGCTCCCTGGATGACTAAAGACATTAACATTAAAATGAAACAGAAAGAGAGACTTATGATAAATGTCAGGTTCATAATTCAGTAGAGAACCAAGCAGAATACAGAAAGTACAGAAGAGAACTGAAAAAGGAAATAAGAGGGGCAAAGAGAGTGAATGAGAATAGATTAGCGGGTAACATAAAAGGGAACCTAAAAGTGTTTTATAAACATATAAATAGTAAAAGGGTAGTCAAAGGAAGAGTGTGGCCGATTAGGACACTCTTCCAATCCTCCTTCAGATATGGGGATGGTGCCAGAGGACTGGAGGACTGCAAATGTTTCACTCCTGTTCAAAAAAGGGGAGAGGGATAAACCCAGTAACTACAGGCCAGTCAGCCAAACATCAGTGATGGGGAAACTTTTAGAGCCACTAATCTGGGACAAAATAAATTGACACTTGGAAAAATATGTGTTAATAAATGAAAGTCAGCACGGATTTGTTAAAGGCAAATCGTGTTTGACTAACTTGATTGAGTTCTTTGATGAAGTAACGGAGAGGGTTGATGAGGGTAGTGCGGTTGATGTGTATATGGACTTTCAAAAGGCGTTTGATAAAGTACCACATAATAGATTTGTTAGCAAAATTGAGGCCTGTGGGGCTAAAGGGGCAGTGGCTGCGTGGATAAGAAATTGGCTAAGAGACAGAAAGCAGAGAGTAGTGGTGAACGGTGGTTTTTCAGACTGGAGGGAAGTGTGCAGTGATGCCCCCCTGGGGTCCATGTTAGGACCGCTGCTCTTTTTGATATATACATGTCCTGGACTTGGGTATATAGGACATAATTTCAAAGTTTGCAAGTGGCACGAAACATAGAAATATAGTAAACAATGTGGAGGATAGTAATAAAGTTCAGGAAGACATAGACTGGTGAAATGCGCAAACACATGGCAGATAAAATTTAACGCCGAGAAGTATGAAGTGATTCATTTTGGTGGAAAGAATGTGGAGAAGCAATATAAACTAAATGATACAATTTTAAAGGTGCAGGAATAGAGAGACTTGGAGTCTTTGAAGGTGGCAAGACAAGTTGAGAAGGCTGTTAAAAAGCATATGGGACCCTTGGCTTTATAAATAGAGACATAGAGTACAAAAGCAAGGAGGTTATGCTAAACCTTTATAAAACACTGGTTAGGCCTCAGCTGGAATATTGTGGCCAATTCTGGGCACCACAATGTAGGAACGATGTCAAGGCCTTAGAGAGGGTGCAGAGGAGATTTACTAGAATGGTGCCATGGAGGAAGGGCTTTGGCTACATGGAGAGACAAGAGAAACTGGATTTGTTCTCCTTTAGAGCAGAGAAGGTTAAGGGGAGATTTGATAGAGGTGTTCAAAATCATGAAGAGTTTTGATAGAGTAAATAAAGAGAAACTGTTTCCAGTGGCAGAAGGATTGGTAACAAGAGGATACAGATTTAAGGTAATTGGCAAAAGAACCAGAGGCGACATGAGGAAAAAAAAATTTATACAGCAAGTTGTTATGATCTGGAATGCACTGCCTGAAAGGGCGGTTGAAGCAGAATCAATAACAACTTTCAAAAGGGAATTTGATAAATACTTGAAGGAGAAAAATTTGCAGGGCTGTGGGGAAAGAGCAGGGGAGTGGGACTAATTGGATAGCTCTTTGCTGTATCATTCTATAATTATGAACTGAATACATGGCTATAACCCAGGCCATTGCTTCAAGACTGAATAAATTAAATTCCTTTTTATCTTGGACTTCAGGATTTTTATTAGTGTTTTGGAATCAGATTCTACAATTTCAGTTTGTTTTTTCTGTGAAAACTGAAACCCAATGGCGTCGTGCTTTATGAAGAAATAGAAATAGTTACAAGGGGAGTGCGGCGGGCCCTGAACTTGTCATGATCTAAGTTGCAGCTATTTCCAATATTGTATTGTAGGAAAAACTTTGAAATGCACATTTTTGCAGTAGTGGATGTAGAAATTTCTGATGGAGAAACTGAGCTCTGATGGTGCATAATTTGTTTCCTAGCGGGTTCGGAGATACCTCCCCCTGGGAAATTTAGATTTTTCTTTTAAAACACTTCTATTTAGTAAATTTTCCAGCATTTTGAAATGTAATGTGATTATTTTTCTTGCCTGCTTTT
This sequence comes from Heptranchias perlo, assembly GCF_035084215.1. Taxonomy (NCBI): domain Eukaryota; kingdom Metazoa; phylum Chordata; class Chondrichthyes; order Hexanchiformes; family Hexanchidae; genus Heptranchias; species Heptranchias perlo. The sequence continues at coordinate 97,337,380 of NC_090329.1, read as the reverse complement.
TCTGTTTTTCTGCGTTTTCCCATTAGCATCAGACTCCGCTATGTTGAACTTCTTTCTCCCCTCCCCCCCCATCCCCAGGGTCAGTTGACTTACTGACTCCATTTTCTGAGATATTATGCATTTATAAACAAATTTGAAATAAATGCCATGTATTTGTGTCCAGTGTATTATAGCATTACGCAGTTGAAATGATTCATGAGGCAGCATGTGTAAGAGATAATCCATTCCAGGCACTTTGTTTAGTGACTAATTGTGGTTTGTGTTAGTCACTCATAAAACACACACTTACATCATTGTGTGGTCATATTTGTTCTGTATTAATTGTTTATGATTAGTACTGGCATTTTGTCACTGGGTATAACTTGTTTTAAATACTGTCCTAATTACACAAATCAGTAGAAGAGAACACTGAGCCACAAAATGCCAGTATAATCTATAATTGGTCCTAATTGTTTTATCCTCCCTCCAACAGCTCCTTGAATTTCTAATTTCAAAATTTAGTTTTGTGGGTAGTACAGGATATTGAAATTGTACTGTGCAGTGGTGTAGTAGAATTTGAATTCAGATTCTCCTTTGCGCTGTTTGGAGTGAAATCATAAATGTGTTTATAGAGCAAATCATTCCCTAAATTGAGTTCTCAGTCTCCACCTTGCCTCTTAGAGGAGGGGTACAGCTAAGCATGCCTCCATAAATGGCTCAGTGTAGTACTGAACCAGATAGAACAAGATGCTGCGTTAGCTGATCTCAGGTGGTTGAGGAGGTGAGGCACACTACAATTTGATATTAAATTCCCTGGGCTGGGGAAAAAAAACATTGATCAAAGATCCCATTTCTTACTGCTGTCTGGCGGCCCTGCTAGAATATCTGGACTGTTAATATCCAGATTATTTTAGTGTTTCAATAAATGTTTTGAAGGGATTTTTGATAGCCTTTTATTGACTGTCATGGCAAAATGAAAGCCTATTTTAGGAACATAGGAAACATAGGAACAGGAGTAGGCCATTCAGCCGCTCGTGCCTGCTCCGCCATTTGATAAGATCATGGCTGATCTGTGATCTAACTCCATTTTAATAAAACAATCTTGTTCTGAGCAAAATATTTACTGTGATCTTTGAAGGTGTGTTTTAAGCTTTCCAACCTATTTCTTGATGTTTTGCACTGACCCAGTTTCAGTTGAAGGAGAACGTTGTTTTTGAGCCATACACCTGGTTCTGGTTAAGAAATCTGCATTTTTCATGTATTTGTTGACCTTAACAGGGATTTTAAGATTTTTTAAATCCACCCCTATTTATATTTTTAAAAAACAGAAAGCTCATCCTTATCAGTCAAGGGCCTGAGAGGTTTGTGCATGTGAGGGGGAGATTGGGGATCCCAATGTTGTTCAGGGTATGGACATGTGTAGAGTAGGATCTCAGCTCTTCTGGGAATGGTGTGTAACTAGTTTGGGCTATGATATTGAGAGAGTTTGTGTTTGTAGGTGACATTGAGTGTGTGTGTGTGTATATTAACTAAACAGTATGGGAAGAGGAAAAATAAGAGTATCAAACTTGCACAGGGGCAGGAAATTCTTGAATTCCATTGAATGCTCACTTCTAATGTTCTGTAACTGTTTTTGTTATGAGTTAATATTACTTTGTTCCTCTTCTAATTTTATTTCAGTCACTTACTTGACGATGCTCTGTGCAAGTACATGCACACAAGTTGTTGATTTGCCTTGAAAGTTAGGAATTTCAAGTTATCAAGGAAGCTGTTAGAAATATCAGGTCACAGAAGAAAAATAAGGGCTGAAACATTCAGTTGACCAGGGAAAGTTTTACTTGTAAAAAGAATAATGCAATCATCTCTTGCTAAGACATGTTTAAGTAGAGTGTCTTATAAATGCAGATTATTATTTTGAAATATAAGTATGGAGTCCTTAATATTGACAGCGATAGCGTTCATGACAGCTTTTTTTTCAAGAAGTCTTTCTCAATGTATGTCAGAAACTTCTGTGCTCATTTTTTACTTCATTCCTGACTACAGTGCCAATCAGATATTTCTCTCGCTCACCACTTCAATTATCAAGCAATAATCCTAGATCATGATCATCATCATATTTCTTTTGGCGTCTGCAGTTATTTTCTGTATATGTTAGATGTTTTTCCTGTATCCAAATGAGGATGCAAAATCCGCCAAGTAAAGTGTGCAAACGGTGAACTTCTCCAATGGACCCAGCTTGGGTCCATTGGGCCCGATATTAGGAGGGAGGCGGGTTGGCAGCGGGGGATCGACTGGGCGCGTGGGTAACGCGCCCAGTGAAATCGGGGTGCTCCGCACGCAATCGCAGCTTGATTGAAGGTACTTACCTTTGCTTCCGGGTTTCGCGCTGGAAAGCTGCGCAGCGGGCGGACTGCGCAACCGCATCATAGGCTGTCAGCTGGAGGAGCGCTATTTAAAGGGGCAGTCCTCCACTGACTGATGCTGCAGAAAATATGCAAAATTACAGCATGGAGCAGCCCAGGGGGAAGGCTGCTCCCAGGTTTAATGATGCCTCACTCCAGGTCTTAGTGGATGGGGTTGAGAAGGAGGGGGAGGACAGAGATCTTCTCCCAGGCGGGTGGGAGGAAGTGGCCTGCCTCTGCCACCAAGAAGGCCTGGCTCGAGGTGGCAGAGGAGGTCACCTGTACCACCAAAATATCGCGCACCTGCATACAGTGTAGGAGGCGCTTCAATGACCTAAGTAGGTCAGCCGAAGTGAGTACACTTACTCATTCCCCTACACTCCGTCTGCCACATCACCGCCCCCACCCCACATCTCCTGCACTGCCAACACTACTCTATCACATCACCCCCCATACCCACTCAAAGGTCATCCTCATCTTACCTGCACTTACTCACCTAGCCAGTACTCATCCCACCACTACCACTCAACCCAATCATCATACAATCTCATGGCTCCATCTCATACTCACCATCTCATGCATCTCTTTCACGGTCAGCCTCACTCAACCTGCCACTACCTGTGCTGCAGCTACAGGACATGCATCACATATGTGCAGTAGGAAGCGTAAGGCAAACGTGTCGTGAGCATGAAGGGGACGCACAAGGGTGTTTGAGGGTTTGTCATGGTTTTTATTTATATTTAATTTCTGATCAGCTCACATAACATATTATATTGGCACGTCTTTGCGAATCTTGTCTGGCTTGTGCAATAATGCCCTTTCCTGAGGATCACAATGAAGACCCACAACTGATGCCACTCATTGTGTCACTGCAGAGTGGGTGTAGGTGCACTTGCAGGGCTCTTTTGTGCAGACGACTGAGAGACGTCGGCGATGTCCCCGGTGGCACCCTGGAAGGATGCGAAGGAGAAGTTGTTGAGGGCAGTGGTGACTTTGACAGCGACAGGTAAGAAGATGGTACTCGGGCCAGCCGGGAGCAGCTCGGCATGAAGGAAGCTGCAGATGTCCACGATTACATGTCGAGTGACTCTGAGCCTCCATGTGCACTGCTCCTCAGAGAGGTCCAGGAAGCTGAGCCTCGGTCTGCAGACCCTGTGGCGAGGGTAGTGCCCTCTGCGACGCATCTCTCTCTGCAGTTGCCCTCTCTGCTGCTGTGCAGGTGGATGTGTCACAGCACTGTGTTGTGGAGCTCCACGTGTCAGAGGTGGACGGTGTGGCCGGCGAGGCTGGTGATGCTGTTCATCCTCCGAGGAGGTCATGATTGCAGCTACGGCGGCCCCCATCTGGAAGATGTACGTTTGAGGGGGTCCACAAGGTCGGTAAATGTGAATGTACACCAGGGTAAGTGTGCAAGTTTGTGAATTTTATTGTTAGGAGGAGGGTGGTGGATGCCAAACTTTGTCCAAAGTGACAGAGTGGCCTCCTGCAATGGGTGAGGGTCTCCCAACCCCCTCCCCCCACCTGTCAAATGGACCTTTGCAGCTCACACAGGCTGGCTGCAACACGTCCATTTGAACTGGGAGTGTTTCCCCCAGTACGGGAAACAGTCTCAGTTGAGATGAAAATCCCACCCCTCATAAAATATCAGGTCAATCAACGCAAACGACCTGAAGTACCTACTTAATTACCTTAAGTGGCATCCCACCGGCTTTAATTGCCGGCGGGAGTCCCGCATGTGGGGGCTGCACGCGCATCTAAGCGCGCCACTGGGGAACCCGGAAGTGGACAAGTTGAGAAGGCTGTTTAAAAAAGCAGATGGGATCCTGGGCTTTATTAATAGACGCACAAGGTACAAAAGCAAGGAATTTATTCTAAACTTTTATAAAACATTGGTTAGGCCTCAGCTGGAGTATTGTTTATAATTCTGGGCACCACACTTTAGGAAGGATGTGAAGGCCTTAGAGAGGGTGTAGAAGAGATTTACTAAAATGGTACCTGGAATGAGGGTCTTCAGTTATGTGGAGAGATTGGAGAAGCTGGGGTTGTTCTCCTTGGAACAGAGAAGGTTAAGGAGGGATTTGATAAAACTGTTCATGATCTTGAACACTTCTAATAGAGTAAATAAGGAGAAACTGTTTCCAGTGGCAGACAGGTTGGTAACCAGAGAAGACAGATTTAAGCTGATTGGCAAAAGAGCCAGATCCAACATGAGGGAACATTTTTTTATGCAGCGAGTTGTAATGATCTGGAATGCACTGCCTGAAAGGGAGGTGGAAGCAGATTCAATAGTAATTTTCAAAAGGAAATTGGATAAATAATTGAAGGGAAAAAATTTACAGGGCTATGGGGAAACAGCAGGGGAATGGGACTAATTGGATAGCTCTTTCAAAGAGCCGGCACAGGCACGATATGGCCCATCTGTTAATTTAGTGCCTCAACCATGCTCTCTGTTTCCACAAGAAGATCTCCTTTGTTGTCCCTAATCGGCCCCACCCCTCCTTTGACTACCATTTTACTATTTATATGTTTATAAAAGACTTTTGGGTTCCCTTTTATGTTGGCTGCTATTCTATTCTCATACTCTCTCTTTACCCCCTTACTCCCATTTTTAGAATTTTTTTTATTTGTTCATGGGATGTGGGCGTCGCTGGCAATGCCAGCATTTATTGCCCATCCCTAATTGCCCTTGAGAAGGTGGTGGTGAGCCGCCTTCTTGAACCGCTGCAGTCCGTGTGGTGAAGGTTCTCCCACAGTGCTGTTAGGTAGGGAGTTCCAGGATTTTGACCCAGCGACGATGAAGGAACAGTGATATATTTCCAAGTCGGGATGGTGTGTGACTTGGAGGGGAACGTGCAGGTGGTGCTGTTCCCATGTTCCTGCAGCCCTTGTCCTTCTAGGTGGTAGAGGTCGCGGGTTTGGGAGGTGCTGTCGAAGAAGCCTTGGTGAATTGCTGCAGTGCATCCTGTGGATGGTATACACTGCAGCCACAGTGCGCCGGTGGTGAAGGGAGTGAATGTTTAGGGTGGTGGATGGGGTATTCATTTTCTGTATTTTGTATTCAGCCTAGTTCTCAACTGTATTTTAAACCTTACTTTCGTCATAAGCCTCTTTTTTCTGTTTCATTTTAATCTTTATATCTTTAGTCATACAAGGAACTCTAGCTTTGGACGGCTTTCCTTTCCCCTCATAGGCATGTGTCTACTCTGTACCCGTGCCAACTCCTCCTTGAAGGCCTCCCATTGTTCAATTACTGTTTTGCCTACAGATTTTTAATTCCAATTTACCTGGGCAAGATCTCTTGTTAACTCACTGAAATTTGCCCTCCTCCAGTTAAGCATTTTCAGATTTGATTGCACTTTATCCTTTCCATAACAATTTTAAACCTAATGATATTATGATCACTGTTCCCCAAATGCTCCCCCCACTAAAACATGCTCCACCTGCCTCATTTCATTCCCCACAACTAGATCCAGCACTGTTTCCTTCTTGGTTGGGCTGGTAACACACTGTTCCAGAAAGTTCTCTTGAGCACATTTCAGGAATTCCTCCCCCTCTTTGCCCTTTACACCGTTACTGTCCCAGTCTATTTTGGGATAATTGAAATCCCCCACTTTCACTACTCTATAGTTCTTGCATCTTTCTGTAATTTGCCTGCAAATTTGTTCCTCCATCTCCTTCCCATTATTTTTTTTATTCGTTCACGGGATGTGGGCGTCGCTGGCAAGGCCAGCATTTATTGCCCATCCCTAATTGCCCTCGAGAAGGTGGTGGTGAGCCGCCGCCTTGAACCGCTGCAGTCCGTGTGGTGACGGTTCTCCCACAGTGCTGTTAGGAAGGGAGTTCCAGGATTTTGACCCAGCGACGATGAAGGAACGGCGATATATTTCCAAGTCGGGATGGTGTGTGACTTGGAGGGGAACGTGCAGGTGGTGTTGTTCCCATGCGCCTGCTGCTCTTGTCCTTCTAGGTGGTAGAGGTCGCGGGTTTGGGAGGTGCTGTCGAAGAAGCCTTGGCGAGTTGCTGCAGTGCATCCTGTGGATGGTACACACTGCAGCCACAGTGCGCTGGTGGTGAAGGGAGTGAATGTTTAGGGTGGTGGATGGGGTGCCAATCAAGCGGGCTGCTTTATCTTGGATGGTGTTGAGCTTCTTGAGTGTTGTTGGAGCTGCACTCATCCAGGCAAGTGGAAAGTATTCCATCACACTCCTGACTTGTGCCTTGTAGATGGTGGAAAGGCTTTGGGGAGTCAGGAGGTGAGTCACTCGCCGCAGAATACCCAGCCTCTGACCTGCTCTCGTGGCCTGTAGTATGCACCCAGTAGTGTAATAGCTCCTCTATTGTTCCTTAATTCTAACCAAATAGATTCTGTCTTTGACCCCCTCAACTACATCATCCCTTTCCAAGGCTATAATAGCTTCTTTGATCAATACTGCCAAACCCCTCCTTTCTTTCCTTCCCTATCTTTCCTGAATACCTTGTAGCCATGAATATTAAGTTCATAATCCTCCCCTTCTTTGAGCCATGATGTGGAGATGCCGGTGATGGACTGGGGTGGACAAATGTAAGGAATCTTACAACACCAGTAACATACAGCAGTCCTGGCAGTAGCGAGTGTCAGCTTGCCTCCGTTACAAATGCTCTCACCTCTGAATCAGAAGGTTGTGGGTTCAAGTCCCACCCGAGGACCTAAGCACATAATCTAGGCTGACACTTCAGTGCAGGGCTGAGGGAGAGTGTTACTGACTGAAGCTCGCTGTTTAATGGAGGAGAGTGAGGAGGTGGGTGGGTGTTACTGACTGAAGCTCGCTGTTTAATGGTGGAGAGTGAGGAGGTGGGTGGGTGTTACTGACTGAAGCTCGCTGTTTAATGGTGGAGAGTGAGGAGGTGGGCGGGTGTTACTGTTTATTGGAGGAGAGTGAGGAGGTGGGCGGGTGTTACTGACTGAAGCTCGCTGTTTAATGGTGGAGAGTGAGGAGGTGGGTGGGTGTTACTGACTGAAGCTCGCTGTTTAATGGTGGAGAGTGAGGAGGTGGGTGGGTGTTACTGACTGAAGCTCGCTGTTTAATGGTGGAGAGTGAGGAGGTGGGCGGGTGTTACTGTTTATTGGAGGAGAGTGAGGAGGTGGGCGGGTGTTACTGACTGAAGCTCGCTGTTTAATGGTGGAGAGTGAGGAGGTGGGCGGGTGTTACTGCTACAATACGTTGCAGGAAAGGATGCCCCGGAGCATGGTACATTGGCGAGACCATGCAGACACCGCGCAACAATCGCCAGACAGGAGGGTTCCCTCCCAGTCGGGGAACACTTTAGCAGTCAAGGACATTCAGCCACTGATCTTCGGGTCAGCGTTCTCCAAGGCGGCCTTCGAGACACACGACAACGCAAATTCGTCGAGCAGAAGTTGATAGCCAAGTTCCGCACCCATGAGGACGGCCTCAACCGGGATCTTGGGTTCATGTCACGCTACATGTAACCCCACCAGCAAAAAGGGGGAAAAAAAAGTTATGTGTTTTAATATTCTCTCTCTCTCTCTGCCATTTGGGTCTCTTTCTTTCTGTCTGTGTAATTGACACAATGTATATCCAGTGTACTGGGACGTGCTGTTCTCTGTGACTGGCCTGTTTGAACAACAACGACACCTTTTGATTGGTGTGATGCTGTCCCAGCCTAATATAAGATATGCGATTTGAGAATCTTTCACTCATTCACCTGACGAAGGGAATAATCTCCGAAAGCTTGTGATTTTAAAATAAAATTGTTGGACTATAACCTGGTGTTGTAAGATTCCTTGCATTCTTTGAGCCAGGTCTCTGTTATTGCCACCATATCATAGTCTCATGTGGCGACTTGAGCCTGCAGCTCACCAATCTTATTTATCACACTACGTACGCACATGTACTCTAAACTCATCTTAGATTACTTTGCATTTATTCCCTGTCTGATCCCTCCTATTTCTGAACTGTTCTTTACTCTAGTGCTACTCGTCCCTCCCAGTCTTCTGTGCACCTTGTTTCTCCTCTATAATGTTTCATCCTGGTGCCCATCCCTCTGCCAAATTAGTTTAAACCCTCTCCCACAGCACTAGTTAACCTCCACGCAAGGATTTTGATGAGGTCTTCCATTTTCAACATTTTACAGCGTAATAAAATTAGGTCAATGGTTTGAAACTTTTAATTAACCAAGGTTATCAGAAATTAATAACAACAAACCTGTGAACTGCATATTTTAAACACTGCCTTCCCTAGTCTGAAACAGTAGTAGGTAATGGTACTCCCTCTTATGACTTGATGAGAGTTTCATGCATTAAAAATGTTGCATTGTGTAATGCACATGGCCTAGGTTTTTAAATGTCATGATGATACACACATCACTGATTTATTAAAGGTCTCAGTTCAGTTGTTGCGTAGTATCTCTTGGCAAAAACCTTTAGAGGTGCAGTTTGTCATGTTCAGCCAGGGGAAAGCAGTCCAACAATAATCCAAATACCAATAAGTAAGACATTTTTCATTCTGCCTCAACATCATTCAAAGTTTTGCTCACTGCACTCTAACAGGAGCCATATCTTCGAGTATTAAACATACTTTTTTGCAGGTTTCTACAATAAAACAGCTACAAAAAAAAATCCTTTCAGTCTGTACAGAGGAAAGGAATGTAAAGCATAATTGTCAACCATCCACTTTTCATATGGACAGTCAGCTTTTTGAATCCTGGGTTGCCCCATAATACACTGTGGCTCACCTCTTCTATGCATGTGCTGAAACATCATGCATGCTCAGAAAAGATGAGCCACTGTGGACTATGGGTGACTTTAGCGATCTTAAAATCAACTGTTTTCCAAGCCCCCATGTGAATAGGGATTGAAAAAGCTGAGTCTCTGCGTGAAAAGCAAATGGTTAGCAGCTATATTCTACCAGCAACTATTGTCTCTGGCAGTGGGTTCATGCTGGGTGATTACCCTGTAGAAACCCTGCAGTCGAGTCCATGGATATCCACCAATCCTATTGGCTCAGCTGAAACAGTGATGATATAGAGGGACAGCTGCTGGTGAGAACTTAGGCGAAGATCCTATAAACCATCTGAGAACTGAGTTCTACAGAACGAAGCACTTTACATTGAGTAGAGGTGATGTACGGAGTGTTAACTCGTCACTAGCTCACAGGCTCTCTGTACTGGTGCTCACCGATACCCTATAATGGGGTGGTGAGGAAAGGGTTGCACCCAATGCAATAGATTTGCACTGTACGGAGAGAAGGGTGGGTGGCACAGGGGCAGGTGGAGCAGTGTAGGTGTCATTTGTGTCTCTGGTGGAGCTTGGCTCGATTTGCCCTCCTAGCTCTGCGCCCTTCTACTTGCAATGAGTACGTTCAGATGTACTTTCACATAGTAGCTTGATGCAGGTTGGGTTCTGGGAGAGCAGCACCAAAACCACTTCCCTACCTCACTTCCTCATTTTATTTTTAAAGGAAGACTTGTGTTTATATAGTGCCTTATTGCATTGATACTCAACACACAATTAATTACTTTGAGGTGTTGTCATTTTAGTTATGCGTACAAACGGAGCAGCTATTTTGCACATAGAATCAGCAGTGCAATAAATGGCCATTTTTTTTTAGTTTTTTTGGTTGAAGGAGAAATCTCAGCCAGGACACCAGGAGAATTCCTCGTTCGTCATGCCATGGGATCTTTGGTATCCAAGTGAACCACTTGAACAGATGCACAGGCCTTCAGTTTAATGCCTCATTCGAAAGACGGCATCTCAAACAATGCAGCTCTCCCGCAGCTCTCTCTCAGCCCTGCACTGAACTACATTCCAACAACGTTCACCTGAGGAAGGAGGAAGCCTCCGAAAGCTTGTGAATTTAAAATAAAATTGCTGGACTATAACTTGGTGTTGTAAAATTGTTTACAACTGCACTGAAGTGTCAGCCTAGATTATGTGCTTAGGTCCTCGGGTGGGACTTGAACCCACAACCTTCTGATTCAGAGGTGAGAGCATTTGTAACGGAGGCAAGCTGACACTCACCACTGCCAGGACTGCTGTATGTTTGTTGGAGGCTGATCAGGTACATGCCATCCAGTTCTTCTGCACGTGTGCAGACTGTCCCCACAGCAGAATGCCATTTTATGTCATGACATTCAAAGACTCCCTTCTATTTGCCAAATGTATTAAATTCTCCAAGTACCTCAAAGACTCTTGATATATCTGGGGTTTGACGAGTAGTGGAGTGATGTGTGTTTTTCCATCCGATTTCAGTCTCGCTGAGGTCATCCTTTAATCTACTGTAGCTCATCCCTTCTTCGCTTGTGCTGGAACATCACGTGTACGTGGGTGAAGTGAGCCACTCTGGATTGTGGGATGACCTTAACCAGCCTAACATCGGCTGTTCTCCAAACTCCCCTCACACAAACAGTGCAAATGGATGCTGAAAAAAATATGAAAGGACACTTTTTTGCTCTTGGAGTAATGTCAGGCTTTTTGAGCTCTTTTTTCAACTTGTGCCAATCACATTATTCTTGTTGCAAAAATGTTATATTTGTTGTTTTGCAACATCTGTATAAAATGTCATCATAAGCATGTACTATTCCTTCCCCTAAAAGGGCAACAATCCCCTTAAATGATTAACAGTAATGTACTTGTGTATGTACCATAGCAGAGAATTGCAGATAGTCTGGTTGATTTTTTTCATTTTATTTTTTGATCATCCAGCCTGCTGTCCACTCCACTGTACTGTAAAAGAACGTTTTACTTGACTGCTTAAAAAATACTTCCAAGATTTCTGATTATAATATGATGCTGTTAGTCTTCCCTTACAGAGAATATTATTTTGTCATGAGGGGAGTACTTTAATTGTAAGCTACTATGCTGATGGACTGATTTATTGACAGAGGAGATAGGCTGTAGTCTAGGAAAAAGAAAAATAAGTCTTATGAAAACAGGGTTACCTGAGAATTGGCTTTTTAGGATTTTAAAACTGATCCATCAAGCTTAACTTTGCTCTACCAAAACTGCCCACAACTTTAGGATCATCCTGGAAAGCAAAGATAATCCCCAGCTTCATAAGTCCTGCCCCCTCCACCCTCACCTTTAACATGTGCAAGGGGCTCATAGAGGTCTTTGTCACCAAGATTGAAACCATTCATTCTGCTGCCTCTGCTGCTACCTCTTTTTCCTTCCCACCAAGTCAAACCTTCCCCCAGACATTCTCCTACCCTAGCCGTGAACTATTTGTAGTTTCTCTCCCATCACCATCCCATGCTCTCTCCAAGCTCATCTCACCCCTGAAAGCGACCAACTGCTACCTCAGACTCACTCCCACTAAACTTTTTTTTTATTCGTTCATGGGATGTGAGCGCGCTGGCAGGGTCAGCATTTATTGCCCATCCCTAACTGCCCTTGAGAAGGTGGTGGTGAGCCGACTTCTTGAACTGCTGCAATCCGTGTAGTGAAAGTTCTCCCACAGTGCTGTTAGGTAGGGAGTTCCAGGATTTTGACCCAGTGACGATGAAGGAACGGCGATATATTTCCAGGTCGGGATGGTGTGTGACTTGGAGGGGAATGTGCAGGTGGTGTTGTTCCCATGTGCCTGCTGCCCTTGTCCTTCTAGGTGGTAGAGGTCGTGGGTTTGGGAGATGCTGTCGAAGAAGCCTTGGCGAGTTGCTGCAGTGCATCCTGTAGATGGTACACACTGCAGCCACAGTGCGCCGGTGGTGAAGGGAGTGAATGCTTAGGGTGCCAACCAAGCAGGCTGCTTTGTCTTGGATGGTGTCGAGCTTCTTGAGTGTTGTTGGAGCTGCACTCATCCAGGCAAGTGGAGAGTATTCCATCACACTCCTGACTTGTGCCTTGTAGATAGTGGAAAGGCATTGGGGAGTCAGGAAGTGAGTCACTCGCCGCAGAATACCCAGCCTCTGACCTGCTCTTGTAGCCACAGTATTTATGTGGCTGGTCCAGTTAAGTTGCTGGCCAATGGTGACCCCAGGATGTTGATGGTGGGGGATTCGGTGATGGTAAAGCCGTTGAATGTCAAGGGGAGGTGGTTAGACACATCTCTTGTTGGAGATGGTCATTGCCTGGCACTTGTCTGGCGTGAATGTTACTTGCCACTTATCAGCCCAAGCCTGGATGTTGTCGAGGTCTTGCTGCATGCAGGCATGGACTGCTTCATTATCTCAGGGGTTGTGAATGGAACTGAACACTGTGCAATCATCAGCGAACATCCCCATTTCTGACCTTATGATGGAGGGAAGATCATTGATGAAGCAGCTGAAGATGGTTGGGCCTAGGACACTGCCCTGAGGAACTCCTGCAGCAAGGTCCTGGGGCTGAGATGATTGGCCTCCAACAACCACTACCATCTTCCTTTGTGCTAGGTATGACTCCAGCCACTGGAGTCGATTCCCCCGATTCCCATTGACTTCAATTTTATTAGGGCTTCTTGGTGCCACACTCGGTCAAATGCTGCCTTGATGTCAAGGGCAGTCACTCTCACCTCACCCCTGGAATTCAGCTCTTTTGTCCATGTTTGGACCAAGGCTGTAATGAGGTCTGGAGCCGAGTGGTCCTGGCGGAACCCAAACTGAGCATCGGTGAGCAGGTTATTGGTGAGTAAGTGCCGCTTGATAGCACTGTCGATGACATCTTCCATCACTTTGCTGATGATTGAGAGTAGACTGATGGGGTGGTAATTGGCTGGATTGGATTTGTCCTGCTTTTTGTGGACAGGACATACCTGGGCAATTTTCTACATTGTCAGGTGAACCAACCAACTTCCCTTTCTGTTCTCCCATGCTAGCTGATATTGTCAATTGTTTCCTCTCTTTAGGCGCTGTCCCCCACCCTTTCAAAACCGCTGCCAACACCAAACCCACCCTGGACCCATTTGTCCTTGTAAACTACCAACTTCATCTCCAACCTCCATTTCCTCTCCAAAGTTCTTAAATATGCTGCTGCCTTCCAGATCTATCTTTCCCACAACTTCCTGTTTGAATTTCTCCAATAAAGTTTATACCCTTTCTATAGCACCAGTATTGTCCTAACCAAAGCCACAAACAACATTCTCTGTGACTGTTGTGCAATATCTTTCCTTTGCCTCTCTGCAGCCTTTGACACGATCAACCATACCATCCTCCTCCAAGGTCTCTCCTCCATTGTGTTGGGACTGCTATTGCATGGTTGCACTCTTACCTATTCTAGCATTGCTTCCAATTGTTTCTCTTCCTACCCCACATCATTACCTCAGGAGTCCCTCAAGGATCTATCCTTGGCCACTTCCTTGCCCTCATCTTCACGCTGTCTCTTGACGACATTATCTGCAGACGTGGGGTCAGCTTCCACGTGCATGCTGATGATACCCAGCTCTCTACCCTTCCACTACCTTGCTCAACCTCCTCCACTGCCTTTGTTCTGTCA